>NC_134643.1:194466475-194778518 GCF_030463565.1 Pelecanus crispus | reverse complement strand
CCGCCCGGCCCCGCCGCTCCTGCGCGGTAAGGGAGCAGGGGAGGGGGCCCCTGAGGCGGCGCCGGGGTGGGCGGCTGAGGGCGGGGAGCGCGGCGGCCTGCGGCCGGGCCGGGGCCTTGCTGCGGGGGGAGCGGGGCGGCGGCAGGCCCCTGCGGGCCCAGTCGGCGGGCGGCCGCGGGGAGGGATCGGTGCCTGTGGGTGTACCCGAGGGCGGGGGGGTGAAAATGGAGGTACGGGAGTGCCTGTGGGTGTACCCGAGGGCGGGGGGGTGAAAATGGAGGTACGGGAGAGCGGTGTGGTGCAGCGGGCAGGACTGGTTGTGTGGAAACAGCAGTGGGCGTCCCGGCCGGGCTGCTCCAGGGGCCCCGGGCTTGATGCTGCCGTCGGGATGGGGGTAACGCGCTCCTGCGTGGGCGCCTCTCGACTCCAGCCCCACGGGGGTGGTAGGAGACAAGGGACAGGCCCTGAGGGTGCTGCGTGCGTTTTCTTTTTCTTGCCCGATGCACCACAGGAGCGCGCAGGAGGGAGGGAGGGAGGGAACGCTTTCATTTTAACATTTGTTACCTGGTCTGATGTGTCCAGGTTTCTCCTCAAGATTTTCTTGTCTGCCGGCCCTTCAGGCCTCTTCCCCTTCCAGCTGCCTAGTTGGCCTTAATGTCCATGCAAACAGACGGCGTCCCCATTCGAGTCAACCTTCCCGAGTTCCCTTAGCAAGTTTGCTGTTTTAAAACTCCCATGACTCTTTGCTTGTGTTTTTCATACTGTTCCCTGTGGAAGTAAGCTGCCTGCTTCCTTCTGAGGCCTGTGTTTCTGCTGTCCCCCAGACTTTTAGAACAAGGTAATTAATTTCCACCAAAGATGATTACAGTCCTCAGTATTGTGTTCAAAAAACGTGTAGATGTGGCACTTCGGGATATGGTTTAGTCTAGTCTGCCCTTGATTGGTTTAGGTGGGCTTGGTAGTGTAGGTTAATGGTTGGACTGGATGATCTTAAAGGTCTTTTCCAACCTAGACGATTCTATGATTCTATGATTCTGTGAATTAGTGGCTGGATACTGGCACACACAGCAAAGGAAAGGTGGGACAGGTTTATCACCTGCACGGTCATCGTGGAGGTAGCAGCCTGGCCAGTTGCCACAGGGAGCTCCAGGCTAACCACAGCACGTGACATTTCTTGCCCGGTAGCAGCATTGGTAGACAAAGAGTGAGCTACAGTTACTGCAGAGGTAAAGGTGATCGGAGATGTGGGTCTGTAGGAAAGCAGGAAGGCTTTGTCAGCTCTGCTCACAAGAGTTCAGATCCCCCTTCCCTCCATTTCTACGGGCAAAGAGAAGGTTAATGAACAATCAGAAAGCATTTGCAGGAGATTCTTTCTTCTGGAAAACTGTGACATTAAACAAAGGTGCTTCAAGTTGTATTCAACTTTTTTGTTCTCATAACTCACTATAAGTCCAGGAATGTTTTATTTTCAAATTTAACTTACTCCTTTTCTTTGCAGTTAGAGTCATGGCACTGAAACAGGTTTCCAGCAACAAATGCTTTGAGGGTTTCCAGAAGGTGTTTGAACATGACAGGTAAACACTCCAAAAGCACCCTAGATGTTTAGCACAGGGCAGTGAATCCATACTACCATTGTTGTCAGTGTTCTAAGTCTGCAGGAAAATAGTGCGTTCTCACTAACATCCATATTTCAGTAAGGAGTGCTGTCTACTGCTGCTTTGGCTGTGTTATTGTATTTCGGTGTTAATCTTTAACATGTCTAGTATACTTAGTGCTGCAGATCTGAGATGGGAAGCCAGTATTTTTACCTTTGAAAACGCAGCTCCATTACTTTGGGTTGTCATGTTTGCAGCAGAGAGAATCCCTGTGTATACAAAGTTCCATTCACTCTACTGGATATTTCACTTCTATGCACACTTAAAAAATGCTGTGAGCAGACAGTTGCAGTAGATGGATTCTTGTTTGATAAAGTTGAACAGAAAAACATTCTTTGTTTTTCATTTCTGATCCAAAGAAAAAAAAAATCATTAGTTATGCTTAGGTAAGCTTTTCTTGACAATTTTAGGCTTTGGTATTAATTGGGCAATCGGTTAGTCTGTAGACTTAGCAGTCTGAAAACTTCTCTTGCTGTGGCATGCTGTGCAGTGTATGTTCTGCAAGTTGTGGATGTTTTCTTCAGTAAAAATTACTTCCCAATTTAATAGACAATGCTCAAGTTAAATATTGCTGGGGTTCGAAATTCAATTTTCAAACTGTTCCCACTTAGCAGCACTGCAAAAATGTGGCTTATTTGTAAGTCTCGGTTTTAAATATATTCAGAACAAGGTAGGAAGGTTAGCTGTTGTCAATTCAGGAGGCTAAGGCTGAGTTTTAGAATTGCTTCTCACTTTATTTAACTTAGTATAACAACTAATTCACTGACCAAATCTCTCTTTGAATGAAATGCATCGATTCAACTTTCTTTTTTTAATGTTAGTGACCTTGTTAAGTAGTGGTGATAACAAGGAGTATTTTATTACTACAGTGCAGAGCTAAAATGCAGAATGAAATTTGGAATCTACTTGCCTCCAAAAGCAGAAACTGGAAAGTGTCCTGTGCTGTATTGGCTCTCAGGTAAGTAACATGAATTTTAGTAACTTAAAAAAGATAATCTTAAGCATGTTTAAGCTACTGCGCTACAGTTACTAAAAACCTCATGTAGAGGTACCACAGTGGCAGCTCTTGCATTCTACAAAAGATCGTCTTCTGGAACTTGCATTTACTTTGAGTGTATTGTGATAAAGTTGGATGCAGCAGGCCTCAGGGGGTAGCCTACCAGATTGTGTTCTAAAATGCTCAGTGTTCAAAATGTTCTACCCTTTTGTCTAAAATGTACATACTTTTTGTTCTAAAACATATTTATTTAAAGGTTCTGCTGGAATGCCTTCCTGTTGGGACACCTCCTGCTTCCCTTTGTCTATGACAGACTGCTTCAGCTAATAGGATAGGGGGCAAAATATAGCCCATGGGAGCCAGCAAATTTGTCGTCTGGATACCGCTTTATTCCGAGTGCTATTTTGCGGGAGCAACTGGTGAACTTGGAAAGCGAGGTGCTATTAGAGTGAGGTAACCCTGTGGGATGAGAAGGGGCCAGGGGCTGAAGACGGTTGTGTGGCAGGAATGAAGCTGTCTCATCCACAGCATTGTTTCTTCGTCTCTCCAGCTCCTGTGGTGTCCTATCCAGCTGCTGTCTTGCTGGATGTAAGGCAAGCTGGGATGAGACTGTATGGACGAACATGTGCTCCCAGTTATCCTGGCTTTGTTCCTCTGCCCTATTCCTGTCATTTCCCACAGAGTTTGGTCTTGCACCAAAAGTGCATAAATAATGTTAAGGCATGGCTTTCAAAATGGTCAGATTTATGTTGGAGATGGCTCCAGGATTAATTACTTTCATCCTTTTTTTTCTATTATTCAAAATGAAAAGCAGAAGCTCTGTCTATTCTATAATTTTAGGAGTTGCTTTATTGAGACTTTTGTTGGGGAATTGACTGGTAGTGTGGAGACTATATTCTTTGTATGTATTCATTTCACAAAATGGCTAGGAGGTCGGATTTATAGAATGACAGTGGACTGGGTAAAATGCTTACCCTTGAAGTTGGAAGCATCAAAATTGTGTGAAGAGCTCCGAGTCATGCAGCACATATATTTTTTTGAATCTAAACCATGCCGTCTTGGCTAGTTTATCAGTCAAATTAGGTTATTTGCAACTTGTCCTCAGAGAAAACTAGAGTTGTTAACCCCTCTCAAATGGCACAGTGAAGAAGAACTGAAATATTGGTGTGCAGTATTATTTATTTGTAATTGGACTTCATCTGGGCCTGCTGCAGTGTGAAAGACATAGATTGCTGTGGACTTTGGAGCCAGAGTGCTTACAGGCCTTTATCCTGTCTAAAGGATGTAGGATTTGTCTGACCACATATATAATTCTGTAATGCAAACAGCTGAAATGGTGGTAGAGAGAAAAACATAATTGCAGCGTTAGATGTCAGAAGTTAACAATGTTAACCTTAGCAACAGTGTCTATAGTCAGTGGATTTAAATACACAGTACTTGAGGAAACTGTATATGCCACATGAGTAGGCACTCAAGGGGGTACAGAGTACACATTGCCCTGGTTTTGCTCAAATGTTAGTGTGACTAGATGTGCAAGTGCAGCTGTGTCTGTTTCTGTGGATTACTAAGAAAGACTTTTCCATGTTTATGGAGATAGGAATCCCTCTCGTTTTTCAAAACCTTTTCTGCCAAAAAGGTTTGTGAAACTGGTATACTGTGAGCAATGTGTAACCAACGATACTTTTCTTTCTTTAGGGTTAACTTGCACAGAACAGAATTTTATAACGAAAGCTGGTTTTCAACAAGCTGCAGCTGAACATGGCCTTATTGTAGTCGCGCCAGACACAAGCCCACGTAAGTTTTAACAAGAGACATGATAACAGTTGTTACGCTGAAGTACAGTCTTTATCCTCAAAGAATGGAGTGCTGCAGTTTGCTACAAAGTGTGTTGCCCACCGGAGTCAGAATATGACCTCACCTCTATATCTTGCATTGTTTGCTAGATTATGTTGTCTATATTCTTAATAACCTGGTAGTGAATGTTTGACATTTGAAACTCTTTTATTGTCATAGCACTAAAGTAAAGCAAAGGAGCCACTGGGCTTAGCACGCGGGAGGAGAGGGAAGAAAAGGAAAACAAGAGGCCTGTGCTATCAGAGATGCTTGCCTGCACTTTGTGGCTTTCTGAGACTTTTAAAAAATGTGCAGAACTCTGTTGTCACACAAAGATGTAATGCTTACTCTTTATTGTATTCTGTCTTCTAAAGCCTATTAAATACATGTCTCCAGAGGATTCCAATACTTAGGAAAGCAAACCAGAAACCCTTCCCCCCTGCAGCTGCAATAGGCTATTGATGAATGGCTTTTTAAATGATGGGCTGTTATTTGTACAAGGCTGAGCTTATGTGTGGTATGGGAAACCTGAAAATGGTGGATCTGCAGTTACTGGAAATACAGCCTTTAGGGGATTCAGTGTATTATGCTTAGTATTTGCTGGATTCTGCCAAATACTCATGAGTGCTGGATGCAAAGGTGGCAGTCTTCTAGTATTTCCCAAGCTTAGTGAGTCAGATCTCAACACAGGTAATATGGGAATGAAGTGATGTTCTTTCCAGAAAATATTTTTCACATCTAGGTTTTGAAGTTGTGTCAGGTCAAAGAACAAAAATGCATGTTTCTAATGACAAAGAGGGACAGAAGAGCAAAACTTGTGTATTAATGAACTTCACACTTCATTGTTGCTGTTTGCTGCAGAATAGAGATGGCAACTAGCCTTTGCATTATTGACATTGGGTAATTATACTGGGACTTGTTTTTAGTGGTGTCTGTGTAAGTTGTCTCTATCAATGTGTGACTACATTTGCATAGTTCATTGCTTTGTCCATTTCCTTTTAAAACCCTCTTTGCAGCTTCTCTCTTGCCTTTTAGTCTAAAAACTGATCAGGATTGCACTGCTATTTAGATGAATTTCAGTATGTGTTTCATATTATCCTCTTAGATTTTAGCTCGGAGACCCGAAATGTTCTTAAATCTCTTTGAGCTGTCTGGAGAAACAAGGGAAGAGCTGTTCAAATGTAATCTCAAAGAGATCTGAGCATATGTAGTGAAAACGCTTATATGTGCTTTTTAACTGTGTAGTTATGACTACATGAGAATTACGTTCCAGGAGCTAGGAGATGTATCTGGATGGGGAAAAAGACTGCATGAAAACATGAAATACCTGTCATCACAGACCCTCTGTCAGGCCCTGGTAGACTTTACTTTTCCTTCTTCATAGGGGTTTGCTTTTCCAGATAGGTGTGCTGAGCAGTATTTTGCAGGTTCCTTTACAAATTTCCTTTTTCAAGGCTTCTCTTAAGTTTCTTTTAGCAGAATCAGCATTGCCTTCATTGCCTGGCAGGACTTTCTGAGTTTTTGCCTACCTCCGAGGGACCAAAGATAGGCTTTTTATATCCAATATGTTGTGTAAGCACCCCTAGTCCCTGTGACTGCTGAACTGTTAAGTTACAAAATCATTCAGTGTTCAAGGGCACGTCACTGGAGCAAATTCAACTTTAATCCTTGTAAAAATCTGATTTCACACTGTGACAGGGTGGCAGGTATCTCTGCACAAATTGTCAGGGACTGTCAAATTACACAGGGGTTTGCAGTGTACTCTGACAGTGGTGAAAGCCCATGTAATTTTGGATTACAGAAACTAGAAACATTTTGGAGAAAGGGAGGCCGTTATTTCCTGTCACATACACCTTGAAATACTACATTCTGTTCTGCAAACCAGGCTGGTAAATCACAGGCTAATCAAAGGGAGAGCAAGAGAGGATTGGATGGGATGCATTGATTTTCAAGGAGACATCTGCAAATTTAGCTTGAAAGGGTAGCCTTGGAAAAGAGCATACAACCCTGCAGTTACTCGAAGAAGAAATTACTTAAGTTTTATGGGTAGTTATAGGTGGGAGCAATGAAATGAATTGCAGAAAAGGTAGAGTTATGTACTTAAAAAATGATAGGAACAGTAAGTGTTATTATGCTGTTGAATCTTAAAAAGGGAGGTGTAGCAGACATTATTTGAAGCACATAAACTGGTCTGGACACACCATTTCGTGATATATGGTTCTGTCCTTCTGGGGGAAAGAAAATTTTCTACAGTTTCTGTTTCTCACATAGTTTCTTGTACTTGATAGGATGAGGTCCAATAACTGAAAAAATAACTGAAAAAAGTTGATAGGACCAATGAACAAGTGCCAACTTTTGAGTAAGTCCCTGGGTAAAATGGACGAAGCTTTACAGAATTAGTTTAGGAGACATCTGTATGTTATGTTTATTTATGAAGGGATACTGAAACAAGTTAGAAGTCGGATACATCTATAGGTAATACGTAAGTGGCATTTTGAAAACGTTGAAATAACACTTGAAAATGCTGTACTAATGAATGAAAATCTGAATTGTCTTATGGTTGGAGGGGTAGAGACACATTGATTGAGAAACTCGTGTCCTGAGTCTGATTTGTATGGCAGATTCTCCAATTCTAAACATCTAGTAAAGGAAAGACAGTAACTATAGAAAGAACTTTCATGGTAGGTGGCTGCAATATTGAAGGAGAAGATGAAAGCTGGGATTTTGGCACCGGTGCTGGTTTTTATGTGGATGCCACTGAAGATCCTTGGAAAACAAACTATAGGATGTATTCCTACATAAAGGATGAGGTAACTTTGCTGGGTTCTCTTGGTGGTGTTGGGTAAGGTAAAGAAGGGGTGTGGTTCAGTCACGCTCTTTGTTCGTAGCACCAAAGCTTGCCTAAGGTGATCTTGAGAGCCTATGGATGGTTTGTCATTTTCTTGCTTTCCTCTTTTATAAAAAGAATTTATTATTTCTTTTTTAATCCTTGATTAGTTCAGTGATTGGATTTATCCAGTTGTTAGGCCTTTCCTCACCAAACAGATACCGTCGTAGAAGTGAGGAGGGAGAGAACCGCAGCACAGAGATGCTAACACCTGGCAGGGCTTGAGCGGGAACTCCTTGAGTCTGCTTTCCTGCTGGAGATGCCACAGGGCTGGCCTACACCTCTAATCCTGATTCGTTAGTTGTGCAATCTCTGCTCTTGTAAAATCTCTGCTCTGCTCCTTCTGAAACAACCCACTGCATTTCACTGCCCCAGTACTTCAGTTGTATTGCTCATATAGACTGTTTTCACTGTCTGTCTTGGGAGGGTGGGCTGGTGGGTTTTTTTGTGAGTTTTTTCTGTTTGTTTGTTCATTTGTTTGGTTTTTTAAACTGTGTGTGAAAGGAGATCCTTGAGATCTGTATTAGAAAGGTGAGTGTCCAGCTTACTCTGCATGTGGTTTGTGTGGTCGGGATTAAAATTAAAGTCGATGGGAATATGGGCAGCAAATGATCTCCCAAGAACAATTTGTCAGTCTGTTCACTTACAGAAGCACATACAGATTTATGTATCTGTTGAAATAAGACTATGTTTATTAGGAAATTCCAACATTCCAGGGTTATGATAGATTTCTGTAGAGATACTTGGAGTTACTTCTTATCAGATGAATTATTTCCTTTTGATTTTACAGTCCTGTTCAAATTGCTTTCAGGCCATGATCACAAATGTCAGGCTAGAAACAAAGATGTGCCTTTGGTTTCAATGGCTTCCTGCCATTAAAACGTGTTAGTTATTTATGTGCTTTTTTCCCCAAACATACTCAAGTTGCTTTAATGTTTTTATTACACTGTTGTTCCTTTTCAGCTGCCTAAACTAATAAATGCCAATTTTCCAACTGACCCTGAACGGATGTCTATTTTTGGGCATTCCATGGGAGGTCATGGAGCTCTTATTCTTGCTTTGAAGAATCCTGGAAAGTACAAAGTAAGATATAATAACAGCTTATAGAACAGAATCATAGAATCGTTTAGGTTGGAAAAGACCTTTAAGATCATCCAGTCCAACCATTAACCTAACATCACCAAGTCTACCACTAAACCAATTAAGGGTAGAGTAGCATATGAGTATATGCTATGAGTATATGAGCATATTAGTATATGAGGTATACTGAGGCTTATACAGATTTCTATAGAAGTGAAGAAAGAAAACATAATACCAAGTTCTGTTATAGCATTAAATGTATAGTTTTAGTTGTAGCAGTTCATTGATACCTAGTATTAGAATATGGAAAATTACCAGACACACCACTCTGGAATGTGCGTATCCGTGAAATAAAAAAAAAAAAGTGCAAATTCTAAAAGTTTAGAAAAGTTCCGTTTCTTTTGGATGATGCTACAGCTCTTTTAAACCAATTATTATATTTAAATGTAAACAGGCTTCTTCTAGCTCTGGAGTTAATTCATGCTGCCAGTATTGTCTAGAAATCTGGCTGTGTGATTTTCTATATCTTTTCAAACCTTGTCTTGTTAATTTTGGAGCTTTTATTACCAGAAAACCTTTTTGCCACCATTATATGTGTGTTTGCTCAGAATTTACTACAGAGTCTATTAACTCCAACTGATAGCATGTGTAACTGTAAGCACCTGAACTGCACACAGGATAGTATCTGGAGGACATTTCCCCCCCAGCCCTTTTTTTTCTCCCTGAGATTTGCATGTCAGCATTCCTAAAGATTGATTTTTGGAGCATTTGAGGTATCTGAAGTTGTGTTCATTTGTATTCTACTTCAGCCTAAATCAAACATGCTGGAACTGATTTGCCTTTTCTTTATACTCATGAGGGTTGAAAGAAATTTTGTTGTTCTCCTTGGAGATAGGCTTATGTAAAATGCATTTCTGAGGGAGAACCAGGCATTGGTGTTTGAGAGATGAGGGGCTCTGCCTTTGAGGATCAGTCCTTTTGTGGGCTGTCCTGGCCTTGTACTTTGTGGTCAGCTGCTGCAAAAATGGAACTGCATTTTTGAAAATAGTGTAACATGTCCTCAGTGTTATTAGCTTGTCATTATAAGCGAGTTGAATGTAAGAAAAAGCTTTATTTTTATCTCTTCTTTTTGTCTTTTGGAGCCAGTAGTTCAGAAATTTCCATTTTAACTGTTGGCACTTAACTGTTAATTGTATTATCTAAAAGAATTAAATGTTAAATTGAAAATACGAAAATCCAGGAGAACTGGCAATGGCTCAGATGGTTTGTTGCTATTTCTTGCAAGACATGAGTGGAAATATTGATGTCCTGGGGCCAAATCCAAAAGAAGAATGTAAGAATAGGGCTTGGACTTCTGACACCTGTACCTGGAGTTGTGATCTGAAATGCCTTTTTCTTGACCCCTGATCCTGGAGGTACCTAAATTCATGAGACACTGTTGCATGCTTAGACTGGCTGAGCAGCCCCATGCCTCAGGCTTTTGTTATGCTCTGCCAAAATCCAGTTGGAGGTGAAATGGTCCCACACTCTGACCGTGCTGCCCCAACAGTAGACTTGAGATCCTTCTCTGCTGCTTAAGGGAATTCAAGCCAACATCTCCCAACAAGGAAAGGAATGGGGCATCTAGCTCCACCTTTTGTAGCTTGGCTGATGTGCAAAAAGGAAAGCAAAACTGTGGGGCTAGAAGGAACAAGTAAGAGGGAAGTAGGTTAATGGTTAGCACACCTAGCTCGGAGGGTTGAGGGAGCCCTGGGTTCTGGCAGTAACTTCAAAACAGTTTTTGAAAAGGCTTTTCATTTGCTTGTTAGTTAGCCAGAATCACTTTCCTTAATTCATACTTTTTTTTCATGCTTGCTTTCTGAACAGTCTGTATCGGCATTTGCTCCTATCTGCAACCCAATTCAGTGTCAGTGGGGGAAGAAAGCCCTTGGTGGATATCTGGGATCAGATGTAAGCAAATGGGAGGTATGTTTTGCAACCAGAGTCCTTTAATAACACATGAATGAGTGATCTTTAAATAGATCACAGCAGGAGGCTGGAACAAAAAGCTGGGGTGCCTCTGAGCTGGTACTGCTGTTTTACTACGCCCCTAAGCATGGATAAGCGTTTTATGTTTCTGGTGGGTATGACTTGCTGTTGCCTGACAGCACTTATAACAAATGTAACGAGGTAGAAGGCTTTCATCAAATTGACTAAATTCCTCCCTGTTTTATGAAGATCTTAAAATTTTAAACCATGACAATTTTAAACACTGGGCTAAGAAGAATTATGAGCCGTCTGAGACTTTCTCTAACACTTGAAAGCAGTGAACCGTTTAAAAGAGAGTTCAGCTATGGGCTCTCAAAAACTCAGTTCTCGGTATACAAAACAGCTGGTTTTTGTAGTGGCCTGAAAAGAGAGACTGCTACAAACTGTTCAGAGACTGATGAGCCTCATGGCATCTGCAGGGGCAGCCTGTTGCACGCAGCTAGAAGAGGAGCCCATTGGATATTTGGAAATTGGAATCCTGTAGAACAGGATTAAACCAGACAGAGTTAGACTTTAGCTCCAAGGCCCTAATTTTGAACTCTAAGTAGTCTTATGTGAATGGCTAAGATACAAAAATGTCTGTGTGCATGTTGCTGCGTTATTTGGGCAGCCCTTCAGTATTTTTATTCTCAGCATAAACACTGCACTGTATTTCTAGAATTAAGTTAGAAGGGATCATCATGACCAGGTACTCTGATTTCCTTGTAAATAAACACAAGCTGCAGTTTAATCCCTTGTAAATTGGATTTAACTATTTCTTAGGAAGACATCCAGGTCTCATTAAAGCACTACAGGAATGGAGAGCACTAGCTGCTTTCACAGTTGTTAATAGAGTAGTTTGTATATTTAGAAATCACCAGTTAAACTTGCTTACACTTAACATAATGAATTTATTTTGGAAGAAAAAAAAAAAAGTTTTCTGGCCCCTTAACTTGCTTTGGAGCTCTTCTGCAAACCCAGTCCAGTAGATCAACAGCAGGCATCAGGAATAGACTTAGACCTGCCTTTGGCACGGATATACAACCTCTGATCTCTGTATTTCTGCTTAAAATTGCCACGTAAATATGTGCAAGGATCACTTTATACCATGGCCACAGTGCTTGGCTGAGTCCAAGTTCCCATTTCCATTGCAGTGTCATTTCTGGATCTGGTGGCATCCTGGAAGCATGGCTCTGATGCCTTGGTGTGGGACTTCGCATTTTGCTATCTGTTGGTGATCAGTTTTCTCCACGGCCTTAAACACTTCTCTATCTTTTTAAAGGATCTTTTTTTTTTTTTTTTTTTGGACCATGTACCAAGCACAGGACCGCACAGGAAACATGTTCCCCATTCACAATTATGTTTTGATACATGTATGTTAAGAGTCATAATTTATGCGGCGTGTGCCATTTTTGTTTCTCAGTTATACAAAGTTTTCTTGGTCAAATTATCATGGTAATCTTCAGGTTAAATGCCTTCCATGAGCATAGTTGTGTTACGCTGGCATTTTCACCTTTAGCTGCCAAAATAGTTACATTAAGATGCCAAGTTATTTTGGGCTCTAGTTTCTGTACAAGCATGTGAATCAGTACTAGATTATTTTGCTGTTCTTTGATTCTGTATGAATTTAGCCCTGGGCTGGATGTTCTGTTTGGTCAAACTGGCAACTCGGTAATTACTTAGATCATACTATTTGCCCTTTTTAAAACATGGCTATTACTTTCTGGTTGTCTGGAATTTCCCCAGTTTTTTGCTCTTCCAAAGTGTAATTTGCTGTCCTGATCAGTATCACCCAGTACTCTGTATATGCCGTTCTTTTCTTGCAGTCGGCAAATCTGACCCAGTCTAACGTATGTAACTGAATGTTGTTTCTCTTTTATTTCTGCAGGCATATGATGCTACACAACTTGTGAAGTCCTATCCAGACTCTCATCTGGACATCTTGATTGATCAAGGCAAAGATGACCAGTTCCTATCAGCGGGCCAGTTATTGCCTGATAACTTCATCGCTGCCTGCACAGAGCGGAAAATCCCAGTAGTCTTTAGACTACAGCAGGCAAGTTGCTTCTGCAGTCCTTGATTGTTGGGTTGTTGCTTTTTGGTTTTGGGGTTTATGTGGCAGGTAGTGAAGAGAGTGTCTCTTAGTGGGGCGTGGTCTCACTTACCTGTGAGTCTGTCCCCGGCCAAGTGAGGAAGGGGGTGTGAAGTGACATTTCCTGTCACACCAGCCATCAAGGAGTGCAATATCCGTCAGATTCAGCTGCATTTCACCACTAGGTGGGGTCACGATTTTGGTTTCAACAAGCGATCCGTTGATGGTGACTCAAGCTGCCAGTGGTCGGCTGAAGAAGCAGCATTAATGATTCTTAAGAAGTATCACAAGCAAAGTGACAGATGTACTTTTGCTGAATTCCTTATCTGTACTGTGGGCATTGTGTTCAGTGTAAAACTTCGTGATTTAGTTTGTATGTGTTTCTGTAAATCAAGAAAGGTGTGGAATTGCTTGAAATCTTAGATTCCTTTAAACACCCAGGCGGAAGGATTGCTCTTTCCTAGAGTGCAGGGACCCAGAACAGCACTGTCCTGAGAGCGCCAAAGTCTGTAAGCGACTGGGAACGTCAAGCCAGACCCAGTGTGGAAAATGAGGGATTCTCTTCTCTGATTTAGCATAAGCCCTGCACCAAAAGATACAGTTAGTGCTGACAAAGTGGATAGTTCAGAGGTTTACATGTCGTTTTAGCATAGTGCTGGAGCAGCAATTCAGTTGTGGGCTGTGTTCTCCTTATACCCTATGTCTTACCAGTAGGACAGTGCCAGTGAGCGGAGCTGTTCTCTCCGATCGCATCCTGCTCTGCACCTGACACTTGCTGTTACCCAGCTCTAACTTACATGCCCAGATTAGGACAGGTTAAGGTACATTCTGTTTGTTTAGCTTCCTAGTGTTCGTATAGACTTAGCCTGCTAGTTAGGTATCCTTTACAGTTTTTATATAGAATACATGTACTTTTGATTTCTTAAAAAAGATCAAACCAGAAGAGTCATTAACTTTCCTAGAAGAGAGCGTAGCATGATTGCTTTATCATGAACTATATTTATTTGCTGATTTCTTTATTGTCATTCTTTTCTAGGGTTACGATCACAGCTATTTTTTCATTGCTACTTTTATTAATGACCACATCAAACACCATGCAAAGTACCTCAATGCTTGAACCATTTGGATGTGAGCGTCGTCTGTCCAATATGAATCAAGGGATAGAGGTGAACTAAACAAAAAATCATTTGCTGAAGTAGTGTCTGTAAAATGGAGCTCATCTGATTGTACTGCTAAGAAAAATAAAAGTCCCACTTAATTTGATGTGTGTGCTTTAGAGTAAGTATTTTGAATGTTCTTGCATGCTTCGAAAACTCGACACCATGAAGGTGCATGCTGCATTCTAGGTCAAAATGGAAGTTAGCAGATGAGTTAGTTTCAGACTATGAACGTGGGTGTATACTCGGGACCTCAGGACAGTTCCTAGAGCGACTACGCAGAGACTGTGAATAACAACAGCGTGCCTCTTCAGCTAATTAAATACCAGGGTTCACTTCATCACTTAATGCTGAAGGAAGTTGTTAGCAGTACAACCAATCAAGCTACTTAATCCAAAGTGTTTGGTGTATTTTTCCTTGTCTTGTCTAAATACATTCCAAGGACAAAGTCTGATGGAGAACACAGACAGAAGCTTGCTAGGCAGAGTGGTTTACTGGCCTGTGCATTATTAACATCAAACAAATAGTCTGAAGAGTATTTCATGGATGATACTTAAAGAAAAGAAAGACCTCTTACAAACCATGTGAAGGAAGAAGTCTGTAGTAAAGGAGGGGTTGGGTTTGGTTTTTTTTTTTTCCTTCCCACTTGCCTTTGATTGTTGCTGAGTGTGAAAGGCTTATGGTGCATTTCTGGGTTTCTTAGACGTAACAGGACTGAGAGGAAACTGGTAGATAGATCTGAAAAAAGCAGTCCCTATCTATAGACAATCTTGATATCTCATTGTTGAAAACGAGTGTGCTCATTTTACAGAAGATGACAGAATTTAGGCCTGACAGTTGTAGATCTAAAATAGTTCCCAGTGGCATAATTCTGCCAGCTACCTTGCGTGGGGCAAGAACACAGCTTGTTCCAGTGAGCTGTTTATCTTATGTTCAAGCAATCACGTGGAAACTCTGCTTTCCCGTGGTTCGGCTGAACCTGCATCGTTGCTGAAACTGTGACTCGCTCTTGCCTGAGGAAATATGAGGGTAGATGTAGGAGCGGTTTGCTTCTGTCAGCAATGCTGAATGCTCTCCTCTTATCTCTGGCCCCTGCTAGATTCTAGGTTGCAGGGAGGCTGATGCTGGGAACTTAACATTTCTGTTGGTGGTGGCAGGTTTAAATTATGTATTGACTTTTATCAATCTTGCATCTACTTATTTGTGAAGTAAGCTTAGAAGGCTGGCAAGATACGACTGTGTGCATTGCGAGAGTTCTCTGAAATGCTGCACGCAAGTTTTCCACACCGTGTTTTCCACACCAGACACTAACGCCTCCTTCCTTACGAAGCAGGGCGCTGACATAAAAATTTTAAGCCACAAGCACTAAACATTTCGATTTTTCCACTCCCACAATAGCAAAATTGCCTCAAAGGCTTGTTTAATGTGTGGCAGCTTCTTCTAGTTGTTCCTCCGACCCCAGCAACCAGGCAACTGCTCTGCCGTAGCCAGCAAATGACTTACGGGGCTGTAGCTGATACTGGACTGGAGCAGAAGCGCACTGTGCTCGTACTGCAGCCTCGTAGCCCAGTATTGCGGACAGGGTAGCAGCGGAGTCAGGGTGTTCAGCTTGGTGCAGGTACTTCTGATAATAAACATTTCCATTTGTTAGCCGTCAAAGCTAGTACTTTTTTGCCTAATGCATTCTGATAATTGTATTTAAGGGAAAGGGGAGTGCCATTTTCTTTTTTTTTTTTTTTCATTCCCTAACAGGAGTGTGTGTGCCTGCATGTTATACTAGAGGAGATAAAAAGCAAGTTTAACAGTGTAATTTACTGTAAGTGCTTTAAACCACCATTTTAAAGCTGCTGGGTTAATGGTAGGAAACAGCTTGCCCTGTGTGTGGGGAAAAAAGCCCTCTTTCATACTTGATAAATGTATATGGCATAATTCTAAGTTTCCCCATTATACTCTGGATAGTTGTGGAGAGCTTTATTTCCTGTATCCTTAATTTACAGTCCAGCAGGAGATCGCTTACCCTATCACCTTCCCCAAACAACTGCCCAGCTACAATTCTGGAGCTGAAAATACCTATTGTATTTTCCACTCAGCGTTCCTAATAATTGACTGCTGTCCTGCACTGTTTCCTTTCTTGATAAAACGGCGCATTTACTCGCACTGCTGCCTTCCTCCTTGAGAGGGACCCCCAGTTGCCTCGCTTGTGAACAGGAGCAGATTCAGGTAAGCCTCCGATGGGCTTTCATGAGTCCATGACAACTCAGTTTGGAAACCAGTAGCCTCAAGGCTTTATAGAAACTGCCCCTAGCTCTTACAAAACTGGTGCCAGAGGGCTGACAAGGAAGGGGCCCTCAGAGTGCCCTTGTCCGCAGGCTGCGTGTCCAGGACAGTGCAAACGCGTGAGAAGACTTGGGGTGCTTGAATCACCGAGCGTCTGCACCATCGTGATGAGAATGGTGTGAGGCTGTCAGAGCGCTGTTGTTGGCAATGCTCAAACCTCAGCTGGACATAGCCCTCGGCTGCCTGCTGTTACACAGCAGCACTGGAGGACCGCCGCAGGAGTCGTCTTGCCTAAATTATGCCAATTCTAATGCCTTTTGTCTAGCGTGGAAGACTGATGAATCTGTCTGTCCTGGCTTTGTATCGCTCACGCTTCCTTGGCAGTCAAAAGCAGGAGCTCTGCAGGCGATTACTGGAGAAAGAGCCTTCCCTTTCAAAATCCACTACCAAAAGTGAACAAATACAGCCATAACATCACCTGGTTAAGGTAAAGATGCTTCATTAGAGCAATGAGAAAATAGCACAATCTGTACTTAGGTGTCTTCAGAAACCTGCACGGGAAAGAGAAGGCTGTATGCTGTGACCCACAAGCAGGAGTCCCTACTACCTGTTTCTGCAGAGACAGGGGAAGAGCAAAGCAGCTTGGCACAGCCCTGTCACGCTGGGTTATCCCCAGGTCAGAAAGGGTTACTGCATTATTGCTTGGATTCACTAGGATAAAGAAATCATCAGATTTTTGTTTGCTAAAGCAAAAGCCCGCAGGATAACCTCTGCAGGAGGGCAGGGAAGTTAAAAAAAACAAAAGATGCACTGTACAGTGACGTGGGAAGCAGCGAAAAGAACGACTCTTGTACGGCGATGTCAGCAGGAGCAAACTGAAGGTGGAGTCCCCCTTCTCCCCGAGCCGAGCCGAGCCGAGCCTCCCTGGTCACCCAGCCCTTTGGGTCACGTCGTCCTCCTCTCCCTCCCCAAACCCTCATCCATCATGCCCAGTGTTAAGGTCTCCAAACGCCATTTCTTTCACATGAAACTGTCGCTCCCAGGCGTAGTCGTTAAAGGGTTTCTACAAATAATACGGTTTAATTGTAACTACAGTAAGGATTTTCTATATACATTATGTTCACTGCTTAGGGTAGGATAGATTTGCCATGCATGTTTTATTGCACATATAAATAGTATACAAAGATTCATGAAGATTCTCCTTTTAGCCATACAGGTTAAGACTGCATAAAAAAAGCTGTATTACAAAATACTTCGAGCTATTTATTTACAGCCAACTTCAAGCAAATACTGAAAGACACTATCAGGAGAAAAACAAAATTTTAATTATGAAAAAACAATATTTGTCAAAATAATAATTACAAAGCTTCATGTTGCCATATATACATTGTAAAAAAATACTCAGGAAACCTGCATTTTATCCCTCAAGATGCAGAAATCAATATTCCTATTTTTATACTCGATCTTTGAATGCTTTTAAAATTTGATAAACTCTGACTTGAAAACTCATTTTCTTTACATTGCTCGTGCTTTTTGACAAAGATATTTGTGCAGCTCTGTAAAATATTAAAATACATTTTAATTTAGTGTTAAAGTGCACAGTACATTTTATAGGAAACAATATGCTAGCTGCCAATCAAAATTACAATTGAAGTCAATGTTCCCTCTACAAAATAAACGCTTTCGCTTTGGTTGAAGTAACTGGGTATTCCGTGCATACTGTACGTCTCATTGTCTGCGAGTCCACTTTCCTCCTCCTGCCACGTTGCTGTCAATACATAGCAGCACATTGGCAATTTGCGGTATTAAACTGTGTAGTCTGCATTCAAATACTGTAGTAAGGATTAAAACTCTGCTACTGGAATACCGGTAGTTTTAAATGCAGCGTCTGTGAACATATGTGTAACTTTGCCTAGACACAGAGTAGTGACAAGTACGCATCATTCTTCCAAAAAGTCTTTATACAAGAGTTCTCTCCACATTCTCTCACTTTAAGTATTTAATCCTCCCACTGCACATTGCCTCTTTTTCGTCATCACGCGTTTCGAACTACCTGCTTGTGTGCACCACTGACCCCCAACAGCTGGCCTTTTCACCACATGCAGCTTTCCTCTCCTGCTTGCCGAAGTTACATTGGAAGAAAAATGGATGTTCCAGATATCGTGAGAATTGCTCTGCTGGAACTTTTTGATCTAAAACGTGCGCTGTTTTAATAAGAAATTACGCTTTTAAAAACCTCTGCAGAAAACTTAAAGTAGTGATAAGAAAAAGAACCTTATTTCTTATTGCTGACGTGGGATTAGAGGTCTGATCCTGCAAACGTTCGCTACGGAACACTGTGCTTAATTCTGTGGGAAAATGATGGAGACTGTAAGGAGAAGCACTGTACCCAGCAGGTTGCATCTGGAAGATCAGGTTCTTTGAGACTGCCTTTGGCAATTTTAATAATTTTATCTCCTCTCGAAGGAATCATTGAAGAAAACAATTAAAATTTTTTGGCTACCTGGTAAATCTTCTCGTTAATGTTCTTGTGCTATTTTTTATTATTTGTTCTGTAGTGCTGTAGTCTTTAAAGGAAATCAAGTCGCAGTGCAAAATTATATTTCAAGACACATGATCCTAATGCACATCATTCATTTTGTTGTGGCAAAAGTTAAACATCTTGTGCATAGTAAAATAAGCAATCAAAAATATTTGTTCACATTTATTTTTCAAGTTTACATCTTTCCTCTTTTTTTTTTTTTAAACATCTATATACAAATAAAATGGGTGTGCTCTCAGTTTCAGCCAATTTAGTCTAGTGGGGGGAAAAGTGCTACTGGAATGTAGGAAACTCAATGGAATGCAGACAAATTTTTACCAATGTTCCACAAATTCAAGAAATAAAGGCGGCCATTCCAGCTAGCTGTTCTTTTAATAAAAGCACCTATTTTGTTTGCTTTTTATCCTACATATTAGAAAATACGATTTATGGAGATCTAGAGCTACTGCACACCAAGTAGAATAAAAAATAACTAAATATTTATATTAAAATAAAGTGTTTAACCACAAAAAAGCAGTAATAAAATACAGTTTCCTAATTTACATTTTGCATCCAAAGGATGAATAACAACTCACTAATAAATAATATTTATATAAATATTTTATGTCAGGATATTTTTAAAAGGCAATAATAGCCTGAAGCAACTGCAGAAAAAAACCTAAGGTGGTAGAAGTCTGATTTACTCTCCCTCCTCCCCACCCCCCGAAATGATTGCAATGATTCTTAGTGTAATAATACGAAGGTATCTTGCTGCAAGACAGCTGTGTACTCCACACGTTTTTAAGTGGCAGAGAGGTGGCTGTTTCTTAGTAAGTACTGTACAAAGTGAGCTATAAAAGCAGTGAAGTGCCAATTTGCTCTATAAAATGTTTCTGTTTAGTTTCTGGTTTGTAGTTTGACACACAGGTACAGTCTGAAAGATGATTTTAAAATCAGAAGTATAAGAATACTCTTGGAGCACTGGCTTTTTTTTTTCAATGCAGTTTGAAAAGTTGGGCAGTATTTTGATTCTGTGATGGCACAGTGGAGCTGGTAACAGCAGAGAGTAGTTTCATGTGAATAAAGCTTGTTTCACTGTGGTTACATCTAGCAATGCTTGAACTGTTATGCTCACTTTTACCAAGCCCTTTTCTTCTAGGATGTGATGTGGTAGGCAGAGCTTCTCCTAGAAAAAGACAAACAAAGGAGTAAAGATTAGGATATGCAATACTCACTGCAAAACTTTGCTTTACATGAACACAGCTGGAACACAAAGCCCAACCAGAAAGAACCATTTCCTATTTTTAATTAAAAAAACCTCCTGTGATTTTGACAGGAGGACTCTGATTTTGCTCTCATTATAGCTATGAATTAGTGAGGGATCTGTTAATATTCTGGGCCTCAGAAACCAACCTGTTCTGTGGTCATGACAGTACGTAAACATCTTAGCTAAGAGTGAGGGCCAGCAAGTGCATGCTCAACTTTCACCTACAAAGTGAGATAACGTGGCCTTTGCCCGTTACTACATATGAGTCAGTTTGGGGACAGACGGCTGCTTTTATCAGTCAAAAAAAGTTCTACCACTGAGCTCTTGACAGGTGGGTCTTGGTCCTGGGATACGCATCTCGAAAGCCACCCATGAGCATTTACAGAAAAGCGTGCGTAACGCTGTGCATTGAATGGGTGAAGCGTTTTGTTCTGAGTAATTAGCAGCTTATTTTGAAATATCCAGGAATCGGCTTTATTCACCATCAGGACACAGCAGTCGTGGCCAGGAGGAAACCTACTAGCTGTCCACAGAGGCTGTTACACCAGAAGACAGTCAAACAGTAAGTACTACATCTCCTACAGGTAACAAGAAACCCCCCAGTGAATAATTACAGAAAGCCTTGCTTAGAGAGGTAGCCTTGTGTCACGATTGGATCGCTCTTCAAAAATTAGTTTTTCTTAATGTAACTGGGTATTCCCGTTAACGAAATCCATGAAATTATGAAATCAGGCAGCAGGTTTGTAAAAAAACTAAATGGAAAGGCTAGACTACATCACATAAACCATAATTACAACTGTGAGACTTACTGCCACAACATGGAAGCCCAAAGTGAAGTGGGATGACAAAAATACACAGATAGAAAAAAACCCAAACAACGCTATTAAACACAAAGACAATGGATAGAGCATCTTGGCTCATGAAGTCCTTGAACTGTGCATGTCAGGTTGCTTTAAGTTTGAAAAGGCACCATCTCTGTGATCTAACCTTCTGTTGTTTCCCTCAGCACCTGTACATGACCACCAGCAGACATGGGACACTGATTTTTTTTAGAAAGAGAGGGTTGTTTTGATATTCTCAGTATTGAATCTCTTAGCTGTTCAATAAACTTCTAGCTTCTAAAACTACCGATGCATTTGAGACTGTATTTTAATGAATTGCCTGTCTTCTACTGAATATTCTTCTTGCTTCTGTAATGTCAACTAAGGGTCTCTTATTTTATCTTTATCCAATTTATGGTCCTCTGCCACACTTCCTCATATTCACATTCATTATATCTCCAATTTAAACATCACTATCTCTTCAACCTCTCTTCTCATGACACATTTTGTTCAGCTCTAGTCCCTTCCCTGACCGCTATGATCCCTTAAAACTAAATATAATATTCAGGATGAGGGAACTGGAACTGGTACATAAAAGAACAATTAATGCAGTTTTTTATCATGTTATGCACCTATGTTTCACTGCTTTTATCTGCTTCCACTGTTGTCCAGTCTTTGCTCAGGAAGTCTCCAGTGGGCCACAGCTCTGTCAGAACAGTACCGGTATTAAACAGCTGTGCCGCTGCTTCTTATGTTTATGACTTACTTTTGTTAATGATTTCCTTTATGCACAACCAACACTTAGCTTGCTTAAATTGTTTGTGAAGTTCCTCTCACCCCACTCCAGCCTCAATGAGAGGAAAACTGCAGAAGTTACCTATTAACTACTGAACCTAAAAAGTGAGAGCCAAACTTTATTCACAGTCATGGCATCTGATACTGATAACTGTAATTTACCTATATATATACATCTATAAAAGATGTTTTAATATTTATTATTTTATGTTTAAAAGATTTTTTTAAACTTCATTTGCAATTATTTTTTTCTTAAGGTTCGTGGTTACAGCTCAGAACACCAAACAAATACTGTGGATTCCTTCTGCACACACAGATCCGAGAAACAATTTCAAACAGGTAATTTTCAAGGAGCTTGGCTGAGCAGCTCTGCAAGAGATGGACAGCACACATTTCTCCACGCGGAAGATGCCGCAGCATTCTGGCGATCTGCTAACGCTGGGTTTTGCGCTTCCATTGAGTTTGTGGATTCTGACTCACATTGAGCAAACACCTGCGGCGACTGCCTCCCATTCCTGCCTGCTACCGCGCCCCTCTCTGCTGGAGCTCTTTGCCCAGTCGGCACCCAGGAACATCCCCATTTGCAGCCGTTCCAGTTCATCACCCACGTTTCCATTCCAAACCTACCCTAAATTGGCCATTTAAGGTAAGACCCTGGGTTCTGCTGTTCATTCTTGTTTGTTCTGACTGAGATACTGACCTGCGAGCTGTCAGAGACAGTTCTCCCCAACTTTTATTCTTCTGGAAAAAAGTGTCTTTTCCAGAGAAATATATAAATATATTTTAGGATGCAAACTCCTAAACTGATAACCTGATTAGCACTGGAGTAGCTACAAAAGAAGGTAGAGAGTGAGATCAAATAAAAGGGAAAAAAAAAACCAAACCCAAAATATTTCTACTTCAAATGTACCTTTTTTTTACTAAAAATATTTTGCCAATCTAAAGTCTCGGGACACAGTTCATATAAAAATCTACAGTACTCTGATTCCAGTAATTTTCAAAAAAATTATATTCTTCTTACTGAGAATGCAAATCAGACATCTGAAGTGAATGTTATGCTCTCCACTCTCTTCTACGTCTTTCCAGTGCCTTTGCACCGTAGGCTTGTTTCACAGATTTGGTGGCCCACAACATGCCAATATTTCATTAGTCTTCCATGCTGAACAAAAGGCATTAAATAATACTGCCTGCTGAATCCAGTATCTGAAAACTAAGTGATTAGCGTTACAAGGCTGAAGGGTAGGGACTGAATCCAAAACCAGCCCCAGAACAACCTACCTTGCTAGATATTTCTGTTTGAGAATATTCTAAATTTTTCTATTGAAGCCAAATTTGCTGAAAAAGCCACAGTTAAGGATGTTTCCTTTAGAAAAACTTAAATTCTAAACTTCCCATTTTTGTGGCACCTTATAGCACTCAGAGACCTATTCTGTCAGCCTTTCTTGCTAGGAATTTTGCAATTGTTTATAAGCAAAGCACATTTTCATTAAAAGCATAAAGGAGTGCATGCCCCCTTTCATATAAAAACCCCATCCAATATAATTTTTCTCCTTCTAAAGACAATGCATTATCTAATTCTTTTAAATACAGTAAAATCCAGTTAAATCCAGTTTGTATAAAGCAACCTCTCTCCCCCTGCTGTATGAGATGCACACTCAAATAAGGAAAGCTATTTAAGGAGGTCTGTAAAACACAGGAGTGTACAACCGTGTCCTAGGAGTGAGAAGTTTCACAGCATGTTACTTTCTTACATTATACATCATTCTTCATTCTACAGCTGACAGCCTTCTCTTATTAAGCAGAAGGTGGAACTTGGTTAATATTTTATAACTCTGCAGTTAAACATGCGGCTATGATGAACTTTCCAAAACTGATAATGAGACCTACACCATCTCCTAAAAATTACAAATTTCATCTTAAAGTGTCACGAATCGGTTCTCTTATCTAAGCCCTAATCACTATCTTCAAGGCTTTGTAAATGGCTTTCATCAACCCTGCCTCACATACTTTTCAAATCACAGCTTTAGAGTAATATATTTAACTCTTCTCAGAATACGAAAAATCAAATCCTGCCAAGGATGGAATCCAGAGCACACTGATCATCAACTCTGCTTTCTGCATACCATCAGCTAGCTACCTTGGGCCAAGATCCCAGGTGTCTCAGCCCGTATGTTCAGCCGCTGTCCCTGCAGCACAGTCCATTTTCCACGCTCTGCCTCACTCTCTAACCCACTACAACTGCTCTCTGGAAACCACTGAACAGTAGAGCTGTGAAGCTGCAAGCCATGAAGATTTCAAAACTTTTCTTAAATCCTGGCATTTTGAGGTAATATGCCTGACCAACAAAGAGAAGAACTCACCCGTGACTCTGAGAAGACTCATCCTCACCCACTTCCCCCCACCTGTGCTAAGATTTCTCTCCCTTTTACATTAGCATCACACCCATAACACCTCAATATGGTAGTATGAATCTCTAAAAATACCCCTGTTGAAACCATCACTGAACAAAACCCAGAAAGACAGACAGAAGAACTGGCTATTAATTCTCAAGACCAGTCTAAAAATCTTTAAAAACAATTGTGCAAGGAAAGGCTGCCACTCCGCTCATAGCAGCATGAGTGTCTCTACTACAAAAATGAAGATCTGAATTTTTTATGTATTTTTTCTCCCTAGGAACACAGAGGAACTTAATTACCTGTTGCAAGCAAACCACTTTCTACAGACACATAGCCATTTTGAATGGATGAAGATGTTTTCAAACTCATCATGAAGCACAAGAACAAACTCCTTTTGATGGGGGGGGGGGGGGGGAAGGCACAAAAAGGAGGCAGCAGCCAGGAGGCCGAGTCAGAAAGCAACACAAAAAGACAGTACAACAGGCGTACCCACAAACATACACGCGTGCATGTGCTTGCCAGAGCAAGTTGCTAATCCTGAAGCAAAATGTCTGACTTGGTGCAGAAGAAAACAAGGAATACACAAGGACACTGATCCCACAAGGATACGTGACGCACTACACATACATATCTATTTTCTTTGATATCAGATAACTTCAAAGTCAAGACAACTGTTTGCATTGGTTTATGCTAGGGCAAGCAGCTTGGCAATTCAGGTACAGTAAGTACTTATCAAAAAAGTAATTGTTGCCATTATATCATATAGGTAAGTAGTGAAATGACCACATCATGGTAACAGCAGCGCCCAACTGTATTTATTAGCAAAAATACAGAGAAATGGAATTCTATAATTTGGCAAGTGCCTTTCTCTTTCTTCCTTGTATTTGTAGAATATGCGATTTCAGATCTACAGCGGAAAAAATAAAATATTCATGAAACAATGAAATACTGGAATGTGTAGTTTCTCCAAGGACAAATTAGAAAAATAAGTCCATGTAATGCCCATCATTTAATATTTGGAGCCAGCTATTCTGAAATGGAAAGTCACTAAAAGAAACATCAAGGCCTTACATTTAAGCAAACTTCTGTCAAATATACAAAACCTTGAAATTTTGTTAGGGCAAGGGCAAGGCCAAGCTTGCTTTCTAAAGAGTTGAAAAAACTATAGCAAATGTTTACTTTTTCACATATCTAAGGCAATGTGAAGTTATGTCTTTTTATATATATTTTGCTTACCCACTACTATTACTGTTGATGTCTGTATGTGTCCAAATGCCCTGAAGTTACCATTTAAAGTACAAAAGAAAAGAGCAGAAGATAAAAAAAGCACAGTAATTCAGGCTATAGGTATATTTAATTTTTTTTTTTTTAATTTCCAATGGAAAGATTAGTATGTTTTCTGAAGTATACATTTATAACCAGATTTGACAAAGCGAAAAAAACCCCAGACCTTCAATACTGCAGCTGTAATTCTGTATTTGGAGTCATAGCCAGTTAGATGTCTAAATATGTGCGTCTTCTGAACTTGTAATAAATTGCAAATATTTACAAAACTGTATTTGCAGATGGTGGACTTTGGACCCTTTAAAAAATTCTGGCCTTGAGCTATTTTAAAAGTAGAACATGTATTTTGCCCAAACACCTCACAGTTTCATTCTAACATGCTAAGAAAACAGTGACCTGAAACTTCAAGGAACAAAAAACTTAAGACAGACACACATGAAACAGTAAGAGAAAATGTATACTTACAGGGGAAGTGTCAATTATACCATAACTTTAATTTCCAAGAGATAAAGTGAAGGAATGAGAGTGTTTTGTATCAAAGTAGAATGGGTCATTACCTTAAAGGATTTTTATACTGCTCTTCCTGCATAATGCAGCTTATGTGCTAGAAATGAAGGAATGGCAAAAGTTCGCAAAACCTGCTCTAACATTTTTTCTAAACCTGCATATATGACTGCTTGCGTTTTTTTGTAACAGGAGTAAAATGCCAAGAATACTTCTTTTTGTGAAAAACAATTACGTGGCAATAATTTGGAAACTTATTAATGTCTGTGGAGTAGAAAACTGGACTATTTGCTCAGGTCTAATTCAATCCCCATTGACAATAAGTGTAGCCTTTCAGAAAACTTACTAGGAACACAATGGGATCCATACACAGCTTTCAGTTGTAAAAGTCTGTTAATATACATTTGAAGAAAGAGGCATTTGAAGGACTACTACACTGCATTATTCTGCACTTGAAAATATTTATCTGTTTTCTGGCTCAAGGAAAAAGAAAACCAAATCCTCGTATCAAAATGCCCCTTGCAATCCACCGCAAACACATTTTACCCATGCATATTAAATTCATTATAATTTGTATTTATTACTTTACTGCAGT
Source organism: Pelecanus crispus (assembly GCF_030463565.1). Lineage (NCBI taxonomy): Eukaryota > Metazoa > Chordata > Aves > Pelecaniformes > Pelecanidae > Pelecanus > Pelecanus crispus. The sequence continues at coordinate 194,752,350 of NC_134643.1, read as the reverse complement.
AGGGATGAGAGGAACTCCACAGTACAGATTGGAGTAGACCCATTTATGAAGAAATCACAGTTTGAAAATCACTACAATGGAAAAAACTGAATGGGGAAACAGATGGGGGAACAAATGTAATTCACGTTATCAATGAATATGTGGGTGAACTACAGTGTACATTATTTTTAAACCCAATGTCATCAACCTAATCATGTGACTGGCTGTGAGCAGTAAGTACCAAGAATGTCTCGATATTGGGACGTCCTCAGAGGTGAAGAACCAGTCAGTTAAACTGTTAGTTTCCCAAGTACTAAAGCCACAGGAACAAGACTGTGAATTTAGCAAAGAGCCTGTTAAATGAGCTACGTGCATGTTTTAGTTTCCACCTCCCCTTTCAGTGGGAGAATTATTGGCTCCAGGGATGGGCAGACAGGTATTTTTCACATTTGCATTATGTTTGAAATAGGTTTTGAGAAACATCACCTTATCCACACTTAGAGAAATGAAAGGCCACATTTTACTATTCCTTTCCCTGTCAGATTTATGTATATTTGAAGTGTTATCTATAAAAAACAGGAAAAAAATAAAAAAATAGATAAGCTTCATGTATGGTAGTAAGGCTGTGTTTGTCATGAAGCGAGTATTGTCGTCCTTCACAGTCTGGTTCAAGATGGCTTCAACTCCATAACTACAAGAAAGTGCTTTAATTACTCTATATTTTCATAGTTGAGAATAGTGTGAAAATGTACTCTAACTAACTGAAAGACAACTCTGTTTACATGGTAAGCATACGTAAAGTTAAAACTTTGGACAAGTTTGAGTGTTATGTATCATTATCACTGGGATATGTTCCGTACATTGGCACAACTCAACAACCGAACAATAGTTCCATTTCTGCCCCAGTATCTACTCTGATAGAACACGCAAAACCACTGAGGGCACAAACTTCCATTTCTGCACACTGGCAATGCAAAACACACCGATCTCTTACCTCCTTCCCAAAGCTATTGGACACAGTGGATACTCAGACATAATATGAGACAATGAGACAGATGTGTACTATAGGATGGTAGCAACAACTTTCACCACCTAATTTTCTAATTTCAAAAAAAGTTAAAATATACATGTAGATCAGTACTCTGTAAGGAGGACACAACACAAAGCATTGACAGGACACCTGTTTACCACTTATGGCAACAGAAGTAAAATCCCAGCCCTAGAGAAGACACCACTTTTGTCTCAGATACCAACACTGGATTATAAAGAATCATACAATCAATGGGTTCTGAACGGATTCAAGCTTTATGTCGCTTTCCCAGGTTCACTAGAAAAGCAACATTGTTAAAACAAGACAACCAAAATCAAGACAAAGATCTGCTGGAAGTGGAAGCTTAAACGTCAAGCTCTGACTGAGTAAGCAAGTGTCCACTGTTGTAATCACTGACACTAAGCACACAGTTAAGAGACAGGCCTGTGCAGGATGAGGACGCAACTATATGTACGCACCCAAATAACTACTACCTTTTCCTCCAGTTTAAAGAACCTAGAAGGAGTCACTGAACTCATGTCTGGTCACAGAAGACACTCTTTACAATAGAGTTGCTGTATGTATGCACTGGGAGCTCCTAGACACTAAACCCTTTAAAAAAATTGGATTTATCCATCATCTCAAATTAATTTTTCCATCTTAAAATACTTATCTAATTATACATTTCATCCTCTTTATATATGTATGTATACATTTAAGCCAGGGAAACCAGGAACAGAACTGCATTTAGAAGTTTTTTAATAAAATTTTACAAGTATCCATGGAATGGGGATACTTATAGTATAGCACTAAATCATAACCATATGGCCGGAATAATCAGTGACATCCAAGTTCTTATGCTAGTTATCCTCTAAACATCTACAGGTAATTTTTTTATGAACTAGGCAGTGAGAAATGAACGTATTTATTTCACAGCCACGAAACTGAGGTCCTTTGGTTAGCTAGCCTGAGACTGAATTACAAATTTAGTCAACAGTATCTAGGCTAACATTGCAATGTCAACATAGGTTTATATTCGAGGTTTTATATTTTTCAATCAGTTTTCATTTGTATATTTCATGTTGATAAGGGGTAAAACACTCAAGTTTTACAATAGATGAACAGAACACAGAACCAGAAGGGAAATGGAGGTCATCAGTCCAGCACTCTAACCATAGGCAGAGTTCAAACATACCAAAACACCTCCTGGCTAATGTTTATCTAACCTATTCTTTAAAGCCTCCTGGGATGGAAAATCTAGAGTCTTCCTAGATGTTCCATTTTCCTAGCTACACTGTCTTTGTTACACAAACAAACAAACATTACCTGCATTTACACAGGTGAGGAAACAGAGACAAGATAGTGATGTGACTTGCTTGACATCACACATAAGAATGGCAGATACAAGAATCTAATAGCTTATTCTCAAACCCTCTTATTGTATCATACTGTACTCCACGATCTTCATCCTGAAACATTCTAAAGTCTCTGGCATATTATGGGTTGCTCATACGCACTACTAATTTACAGTCATCTTTGGGGTGCAACATAGCACGTGTTTAAAAGCAGTTCAATGCTGCTTTGTGCGACAAAAGAAAAAGATTATTCTATGGAATCTGGAGGAAAACAAAATGTAAGTAGGAAAACATAACTACTCCAGTATGGAATTTAATTGGAACAGTAGAGATGACCAACAATCTTTAAAGTTACAGTACTTTTGTTAATCTAAAGGATTATAAAGTAACAATAATTTGAAAGATAGTTCTCTAAGTGCTCTTAACACAATGTATGTTGAGATAATTGGCACCAACTCAGAAAATACTATAATCTATTGAAGTGCCACCTCAGTTGCTTCAGTATCTGCAGCATTCTTGAATTTCCACAAAGAGTAAGAGGCTCAGTTCCGTTCAGCTTGTGATACACATCTAGCCTACGCTCAAAAGTGGGATAAGAGTAGCTTCACTGCTTTAACACAGTTAGTGTGTAGTCTAGGCAACATAAAAGAAAACAAACTATAAATAAAGAGGTACATAAGTTCTTAAACTATAGCTGGAGGGGGGGAGAAGAGATGGGACTTGCCTTCAAGATGCTACTCCCTCTCTCCCCTATTTCAAGAGATTAATAAAGATATTACAAGAAAGGGAAGCAAGGGAAAGGGAGAAGTTTGTAAGACAAAGGAAGGAAATTAAGTACCTGTAATTTGTCAGAGACAAAGCAGAAAGTTTGTGTGCACATGCGAACAGGTTATGCTGTTAGCACATTCCAGTGATAAGTTATATACATCAAGACTATAAAAAGTATGTGGAAAAGACAAAAGCCTATTAGATCCCAGGAGCGAAAGGTAGAAGTTGATTGTGGGGTTTTCTCCCCGAGGGCGAGCAGAGTGTCAACAGTCTTTCGAATGTGACGAATATCCGATTGCAGGATGTCATACGGAGAGCAGAGGTCAGCCTATCCCGAAGGGCAGCCATTAGAACAGAAAAAAACAGTGCATAAAATTAAAAATACAAAAATAGAAAGATATTGATAAATAAATTATCACAATATTCTAGCATAAACATGTAGGAATAGTTTCTTCCTAGTATTGCCTTACTCACTAGACACCCCAGCTTTCTTTTATTTCCTCTAAATACTCAAGCTATCGTATAATATTAGAAAGTTAAGATAGAAGAGTTCAGTCCTTCAAATTCTTCCAAAATTACGCCCAGATTCACAAGGGTGAGGAGGTGCATGTGATCCACTTATTCCAATGAGATCTGCACACCTTGTCCATCTGGGCCTTGTTCAAATGCTTAAACGGAACCAGCTGTAAAATCTAACCTACACGATAGGAAACAGTGGGTTAGAAAGCTGTTAAAAGCACAAGCAGCAGCAATATGAAGTCTCAAGAAAAAGTACTTAAAGAAATTGTTAGAAGTATGCAAAATTCTCTAATATAATAAATAATCTAAAACTTGGTATTCAAATATCATCTTCAGCGATACCCTGGGATGGAAACTGAAAAGGTCAATGTAGCACTAACTATACTTAATTTTAATAAAGTTTCTAAACTCAAGAATTTGACGCTAAATTCCTTAGGTAGTATTTTAAAAGTTATTAGCAGGTTAGATTCCCATACTTTTTTTGGGAAGTATCACTGACTTCATGTAGCAATTTACTCTAGACTAGCTATAAAAAATGAAGTGTAATATGTAATAATACTATCAATATGCACACACAATATTTAACATTAAAATCAAACAAAGCAACAACTAATACTTTCAAAACGCAATCTAAGATACACCATTTTACACTGCACATGAGGCCTTACTATCAAAGATGGTGCATATTTATGGAATAAAATTATGGGAAGTAGGAAAGAGATCCCCTGTTTCAGAGGAACACTGTTTCTTCAGTAGCTTTTCAGTTTCACTTGCTTAATGAACTGACAATACACCCAATAAATTAAGACATGGAAGTTGAGATGTTTGTTTTCTGTTAGTGCAAAGTTTCAAGGTCTAGTTGGAAATAAATTAAACTTTAAAATATTTAAAAGGCCCTTCTATCCTGAAAAGTGACTAGTAAAACTGGAAGTCAGAACTATCATTCATACACAAACCCCCTTTTTTTTCTAATTTTTTTTTTTTTTTTTTTTTTTTTTTTTTTTTGCTTACCATGCCTGGTTCTAAATTTAACAGGAGTTATAAGCTGCAAAATTTTAAAATTTTAATTTTGTTATTTAGGCCACCAGATACACAGAGGGCGAAAAACACCCTGCCTAGCAACAACACTGTCATATTTACAGTAATTTTTCAGTATTTTTTCAACTCAAAATTCTAGTGCAATAATAAACTTCAGTGCAATTGTATTTGGCTTTTTCTAAAAGATGAAAACTCACAGACAGAACAAAACATGCTGATCTGTTTTAAAAATGGGATGGGACTAGTACTGCATTCAAGAACATCTACATCCACAACCTGCTTACCAGAGAAACTAGTTTTAGGGCAAACAAACTACTCCCTCATTACTATCAACTATGTAATATATTGCACTTTTACCAAAGACCAATAAACCCAGCAAATGCTAGAGTAATTTTAAAATAGCATACAAGACTTAACTCCTACTTGTTGCAAATATATCCCAAAAATAAGTATCTAAGATACACTGAACTTAAATTTATATACAAAATTTGACAGAACTTTAAAACAAGGACTTTTTTATAATTTTTGTCCACACCACATCCCCCCCAACAGTCCTTACTGATTTCAGAGTTAGAGAATGAGAGCTGGTAAATAGGTTGAATTTTTACAGAGACTGAAGAACTTGCTATCTAGAGATTAACACACTAAGCAGCATACAGGAGAAGCCAAAGCGTACAAAACCAGCCAACACATGCAGAAGACACTTCCTATGGGAACTGCCATGTTGTGCTTTAGTGAATTCCTAAGCCTGAGATATGTCTGATCATTTCTGCTTATTTTTTTGGTGTTCTGTGACAATGGATAATTTGGTGTTACATTCAAACTTTATTAAGTAAAATGTTTATATTGTATATATTTTAAACTTCTGTCATGTAACTCTAGATTAAAAAAAAAAAATATAGCTTTACAGCAACTGTGAACATATTTCCACTTAAGTTACCAGAATTTTTACACATGCTGTGAAATGAAAATACCAAACTAAAACATGACATCATGAAATAGTGAAAAAGTACATGACCCCCACCCAAAGTCCCAAAGACAACCAACCACCCATCTATCGCAAGCACTGCCCTTCTTGTTTAGGAGACTGAAATTATTACTATTAAGAACTAAAAAGATAATTAATCATTACATTTATGGATTGACTTGCTTTGTCTCTGAAGCTACGTGATTAAATCATACAGTTGCCAAAATCATGCACGCAGAATAAACACAGTAAGACAGAAGTGGAACGACAAAAGCATAACCAGCTGTTTGTGTGCACAAACCACCCTCATTCTACATGCTCCTGCAGTGACTTTGTAAACAGATAGCATTTCAAAACCAACCTCCTCAAATTTTCACTCTGTTAAAAAAAGTCAAGAGTAAGTTTGCAGAAGTGCATTAAAGAATGAAGTCTCTAGTGCATATGCACTATCCTGAAAACACAAATGAAAGGAACCTCAGAATTATGCTTTCAGTACTCTAACTGAGAGCATACTGAACCACTTAACTCCATACTGTAGGCCAAACAGCGTACACTACCGAGCCCAGAATGAAAGGGTGGAGAAAGGCGTCATACCTGATAAAACTTACTGCAACTTCATGGATGCCTCATGATGAAACTATGGAGAAGTAACTGATTACATGAATTGATCAGGAAACAAACGTAAGTGGTAATGAAAATACACTTTGCATTAAACTGAGAAACATGATTCCCAGCTGAACAACTAGTAGGTGGATAGAAGATGAAACACTTGACACTCTCTGCTTAGTTGCTTCTTTTACTTTTTCTGCTAGTTTTAGCACGCAAAAGCCTCCCATTTTTTTCTGTTTTACTTAATTAGCAATTCCTACACTAACATAAATCATATTGATTTTTAGAATAATGCTGGTTGATGTTGCAACATAGTGGACCTAGTTTTCAGAGGAGGTGAGATGCAGTAATAGCGCCTGTTTGCAGGACTCTAAAGTCACAGGCAGGGGCACAGCTAAGCCCTTTAATCTGAATCTTCATATGATAACCTGAGATCCAAAAAGCCATTTCTTACCATCACACTCCTTTCTGTTCAGTATGTGTACACCAAGTAGCTCCATAAACCTGCTGTAACAACTGCCTGTGAAAGATTTCATTTTATCACTACCTTTTATCAACAGAAATTACCATTCTAGTATTAATCATGATAACTTAAATCTATCTTTTTTCAAGCTATATGAAGATTGACAAGGTGTGTCTATGTACGTGGGAAGTCTTTCTTGCTTTTTTTGAAAGGCCGGAAGAGGCCATGTAAAGGGCCAAAAGATGCTCAAGCACCTAAACTGTTATTACATTAATCTAAGTTGCAGATCATAAAAATTAATTTGTGTCTTTGTAAAAAGATAACTTCTGCATTTTGGCTCACAAACACTGAAAATACTTGGTTCAATTTCTTTTTTGACAAATGCTTAGAAGGTCCTACTTCTGATATGCCATATTTGTTCATAATTGAGAACCAGAAGAAATGCAGACCAAAACTTTTGCCTTTCAAATAATATATTGCATTTACAGTTTTGTTTTGATCTAAATCTTACTTGTAATAAAGTATCATTCAGCCCACCACAAATCAGTTATTTTTTCCTTTTGACAGGAGTATTTGTTAACATTACTGAAAGTGCATAAGAAAAAATCCTCTGTAATATGGATTACCAAGAATAACAGCTACCAAGAATGAAAGCTAAAGCTTAAATTATTGATTTGCAGGTTGAAATGGGAAAGTCTACTTTGCAACTAGTATGAATACTGATTCTAATGTGGCAACTAACAAGCTGAAGAAATTTATATGAGTATTTTTGTCTTTACTTGCATATATTGTTACTGGTTTTATGAAAGAGCAGTTGAAACCAAAATACTTCCGTAACTTTATATACATACTCATGTGATAATAATTCAGACTCTCCTGATCATTTTTAATACCCCTGGGATGAGATGTCACTAAAAAGAGTAAAACTGCATTAGAACTGGTACTTTTGACACTTCGGAGGCCACACTTACACACACAGAGAAACAAATCAAAAAAATAGCTTTATTTTTTAAACTCAGAAAAGTGTGAGAGGGTGGGTGCAATACAGGTGAACTGGGTAAGCATTATAGGTGGTGTCAGTAGTGGGTTCATGACATTAACAATCTACTCCAGTGAATGGCACCATCCAAGTACTGCACGTCATTCTGCAAAATGCCGTAGGACAGGCACCCCCTACTTACCACACATCTACTGCCACTTGTTTATTCAATCTGTATCAGCCAAAAAGTAGGAGTGTTTGTCATTCTATCGTTATTACAGAGGAGATTAGGCAATTGGACAGTTTTTAGTTAACAGTGTAAAATAAAGTCGTCTTGTGTGCTTTTGTAAGTGACAAAGATTGTACCTTTTCTGTCATATAGCTCCTGAGGGGCACAGCAGACATTTTCTGAATCTTCAGGCTTTCAGATGCTTACCTGCCACCATCCCTTTCTCACATCAAACAAAAATTCTGTTTTGTCTCAAAAAATGATCATTTACAAAGATTTCCGCTGAAGTTTTACAGGAAAAGTTAGTGGCAAAACTGGACAGAAGTTCATTGTCCTACAATTCTCACACTTTTGATAGCCTACCCATACAGTAAGAGCCTTGCTACTTAGTTTCTTATTAAAGGGTCAGAACCATATGCTTAAAACATCCCTTTTGCGTATGATTCAGCATGTCCCTTCTGCATATGATCAGGAGCGTCATATGGCCATTAACAGAAAGTGATTTCAACATGTCACCCATTGTACTGAAATCCTCATCTGGCAGGTAATGGCTTTCAGAATCATCCACACACCAGGTCTTTATAAAGAGATGCTCATGTTCCTGAATTTTGTATTTGTGATTCTTTGGTCAAGATGCCAACTCCTGATACTTATTATGACACATCTGGATATGGATGCCAACTGCATTTTTCTACACTTGGATGAAGCTTCCCAGGATCATTCTGGGGAAAGCAATTTTGACCCAAGAACTGAATGCTGAAAGCCACAGGAGTAAGAGACCATGCACATCAGCAAAACACAGTAATTACTTAGCTGTTTTCTTGTTTTCATTTTCCATGATTTGACAGGATATTATGCTAAACCCGTGGAGTTCAGGAAATAGCATGTACTCTATTCTATTCCATAAACAATTGAAAACAAACCAACAGGAACTATGAGAACTTTAAATCCTTAAAAAAACCCATATGCAGCAGAATTTCAAGTTAATTCTCAGGAATTAAAGATGGACAGAAATATCACAGAAAAGCCTAATACCAATGGGTATTAGGATCCATAAGTGGAACCTATCATTTCCCCATATGATGCTTGTTTCAAAAAAAAAAAAAAAAAATCAGGTAGTTAGAGGTAGAGTTAGAGGTGCCTAGAGGTAGTTAGGCAATGTACAACTCATCAACCCGAAGCAGCATTAAACACACCATCTGTAGTTCTTTAAAAACTTTGACAGTTAACTGTCATACTTGCATACTCCCTCCAACATGTAGCAAAATTCTATCGTCTACCACCTAGTTCCGCACACAATGGATTTTCACAATATATAGCAAACATATACATTTGCAAATTACTGACAGCTAATAAAAAAGAATATCCTCAGACTACTTAAAATCTACCACAAATTTACAATTGCAAGCTAGTAATTTAATGTTTACGTGAGAGATTTTCCCATCAAGAGACATTAATGCTTATTTATATTTATAAGGATGGTTAGTTTATAAATCAGATTGTTAAGATCTGGCCTTGTGCTTAATGCTCTGTGCAACTCTGCAACAAATACACTTTAATAAAATACAAAAAAAATCCTAAAAACTTCTACACTAATTTCAGTGGAAGCATTAAAGAGGAGGGGTAATAAATACACAAAAATGTCTATTCATAGAAAAGAAAATGGTATTTTTCCAGAAAGCTTACTTACAGAAATCCAAAATAAAAAAACTTGGAGTAAAGCTTAGCTTACCCATCTGTAATATGGCACTGCAAGGATCTTTGTAAATTTTTCTGGTTTATTTCCATTTCTGAAATATCTCTTGACAACAAAGAAAACAGCTCTTGGCCTTTTCTTTCCCAACAGGCTATATCCAGAAAAACCTGACTTGTATTCTAATTCACTGAACAATTTATGATGCATTAGAAGACAATGAAGTTTGGGGCAGCTTAAGAAACACTCCATGTCTACAAGTCCCCATCACTGAGATTTTCATCTTCTCTGAAGTGAAATTTTACCTTTAATATGAAATCATTCTAACATAATAAATTACATAATTATAAGAACTAAATCAACCATTACAACTTAGAGGCCCAGCCCATAACGCTGAATTCTCAAATTACATTTATGATGAACCATTCATTGGAGTTGTAAGATAACAGTCTCACCCTCAAAATTCCTACAAATAGCAAAAATGAGCAGTTAGTTTTACTGTCCTCCAGATCAAGTGCTAAAATATAGATAAAATATAAAGAATTCAAACTGGAATTCTTTCCCAGTGTGAAATCTTTCCATTATCCTCTGCTCCCCAAGGGGGTGGTGGGGGAGGTACACACAAAATATCCTTTTGTTTCAGCATTCTTGGAACACATACTAAAAAGAACTCAGTCTTAATTATATTGTCATATGCAGGCAACAACACAGGGAAAATACAATATCAATTTTTCATGTTTTCAGATTAAAAAGACCTTGTGTAACACTTTTACCTTCTTTTGAGGGTCATGTATTTGAAATTAACTTTCTCTTAATAGGTACTTCTAGATCATAAGGGCGTCTTTGAAATATTCCCAGTGAAACTCCAGAATTCATTACATTAGTTATAAAGGTATTTTTCCGTATTAATATGAGAATAAATTACACAATGAATGCTGTCATTCTTAAATGAAAAACAGAAAACACCAAGCACCTCAATTTCTCTACTTCCAACTTCTGAAACGCTTATATCTACATTATAGAACAACCTTACTCATACGTACGTTCCATACTTAACACACAGTGGTTTTCTTCACATCACTGCAGAAGTGTTTCAGTACAAGAGATTTATTGTCCATGGCAAAGATAAGGAGGTATTGGGGATAATACTGAATTACTAATTAAAGACAAAAGTTGCAATTCTTAAGTGCTATGACATGAGCCACTTAAATGCACTGAAACAGCATTAAATCACATTATTTAAATCAATTTTATTTAGTTGCATGTTTTTATGGCTGAAAAACTGTAGTTCATAAAGTAATCCTTCAGCTTTGAAGTAAATCATGTGTTTTGCGTTTTTGATCTAGAACTGACAGACTTAATTAAATTACCTCTGGTATCCCCAGTTTTCTACATGCATCCAGAAAGTTTTCCACATTTCTCCTGCATTTGGCCATGCTAAGTTTAGGCTGTAAAAACAAGAAAAAATAGTTTATGACAAAAGAAGTCAATAACATTCATTCAGTCAATACATTAATCTATTGCATTATTCTAGTACTGAGGCACTATTTCTATATTTTTCCTGAAAACTATGCATGAAATTCTGCTCAACTTTTTCTACCACTCTAAAAACATCATGCCTACAAATACGATCTGAGTATGTAAGCTGTGGATGCTATGTGCTTTTACTTAGTTATTAAATGCATCAGCACGTTTAGATCTCTACTTGTTCACACTCAGCTTGTGAGGTTCTAATACCTGCCTTTTACAATGATTTGCGATAGATGACTGATCTTCTGGACAGCAAGTAAACTGATGAAGGATTTCAAAATGCATCATGGGGAACAGACTTAACTGTAATTAACAGGATCTTACTTTTTAAATATTTTATGTACTCAGGAATATACGTAACTACACACAATTTTAATGCCTCTGAAGAATAAATTTCCTATTACCGTACAATTTCCAATATTTCTGTAATTTGTCTCACTCAGGACTATTTACCAAATAGTTACAGAAATACGACGTTACAAAAAAAAAAAAAAAACCAACCAACACCTATTTTAATTTTTCAATGCAAGACGTGAAACAATGGTAATTCCTGAATATCCACTTAAAACAAGAATTCACTATAGTAGCGGGGACTTTAAAGAACTAATTTTCTAGGCTAAAGTAATTTGAAGGCTGTTTCAAGCAAGAGAACATCATCAATATAAAGTTGAAACAAAATGAAAACAGATTTAAAATATTTGCTTTTTGTTATAGAGAATACCACACGATTTTTATCTTTAAAAAAAAAACAACCAACCCAGCAACAAAACTTAAAAAGTTTTTGCCTCAGAAATTGCAACAGTAAAAGAAACTCCACTAGACCATCTGAGAAAATGTCTTTTTCTTAACATCTGTCTTCTTAGAAGTTCTTATAGATTGGCTTTGAAATCCACATGCTTTTCTCAGAATTGAGTAGCAATGTACATGGCAAATATTTACCAACACGTACATTAAAAAAAAAAAAAAACCAAAAAAAAGGGGGGGGAGGGTGCGGGCAGGCAGAGAGTCTAAAAACATACAAACACTCTTCAGAACCAGACTGGTATCAGAAATCTGGAACAAAGATCTGACCAAGAAAAAGACATCAATAAACAGAGACAATAGTAAGACAATTACGTTTCAAGAAATGCACACACAGAGATTCCATAGATTTTATGTCCTGAAATCTCCAGGTCCTTAGGTTTGGCAAGCCAATATTAAACCACTACAGCACATGTTTCTACTCCATTCTGTCTGCAGGTAAAAGGAATAATTTCTACATTTAACCCAATAGGAAGAATATCCTAATAAATGCTACAAGTGCTTTAGTTACATGACATCTGCTAAGCCAGACATCGTTAAAGTTAACCTCATATTTCTTCAATCAACAAACAAGGGACTAATTTTCTTTTAAAATGGGTGTCCTATAATAAAGTCTTGTCATCACAGAATTTCAGAGTGTACTGAACAAAAAGGCCATTATGAAAAAAAATCTGATTTGTTGCTAGATCAGAGAGAGGCGGGATAATTTTATTCAATTATAGATATGTGTGTGTATATATACCTATGTGTGTATATATACATACACACACTATAGTTATAATATATGAAAATTAATGAACATTGTAATAATGTAAATGTTGCCCCTAACAGCAAAGAACATTCATTGAACAGCAACCTGTTTTATGTAACCAAATACCATACATAATAAAACAGTAATCTTTTAAACATTACTCCCCTCTACTCTAACGTAACAAGAAACATTCAACTTACTACTGCTGGTGAAGGTACATGAATACTTCCTACAGACCGAGGACGAACGTGATTTACTAAATGGCAGAGAACTACACCATCCATCAGAGCAGACCCCAAGTCTTCAGGCAAACAAATCTTTAGTCTTGTTTCAATGTTCTGCAAATGAAGAATGCACACACACTTTACTATAGAAATGGATGAAGAGAAAAAAAAAGGGAATATATATATCCTCATCTTCTCCCATGCTGTAGACACATAGCCACTTTTGGAGTTTTGATTTACCAAGAAACACACTACCTTTATATAACTAATTCTTTAAAAACGAAAAACCAACCCCCTCTACCCTATGTTGGTCACTGAATTATGTAAACTTCTTTAAAAGAACTCAACACTTCAAATGCTGCTGTCATAATATGCATTTATTTTTACGTATACATATAAAAACACGTACAGATGCAATTAGTCATGTGATTGCACTACATGTGGCTCCTTCCTTTCACCATTCCGTCAAATCTTATGCATCTCAAATTTTCTTCATCAGCAGCACTTTGTATCAGAACTACATTGTGTTAATCACTGTACAGGCAGAGAGTAAAAGGCAATCTTTCCCTAGTAGCCTAAATATTACTTAGGAAGCATTGGAGTGATCAGAGAGACAGGTAAGGCAAGGCAAAACATTCAGATTTAGAAGAGAATTTTTGGATACTTGTTAGTAAAACTGAAGTCCCATTGAAAAGAATTTGATATTGCAAAATAAAATACTTTGAAAATATTTGAGAATTTTCCAGAAAAAAAACCCTACAATAAGATTGTTTCATATGATGAGTTTCCCAAATTGTGCTCCAATCTTGAAAACATTCCAACACTATACTTAGAAATAACTCTTAGATTAACTCTCAGGATAATTACTTCCATTACCTTAAAATAGGTATTTCTTGTTCCTAGTTGAACCTCCTTAATGCCATTACCTCAATCTGTGCTGCATGTTTTAGATGAAAATAGATTATTCTCTTTAAAATCAAAGGTATAGGTTGGAAGGGATTTCTGAAGGTCACCTGGTCTAACAAATTTGAAATGAGATCAGAGCCTTGGTTAGTTAAGTTCTGGATATCTGCAAGGAAGGAGATACCACAACATCTCCAGGCAACCTTGTTCAGCATTTCACCACCTTTATTGCAAAGAATTTTCTCCCTAGAGCTACTGGAAATTTCTTTCTCTGCAATTTGCGCCACTACCCCTTATTCTTTCACTGTGCATCTTTGAAAAGCCTGGCTTTATCTTCTCTATTACTACCCTTCAGGCAGCTGAGGACAGTCATATGATACTCTCAGCACTCTTTTCTCCAAGCAGAAGAAATCCAGCTCTTAGCTTCTTCCTCATACATCTTTTGTTTAGGTGCACTCACATGAAGTAGCCTCCACTGAACTCACTCTGGGGTTTCATTGTGTTTTCCCAGTTTTTCTTTTACTAGACACACTACTCAAGTACTCACATATATGGTCTCACAAGTGCCAAACGAGGGAGTGCATCATGTGTAGTAATATGTTTTGCTTTCATCTTGGATTAATTCATACATTAGAAAACACTTTTGGTATATGAAATATGTATAGAAAGTTATAGATTAAGAATATATTTTGAGACTTTTTTCCAAATCTGTTACAAACAGGTTTATATGAGTTAATGAAGAAGTTATGTAAGTTAATTAAATTTCTTCTCTTAAAAAACTGATTTGCCTCTTGGGGGACTACTAAGTATAGTGCTTTTTTTTTTTTTTTTTTTAAAGTAGCACAGCACACCTACAACAGTATTTCAATGCCAGTTCATGGTTTGAGACGAGATTTAATTAAAATTAAAGACTTCAAGAAGTGGATCAATTCTCTTTCAATTTTGTCATCATTGAAGAACTCTCTTTTTTCAAAATCGTCCATACTACAGCAAGCAGACAATTTGTTCCACTTAGCATGTCAAAACTACTGCAAGTTTAGAATCATAGAATGCTTTGGGTTGGAAGGGACCTTTAGAGGTCATCTAGCCCAACCCCCCTGCAGTGAGCAGGGACAGCTTTAACTACATCAGGTTGCTCAGAGCCCCATCCAACCTGACCTTTAATGTTTCCAGCAATGGGGCATCTACCACCTCTCTAGGCAACCCGTTCCAGTGCTTCACCACCCTCATAGTAAAAAATTTCTTCCTTATATCCAGTCTAAATCTATCCTCTTTTAATATAAAACCATTACTCCTTGTCCTGCCACAACAGGCCTTGCTAAAAAGTCTGGCCCTGTCTTTCCTATAGGCCCCCTTTAAGTACTCGAAAGGCCACAGCCTTCTCTTCTCCAGGCTAAACCACCCCAGCTCTCTCAGCCTGGCCTCATAGGAGAGGTGCTCCAGCCCTTGGATCATTTTTGTGGCCCTCTTCTGGACCCGCTCCAGCAGGTCTGTGTCCTTCTTGTGCTGAGGGCCCCAGAGCTGGACGCAGTACTCCAGGTGAGGTCTCACCAAAGCAGAGCAGAGGGGCAGAATCACCTCCCTCGACCTGCTGGCCACACTTCTTTTGATGCAGCCCAGGATATGGTTGGCCTTCTGGGCTGCAAGCGCACATTGCCGGCTCATGTCCAGCTTTTCGTCCACCAGTACCCCCAAGTCCTTCTCCACAGGGCTGCTCTCAATCCCTTCATCCCCCAGCCTGTATTGATATCGGGGGTTGCCCCAACCCAGGTGCAGGACCTTGCACTTGGCCTTGTTGAATCTCATGAGGTTCACATAGGCCCACCTCTCCAGCTTATCCAGGTCTCCTTGGACAACATCTTGTCCTTCTGGCGTGTCAACTGCAGCCCTCAGCTTGGTGTCATCTGCAAACTTGCTGAGGGTGCACTCGATCTCGCTATGTCATTGATGAAAATATTAAACAGCACCAGTCCCAGTATGGACCCCTGAGGGACACCACTTGTCACCGGTCTCCATTTGGACATCAAGCCGTTGACCATTACCCTCTGGATGCAACCATCCAACCAATTCCTCACCCACCAAACAGTCCACCCATCAAATCTGTATCTCCCCTTTGAGTGATAAAAATCAACTAGTATTTCTTGCTAGACTCTACTGCTCACGATCAAGTGGCGAATCACTCTCAAAATGACAGCTGTCTGAAGTGCCCGTTGATGTCTACAAAATAAAATGGCTCAAGTGGAGTAAAAATAAGTATGTCTCTGAAGAAAAAGTGTTATGAAACAGAACAATTTCTGTAAAAACACACCATTCTAAAGAAAAGGGGAGAATGTATGGAAGAAACACCAATGTTCTCACAATACACGGCTCAGGTGAAGTGATTCAGCTAAAGGTAACTCTGCATTTAGATCTCCAAATAAAGAAACCGAGTACTGTAATAGTTGTTTCTTCTTGTTTAGTGCCCAGCTTGGTTAAGGCTGCAGGTTCTGTAGAGTCTCACTAAATACTAACATACCATGAAACAATGCAAAAGCAAAAGATAGTAACAGATATGTTTACTCAATAAGTATGAGCTTAATGACTTACATATTCTGGGCTATTTTCTTGTACAGTACATAATGAGATGGTCTGGAAGTTGCTTCTCTCACTAAAGGACCCAGTATACCAGAGTAAACTTTACTAATTCGAAAAAATCTCACTGTGTGCTTCCAAACAGGGCCAATCTTCTAGCTTCTATCACTACTCCTTGACTTGCAATCAAACTTCTCACAAGAGACAACAGAACTTTCGTTTCAGGACACAATGCTTCAGGGTGAGGGCAAAGAAGGATAGTGCATGGAGCTGAATGTCAGTAACACATGAAACCAGTATTACTGGTAATACCTAATACTAATACAGTGTAAAGAGATCCTTATTAAGTCTCCATGATCATGCCTGATATGGTGAATAACCTTGTTCTACTTTTCACTCCGAGGATTAGCTGAACTAATACACAAGGCAGGAACCTTGAGGACATTATTTTTAGGAACAATTATTTGGGGACTTGCTACATATTTGTGGTAACTCTTAAAAGGAACATTGACACTGCTGACTAGAGTACTCTCAGAAGAACTACATCCTACTGCAGTTTATTACTGCTACTTGCATTTTCTTCTCCATTACCAGTAAGTCTGTCTCATCTAATTCCTGCATCTTGTCCTTTTGGCACCATCCAAGTTTAGAATTAGTAATATACTACATTCAAACAAGATCTGTTCTGTTCAAAAATTCAGCAAGACAAAGTAAGATTAATCCAGACTTAAAACAGGTGAGGGCCTGAGGTAAGAGAATGAAGACCTAAAAGTCCTCATAGCTCTACATTAAACAATCCACCTTTTAAACACTATTTGGTAAGTAGGAAAAAAAGTGAACCCTCTTGCTTTAAAATCAAATAATACAAGACATGTTATTTAAAATAAATGAATAATTTTAGAATTAGTCATTCCATGAAGCTAATGACATAAAACCAAATAATCTTGTAATTTGGTTGCGATATCAAAGTAATCTACCATACTTTCAGGATTTGCACTGTGAGTGCAACAATACCATCTCTTCTGTTAGTAACATGACATAACTGGAAAGCTTGATAGGTTCAGGCTCACAACATTCCTTGTGGCAAAGGCTGTCTTTTTTTTTTTTTTTTTTTGACACAAATAGGTGTCACACAAACAGCACTACCTAGGTATTAGCTGTGTAGCACAGACCCTATGGAACCACATGCAGCAATATTTGCATCAGGCTCTAGCTTCTATATTCAAGACACTGTATCAGGAAACCATCTTGTATATTCAGATCTTCAAGTGATGAAATATTCATTTCATTTCTAAAGAAAGTTGTTTCAAGCATTAGTTATCTGTTTTAAAAAAAAAAAAGTTTCTACCTTCAGCTTTAACTAAGAGTTTTCATTACACCTTTTACTTGCTAGACTGAAGACTTCCCTAGCTGTCAGGAAATAGTTGCTAGACCTCTCTACCTCTTAAGTGATCACCCTTTCTGATGAAATTAAATAAATTCTTAATTCCACCAGTGCAAGGCATGCTGTTTAACTGTATGTCATTCAGGTAACTCCCGTTATTATTTCCCATTTTTACAAAACCTTTCCTGAAGTACAGACATCTGACCGTGATAAAGCACTTCAGGAATAGTCTCATCAATGTGATTTATGGAAGTAATATTGCTTCATTTAACCTTTTTATGGTCTCCTACTTAGACAACTTTCCCAAAGAAAAGTTAAAAAATACATTCCATTAGCACAAACTAATTCTACCAACACATACCTCACGTAGCTGTTCCACAAGTTCTCTCTCTTCTCTCATCTGCTCCATTTTCCTTCGAATTGTAAATTGTGGGTCTATTGATTCCAAATTTCTTTGTGGTCTCAAGAACACTATGATTTTAAAAAAGATAGATTTTAGTTTAAAAAAAACCCACCTTGATTTATTAATTTCTAAATAAAGCAAAATCCTTAGGTACTGCCTCCAGCAAAAGCTGTTAGAAAATTTCTCTGTCCTCAGGAGGACAGAAAAATCTGATCTTGGATTATGAAAATATCATAAATGGATATTTTCTGGATATTGCTCTGAACGGCATTATGCACCATCAATGGAGAAGATAATTTTTCAACCAAATCCTAATCTCAATAAGCAAGTTTTGTCAGATGATTAAGCACCGGCACTGTCCTTCACAGGTTCTGATCCGTACAAAACTTTCTATCTAACATGGCAGGAAACACCTCTTACTCTTTTGAGTTGAACCCTCTCCTACAAGATGCTGAATTGTCTAACAAGCTGTGACAAGCATCTTCCTACACAGGACAAACTGCTTACTAGATAAGGTTATACTAAAAAACCGCCACCCACCAAAGAAAGACTAATGTAGGCAGACTTCGCCATTCAGTAAGTCTGCCTATATTAAAAAGTTGTATTGCAAATGTAGCATTGCACAAACGTTTCACAGTACTCCCTCCCACCCATCCTCTATCACTTTGCCCACAGGTCCTTGAAATAATTACATGAAATAACTGCATATGTACACCTCTACACTTCCTTTTTTGTGATCAATGACTGTTTTTAATGGTTTGGAAGAACAAGAAGATGTACGTTCAAAATGCAACTGTCACCTGTTTGCCACTCTAAATTATAGGCCAGCTTGATTATTATGGAAAATGATACTGCTTAAAAGAAAGAAATGTTTTGTATTATTACATTCCCACCTCCTCCTGAATGCAACAGGAAACCCTAAGTACCAATTAATGGGGTGAAAGTACAAAGCCTAGAAACCTAAGTTTTTACATACAGCTACTGCTCAGTCTCAATTTTGTTAATTTAAGGCCATTAAAGAAAGAGAGGATAATATCGAGTCAGTAAGTAACAGGACAGAAGAGAGGAGCCTTTTGTTTCCTGAAAGGCACATCAGAAAATTGGAAGTGTGTGAATTGCCAGTAGCACCTACTACAGGAGTAAGAAAAGATTAATTACTCTTAAGAAAGGTAGGCATGGGTGTAATCACAGTAATTCTGATATGCCATTAAAAATTGTGGCACGTCAGTCATTTTATTTAGGTTGTGATTTGGTTAGTAGGCTGAATTTTAAAAATCGTTCCTAAAAATATCTAACAAAATAAAACATTGAACCCTTGGTAGAAGGAAATTTCATATACATTCGGACCAAAAGTAAACTGTTAATGAAGCCCCTAAATCAGTTCGGGGTCAACATACAAAATTGTACCCTCTGACATCTAGGGCTTACATAAACAAGACAAAGTTTCTGCACGAGAAATACCTTGAAATCTCAGGGAAGTCTAGTCACCAGGAATCTCACCTAACTGTACTCAGGTTGATTAAGTAACAAAATTAATAACCTAAGCTACTTCTCTAGCCGAAGGGACAGATACCACCTATGGCAGTTCAGCCAACAGGCAGTAGTTCTTTCCCTTACTTACTAAAAAAGGAGCTTAAGGCAACAAACTCCTTACATATCCTTAGGCTACTTACCTGAGCCATCAAGATAGAATAAACTATGGCCTGTTACCAGACTTGCTTCCTTCCACTACCCAACTCACACAGTCATAGTTTTAACTTTTCACAGGCAACTGATATTTGCTACACTGCTGTTAAATGTAATTTCAGGAAATGCTGTATTAAAGGCTATTTGTTAAACAAAACTGCTTTTAAATAGAACACCTAAATATTACAGTTTTATGTTAGTTAACTCTATCCTTTTTAATGTCATCAGAAATCCCACTGGCAGAGCGGGAGAGCGTCCTGTAGAGAATGTGCAGGACTGAGAACTACAGATATTGACTGCAGTTCAGTTCCCTTCTCCAGGTGGACTACATAGCTTCACCAGTGCCACCATTCAGAAGGATCTACACACAGGTGCAAACACCATAAATAAAAATGTTCATTATGCTGACCTCCCACACATAACATGAGAGTAGCAGAGCCATGCCTTCAGATGCAATAGGTCCACAGTTGTGTTGACATTTAACCTTTCCCTTTGTAGAAGGCAAACTGCAAGCTCGGAATAGAACTATTTCCAAAGCACAGTGTATCAACAGATACATGCTTCTTAACGTTTTGTAGAGGCATATGTATAACTATGACTGCACATACCCAAATTTGCAAAGGCTGTTAACAGCTGTAACTACTGTTGTTAGGAAGTATAACAATCCATATACCTGATTTAAACTATGCCATTTCAAAAGCATTACCTACTGATTTAGAGAATTTAAAACTAATTAATACATTGGTAAATTTCTGATGAAAGCACTTACATATGGTGAAAATTAAACAATTAGAAATATCTAAAATGCTATTTAATAAATCATATAGTAAATCATATAGTTTAGGATGGCTACAACAACAAAAAAATCAACTCCCAAGTTTTCAAAGTACAGAAACTCTTAGCCAGGACTTCTATTAAACTCCAGAATTGTACTGAATTAAAATTTCTGCATTAGCAACTCTGTAACAATTTATTGGAGACCGCTCTTAAATTTTTAAGGGGTGAAAAAAAACCCTCCTATCACCTTTATTAAAAACTGTAGTTGCAATTTCTAAGATTTTAATTTTAGAATAGCTCGTTGTACAACTCTAATGATTGAGCTTTGCTGCCTCACAGATGAACTATCTAGATAGAACCATGCTTGAAGAGTAATATCATATTTAAATGGTATTTAAATGCCATTGTAGCTTTATTAGCAGCAGCAACAATTCAAACTATTCTCTACAAAAGCATTAGTTCATATTTATGTTCGATTCTGCAAGTATCAGAGTGTTATTATGGACTTCATTCAGTTTGGCCACAGCTATCTTTGTTTAGGCCTTTGCTAAGTCAATGTGAATGTCCCAAGACCTACTTCCTTCTGATTTCAGACTACAAACATCTGTTAACGAAAAGTAAACATCAACATTACTTATTCAATTCCAGAATGAGACATACATTCCACCACAAGAAAAAAGGCAGGCTAATCTCAAGGCAGTGGGAAACTACAATTTAAAGTTTCTAAATAAAATAAAATAAGTTTAATTGATTAAAAAACAAAACAAAACACCCCCCCCCAAAAAGCATTAGTTATAAAATTTTCAGTTATATACGGAATTTAAAGAAAAACGTTCTAATACAGGAAGTTTTGGCAGTCCTGAGTATTGCTTGCGTCTCTGCATTACACACATTTTCCAGCAAGGGGAGCCCATACCTCACACACACCTGAAGGTCTATTTTTTTATTCTTTCCAAGAGCGAGTTTCTGCTTTTTGAACCCGTGGTCAACCAAGGTTATTATGTAATGCTTGTTCCAATAATTTTTTAAACAAGTATTTTGTACAAGTCTCAACAAGTTAAATGGGTAATAGTTAATAACACAATATCTATTCGCCATACCACAGTCAAGGACAAAATTCCTTGTGAAAACTGCCATTTTTGTACTGAGTTACAATGCACGTAAGTGCACTATTTATAGCACATCAAGGAATTCAGCATCCCAAGTACTTTGTTTGACAACATTATCCTTCAGGTAAACAACAAAATGATTTCATGTGACTCTAAAAATAATAGACAAAAAGAAGGTTGGACTAATGACAGGCATAGATGAAGTCAGGCTAAAAGTTTACAGTTAGATTTCTCTTCAATTGATTTACTCAGTCCAAATTTAAGTACCAGTGAAGTTATTATACAGAGTCATTTGCTAAATCAAAGCCTCCACAGTGGTATGGACATTGGTCTTGGGAGACCTGCCTGTTCCAAGCATCATAAACCCCTAGAAATTCTGGACTTAGCCTCCTCTATTACAGAGCTGTTGCCAGATAGTTACATTAAAGATGATATTAAGTATTAAGATGCTACATTGATGCACAGCATTTCTGTATTAAGGGCCACACCTATACTAGCAAGCTACAGAGGGCTAGTGCATGGATCCTCAGCACTGGCCTGCACGTATCAATAGCGTTAACGTTGTTGCTTCCTGGTACAGTTGTAGTCGGTGCAAATCCACCCCTCTTCTACACAATGTCTAGGTATAGCTCAAGGAATAGCACAGGTAAAGGTCATTCCTCAAAGGCAGCTTAAATGCAACCATTCTGCTTAGGTATGGATTTGAATCATGCTGTGCCAACTAACCTCAGTGCCAGAGATTGGTCTCTGGTCCATTTTACTTCCTACCATAGGAAATACACTTTAAATAACAAACTTAGCCCCAGATAACAAACTCCAAACAGAAAGGCAACAGTCCTGATTGAAAAAAAATATAGTTGTAAAAGCCTTCTGTTATAACAGCCCAAGGTAATAAACACTAATATTTGCATTTGGCTAAAGAGTTGAATGACATGAGACATCTATCTGTTCCAAATGGACACGCACACGCTAGTCTGTACTGCTAGTTTCATTTAGAAGAGTAAAACAATAACAAATCTAGATTAACATAGATCAAATTCTGCACCGTACCTCCAGCATTCTCTGTTAGAATATTCATCAGTGAAACGTCAAGTTAGCTTCATATCATCATGAACTACATTCAGTTTTTCAACTTACCATTACCACAATTCTTATATTCCATACTCATTCCCTTTACGAAGCTGATTCCTTACATATGCTGTCTTTTATGGTTTTGTAATCATGAACACTGTGGCAATAGTGGGTATTGCCAAGTAATGACCTGAACTAAGAATGTAGGCATTCTAAACTAAACGTTGGCATTTATCATTCAAGATTTGTGGTCTTGGTTTCAATCTGATGTTTTTGACAGTTTCACTGCTTTCTAATACCTAAACACCATTCTAATTTAGAGCAACTGGAAGAACAACAGTCCTACTTTAAAAAAAATACATCTGCCTATCAAATATTTATAAACAGTTTAATTGTCTACGTTCTGTTTCTTCAACTTGACATTTAACTATCAATGAAGTATAAGACCTTGATAGCCCATAACATGGCCAACTTTGCATATTAGTGCCATGACTCAACATACTATGACAATAACACCCTAGAGAAAAACGAAACAAAAGCAGCAGTAACAAAATCCTCTAATGTACCTGGCCTTCACTGTGCACAGAGAATTTTGACAGCTTACTAACAGTTTCTGTTGGACAGAAATCACTGGTTTTGCTTAGCTGATTGTTTCTGCTTTGTTTCTTCATGGATTGCTCTTCTAATTAAGTTAGTTATGCACCTGCATCAATAACTGCAGATGGGAGCAGGGTATTTTTATTAAGTCAGTATCTATCAAAAAAATAATAAATAAAAGAATGCAGAAAAGACAGTAGCAAAATTAATTGCTGTTTGAGTACAACATTTCTAAACCCTTGAAAGTAAAGCAAGTATTGGTACAAGTATTACAACCTATATTGCAAATAGTTCTTGGAGTGGATGTCATGGGAAAAAGTTGTTTCACCAGACTTGAAAACAGTGATGCTCTTCACTCATTTACTTTTGATACTACATATTCTACAGTAAATTAATGTGCATCCTCTGAGGTATTTAGTCTTATAACCATCCCCTCAAGAGTACTGTCTTTCATCCTTAGCCACAAGGGGCATTTGCCATATATTCAGGTTTCTGAAAACACAAAATTAAGTAAATTATACATGGAACACCTACCATTGTCACTGTCTCCTTCAGATGGGATACTGTAGCTAAAGTTGTCCCATGTTTGTGCCTGTGTAAGTGTGTTGAAGGAGATAGGAGGAAGACTGAGGGATGGGTCTGCTGGAGGGGAGTGATAGCCAGCCCAGCCATGGTGGTACATGGACCGGAGCAGGGATAAAAGGAGTCAGCAGCATTTCATATATGGCATTAGGTTTGTATGGTAATGATGAAGATGTAATTCAAAGGTGATTAATACAAAATGCATAATTTTTGAGAAAAGAATGAAAGATGGTGCAGAATAAAAACAACGAAAAGTTATATGTTAGTACTTGCAAATCATACATTATATGCGCAGTTCAGGCTGTTAAACTTAGCAAGATCATTGTAACCATAGCGCCTCACACAACTTGTTTACAACCAAGTTTTAAGAAAAAGTACCCATAGATTTTACATTATAGCCTGACAAAAACCTTGACTGTCAATCAAGAAGGTAAATGTCAGCTGTGACATTTCAGCAATGAAAAGTTCAGAGAATAAGAATTTTGCTATTTTTTGTAACTATGTAATAAGAACACTTCCTCCCCCAAAGACAAAGAAAATTTACACATCCATATGAAAATATTACAGTACAACTTCCTAGCTGATTTTGGTAAGTAGCAACTGCATTATCCCTTGGATTCTCTTTCTGTTGAAATATGTTCTGTAAGTACATGCACTACAGATGTTTTCCTTTTGTTTTAATTCACTTAATAGTACATGCAACACTACTTATTTCTTGCTGACTCCCCCAGCAGTAAGTCCAAACCTACAACGGGCCCACCACCCTAGGAAAGTCCTGGTCCTCCGCAACTTTTACAGACTTCACAGGCACAAGAACAGACATACAATACCTCCAAAGGGTGATCCTGAGTTTGCACCACAAGCCTTGGCAAACCTGCACTGTAGACAGTCTTCTAACAAACACAAATTCAGTAATGATCCAGCTGGGCTCCCTAAAGCATACAGAATTGCACACTTCCACAGAAGCTGCAACAGAGTCTGGAGACTATTCACCAGATGACTATAAAAGCATGTCATGCCTACAGTTCATGACCACCCATCAACTCATTACGGAGCTAAACTTGTACGGCAACACAGTCCCTATTCTCCATCCATTCTACCTTCTCTCCTTCAATTAGTCATGACAACACCTCTTACTTGTTCCTCAAATCCTTCAGCAAACTATTATTCCTTCCCCACCACATCTACTCTGCACTTCTGTCTCCTGTCGATACTGTGGCAAGGATTTCTGTCCAAGCTTTCCTCAAACCTCCATTCTACAGTGTTTCAGAACTGGACACTGACATCCTTAAAATATCTCCTCCCTGCTTACCTTTAGCATGTCATCCACCCTTTCAAAGCTTCCCACTGGTTTCCTATGTCAACACAGAATTTAAATCTCTTCTCTGCCCTTCACGACGATGTCACTCCTTAATGAGCTTTTCCTGTACCTGATCACAATGTTCCTTACCACTTCTGCCACAAAAATTTGGAACTCACTTCATTTCTTGGTTTCCTACATATATATTTCCATGTTTTATCTACTAAATCCCCCACAGAAGCAACATTCATACTCCTCAAACTAAACTGGAGATTATAAACTACCTCTACTCTAAATGCTAAACCATAATTCTAAATCAATTTTAAATTACTGTGCAGATCAAAAAGCAGCGAAAACCATTTACTATTAGAAAAAAGTCCAAGGTAAAGTTTCAGTAATCACAGAAAGTCCCTGTTTTACACCGTTTCAAATCAGTGATCATAAGGAACTTCATAACATAGACTTTCTCCTTCCCACAATTCTGGAATCTGCATTAATATGATGATAATTCAGACAGTGCCGTATAAAACTTCACCTTAAACTTCTCTTCATGCTCAACTGTTTAAGAGCTCTCTGTTTAGTCATGCCTTCTTCCAGATCCAGTTTACTGCTTCTGGCTATTGGGACACCAGGTCAGCTGAACAAGAGTCAGCACCACTTAAACTCTGAGCAGAGTCAACACTGGGGTAACAGAATAGAGATTTATGGCAAACAATAAACAGTCTTTAATTATGCTGGCAATTAGGATTCTCATTTTTCCAAAGTACACATATAATGCAGTTAGGGAAGAAAACAAATGGAAGGAATAAATATCCAGAGTTTAGGAAAAAAGTAACTAGCACTCAAAAGAAAGAAAAATACTGTCAAGTTCTAATGATCCTAATGTGTTCCAACCAACTTGAAAGACAGTAAGGCAAGCACGTCCACAGATACTAACATTGTGCTTCAAATACTCTACAAGTTACCAAAAATTAAGACACTGGATTCACAAGTAAGATTATGCTAAGTGAACAGTTGCAAGGGAACAAGGGAACAACTTTTCACTTCACAATACAAACTGCTTTGTGATTTTGAGTTTTGTCAGTGCTTCTTTTAGCCTCTGAAGGTACAAATTTTTTGTTTGTTTGTCTGTGTTGCTGTCACCTTGTTCAGCAGAAACTATGAAACATAGTGACCTCAAAATGACACAGAACAAAAGCAAAAAATATTCTTGAGTACTGCAATATGTATTAGTAGATGTTCAGGTTTCAAGGGCTGGCATATTAAAGATATTGTGGCATGAACTTTGCAACACTCAGTTTCGACAATTAGCATTTTAATCAATTTATGAATCAAGTACAAAGAATTTAAATTTATTAACTATTTTGAGTGATTCTTTTTCAGAGAGAAAAAGCATTTCCCAAGAGCAAAACCACGGTTCTAAGACAACTTGGTTTTGGTTCTTTTCAATAGTAATTTTTTAAAGTTTTCAAAATTAATGTGAATTTCAGAAGCCCATACTCTATGAATGTATTTAAAATACAGGAGGAAATACACTGAAAAATTAAGAAAAATCCTTTTTTTACCTTCTATGTAAACATCTGACCCTTGAAAAGAATCTGTCAAGAAGTCAAAACACATTCATTACCTTTCAAAACATTTTCTTTGGGTACCATGTCAGCCATCAGATATGAATGTTCCCAATGTTTTGCCTAGCTTTAAAATGAAAGAATAGAAGGACCTTCAGTTCTGAACACATATCAGTATGTACTAACACAGAAGTTTAAGCCACTGCGGTTTATCCTCTGGAAGCACTTCCATTTGTGTGTGTACTTCAAAAAACTGGAATCCTTACCAGAAGTCTTCAACAGTTTACTTTCACCCTTCCAAGAGACATAAATCATTATGAAATGATGGGGGGGAGGGGGGAGTCAAATAGAAGGCAACATTCATTTAAAATAGATGAAAATAAACACAGCGAAAATAAACTCTCAAATTTCAGAAAGGTATGGTTGCATATATTTTCATTGAAAATTTGCCACTATTTTTTCCACAGAGCATGATGTACACATTTTAGTTAGAACACTTTAATGTTCTTTTAGTCTTGCACTCAGATTTAAAAGTTTTATAAAAGTAAATCAAATGTTAGCTCTAATGAAGTTAAATAGCTGAAACTCATGAGTTTTAAGGTTTCTCTTAAGGCCATGAAGAACTTAAATGAAAAAAGCTATTAAAAAAACCTACAAACTGAGCTGAAAAGCTTTCCTGTATCACAGAGTTGCTGGACCCCTAGACTAGCTCAGCTCTAGGGCAATAAAGTAGTATATAATTAAAAAGTACAAATTTAGACAGTGATAGGATGGTTCAAACTCACCCAAAACTTGCACAAAGTTTTAAAGGAAATACAGTGAAGAAACCAGAGACATGGCAAGCTAACCAGCTTTAATGGGAAAAACATGCAGGATTCACAAACATGCCAGTATTTTCAGTCATGTACCACTTCTATCTGTAAATTATTCTTATGTGTTAGCAAAACAAATTTTAATATTACTTTTAGAGTAATTCTAGGGTGGGAGCAGGAGAGGAAACAATACGCAGCTTCACTACTCCTTTGCAAGGTTTCATTTTGTTACATTTTGCTACATAGCTAACACTGTCTTTTTATCTGAAGTTGGACCTGAAGTTGTAATATTGCCAAATTCCCCTGTCTTATCATGGTATAAACTTAAGGTAACATGACTGAAACTGGATGCGATGACGTTAAAGATTGTGCAGTAATGGCTCTAGCTTGGTGACTCTGTAGTGTGTGATATGGAAAGGAAAATAAATTCAGATTATCATGTTTTCTGCAACCCATAGCTGTAACCAAAAGACACCATAGTATTGGCATACTCAAAGAGATTCAAATACATGAATTTGAATTGGTACAGTGCAGAAAATCAACAAATTATAACTAACTGACATTGGTATTCAGTGAGGCTATACACAGCTGCAATGTGGTCAGGGGAAGAACTGTAGGAGTGTTGCACATCTGGTCTTCCATCATGCGACTTGGAGGATTTGTTGCAAAGGACTGCAACCATTACAATCCAGTCTTCCTAGAAATCCTCTAAAAAAAGATGCACTAGGCTATTTTGCCCTGACCTGTTACAGTCATTAAGTATAGGACATCTTGGCACACTGATATACCAGGATTCTGAAGCGCACGTTACACTAACGCTTGAACAAGAAGTCACGGTCTTGCATTCCCTCCCATTCTCTCTCTGCTTCCAGTCCCTGGCAGCAGATTTCACTGGCAGCTCAGCAGAACACAGGCCACATCCCGTGACAGCAGCAACACAGCATGGGCCCGTTTGCCTTCACGTGTCTTTCTCCTAACGGTGTTATCGCAATGTTGCCACTGGACTGTGCAATATTACTCAATGTCTTATTTTTTCCAAATCCTGAAAGGACCCGTTTGCTCATCATTTAACCCATACTTTAAACATACAGAGAAATAACATCATCTCTAAAGCGTCAGGAGCATACAAGAATAGAGCCAGAGTTTAACAGTCCAACAAACTAAGAAATGCAACTGAACAGATCTGTCAAATTATATCATAACTGCATGAGAAATTTAAAATCCTCTTCATGAAACAAGGTTGGTTCAATACCGTTTTCTTTGCTTTTTAAAACTTTAAAAAACCCCAAACAAATCTATGGGTACAATTTCTTAAACCTTCAAATGTGAAACTGCTGCCATTATTGCCAAGATATTTTGTTATGGAAACTACAAGCTTGTAGTGGTTTACCAGCATCTGATTAAAAGCATTTGTGGTGAATGCAAGAAACCAGAATTAGTCTTAAGATGCTGAAATCTACTGAAAAACCTACGGTTATTCTTTAGAGGTGATGTGAGATGACTTAACAAGATTGACTACCTCAGGACAGAGAAGATAAAAACTGAGTTTAATCCTGTAGCTAATCCTGTTTTTAAAGGAAGCTGTTATCCAAGCCCTCAAATACATCAATAGTTTTTCAGGGTTTTTTGGGGTTTTTGTTTGTTTGTTTGTTTTTTTAATAAATAAACTGCTACTTGTTAAAAGATTGATGGTTATGCAGATTTAGTGCATTGCAAATTCATTAAACTCAGCTGCTGGCTGAAGTAAACATCTAATCTTCCTATAATGGTTGAGCCTTACAACAAGCACAACTACTGAAAAGACTCATTGCAATGAGCAATTTTCAGAGCAATGCATAAGTGTTTTCCAAATAAGCCTAATTATTCACATATATTATTCAACAAAATCTAAGCTGTATCACTACATACCAATTAAGCAAAAATCATAATTAGTATGTCAGCACAAATGATATATATGTATACATGTATAAAATATGTGTATTTATATACACACACACATTTTAAATATACATACATATAATTTTATAAAACACCTAATTTATTAGTAAGGGATGAAAATCGATTCATATATAATGTGCCAAACACATACTTGTTAAAAATTCAATCTCGATTCAAACCTACAACCTTAAAATATTCTAACCATCTTCTGACTGTTGTACAGAAAATGTTTCATCATTGCCTTCTTAAGGGAAAAAAAAAATACAGACATCTATTAATAACACAGACATAAAAATAATAATAAAAAAAAAGTACACACAAATTGGTTAATTTTCTTTCCCACATTACCTGATCGTGGCTTCAGGCCAAAAGGGATTGCAGCGTTTGTAGTAGGAGACATTGTTGGACTTTTATCCTTGTTCTGTGTAATTTAAGAACATAAGTCTAAGTAAAAGTAACATCAAGAATATCTGAGCACAACTGACTGTATAAAATGTAAAAGTTAATGGTACTGCATGTTACAACTACTCCACCATAATCTGATCACAATATAGCCTCAAACCTATGGTAATATCCCCTTTTTATTCCATCCTATTCCTTTGCTGGAAAAGATGAGTTTCTGACCAAAGACTGCAAGATATTCCCCCTAGCTATAAATAAGCTCAATTATTTCTCAGTTTTCTCCCATGTAATCACCTGGTTCCATCAAACATACATTTTTGTGGCACAGTACATTCAGAAAAACAAAGCAAAGACATGTTTTTTCCTTAGATATGTTTGTTTCTTTCACACAATCAATTACCATTCTGCATGGTATTTTCCATGCAACACTGAATTTCTGCCTAAAAAGCAGAAAAGAGGAAGTTAAGCATACACCTCAGAGCAGGATTGCCCTTGACCCTAAACTAGGCTAACAGTTGCAGCAGGAAGAATGAAGTAGCAGCATACAGGAGAAGGTGAGGTATAATCATCATGCCATCATTGATAACATAGAACGAGTCCTACAACCGAACTCCGTAATGGGAATCCTAGTTAAAAAGTGATTCCTCTAGGAGTCCCATTACCAAGACTGGTGGAAGGTGGCTAGGTGCTCATGAATTTGCAAGATGCTCATACACAGTGCAACGTAGAGTGACATTTTCTGCAGAGAAAATATGAAGGGAAAAAATCTCCATAAGGAGCTCCCTACAGTTTCCCTTTTTGACCTTCTGCTGAGACTGGCACTGTGAAAGCAACAGGATCAATAAAATCAGACTCCTCTCTGAAAACTAATCAAGGACATGACACAACTGTGCAAACAGAAGTTGCACTGAAATCAACAGAAACTCTTGTGGAACAAGGAAAAGTCAGAAAAAGAAAACACGGCAAAACAAACAAAATGTACGAAAATTAAATGTTTTATACTAAACTACATAACTCAGAAACAAGTTTATCAGAAAGTATATTTTTATACTCTAGTAAATCCTTAAGACGACAAGAATAAACCACAGCCCAAATAAACCACATAGGCATTACTGATGAGCTCAGTCATACTTTCTGTGATATTCAATTACATGTTTCATTTAGTATATGAACCATTCATATAAAACAAAGGAGACAAACAAATGACACTAGCATCTTACCTCATTGTGAGAGGTTTGCCCACTTGTATTCCAAACAATTAGATCATTCTGTGTGTTTGGAAAGGAAAAAAAAAAAAACAAAACAAAAACATTTCAGTAACTATGTTAGTGATACACCACAACAGGATATTTCACTCATGATACTCAGATACATATTAATACTTAATTCATTTTTCACTGAAACAATTAATTTTAATGAATAATAGATACTTTTATTATTAAACATTTAAAAAAGCCTTGTGGAAATTATTCGCACAGATTTGTCATTCATTTTTTAGTTTCAATCTTAAGGGATTATAACTGCATTTATAAGATTTTAATGTTTGTTGGTTCAAATGCAGTATCCAATTTGGCTCACAGATTTTGTACGTAAACTATCACCAAGAGTTTATCATGCACATACAGATTTTTTTAATATAGATTTGAAGAGACAAGTATTCCGTAATTCATTTTATAACTGCAATATAACACACCTTTTGTTACCACTTCTGCTATAGTTAAATTGGAAACATGTAAATTACGTTAATAAATATGAAATACAATCATTAATTCTGCATCAAACATAACTCAGTCAGCAGAAACACAGCTGGCATAAGTAAAATCAAATTGTAATTCAATTAAAATTAATTTCCTTAGGGCCAATTTTTTTTTTTTTAATCGATGAAAAATTGAAACAAAAATAAAAGATGGGACCAAGTGTTCCAAGTGCCAACAGTCACAGAGCTTTCCAAAAGTTAGCAAGATGGGAAGGAACATTACACACCCATTTTGCTTCATGACCTTTCCTGGCTACTTTTCAAGCTTAAAAAAAAAATTCTTCAGCTTTAGACATCTTTCATAACGTTATCTCAACCACTGTATTACTTAGAATAAACAGAAAGAAATCTTACTTCTCTGATCCCAGCCAGTTCTACCTGGGGACTTGCATGCTTGAGCTGCTGTGCTCAGGGACTAAGTTCTTGTGACAGACCAACTAGTTATGCCTAGGTTGCAGGTCTAATCTCTCTCACAGCATGCAGGTTACTAATCAGAATTCTGAATTTATGCCAAATTGAATTAATTTAATAACAAAAGTAGTAATCCAAGTGCTTACTGTACGATGCAATGTAGCATGATTAAAAACTTGCTCTTGCAAGATGTGTTTCCATTTCATGGAACATGCCTACTGCTTTCACCTGCATAACATAGTCCAGATAGGCCCTCTACAAGTGTTTAGGAAGACTTATTTCTTCTTTTTAAAAGGTTCTTAAAAGTGAATCAGCAGTGTCCTTGTTAAACAGTTTATCAAAATACAGAGACCACACACTGAATTAGCTTTAAGTATTAATCTGAGCAATGTAGTAAGAACTGTTCCAAATGAAGTGTGGTAACCCCAGCGTACAACAATATAATGGATTAGATGAAGCAACTCAATTTTTTTGAATTTGATATTTTAAAGAAAAAATAAAGACAAAATTAAGACACAAGGATATCACAGGATTATTTGACAGTAAAGATGATTATACATAAAAATATTTGAAAAGGATTAAGATAAACCAGATTCAATCCATATCTGGATAAGATAGACCGTATTAAGGTACTACCAATATAGACAGAACATTATGTAATTTTTTTCTCAGAATCTTCTTGCAAGAACAGTCACAAAAATCCCTATACAAACAAGTTCTGAAGTAATAACATACGCACCAAATATTTAAATTAGATTTTTTCATTTCTGGACCATTGCAATGCACACAAAACTTAAAATGTTTTTGAAACTTTAACACTATCATCTCAACCTATATACAATCTGTTTGTAATATTAAACACGTTAAAAATGCTGCTGTTACAAAAACTTAGCAGCTTATATAACTACAAGAGAATCTGGGGTGAGGGGGAAAGAGGAATCAGGCGTTTCATCTTATTGAAGATCTAACTTTGAGGCGACTTATTTTTTCCAGGGAATGCAACCACTGCAACTACTATAGTGTTTACTGGGGAAAAAAAAAATAATGTATTTAATTATATCAGCTTTTTCCTGAGAGATAGGTGTTAATCAACTTCCCACTTACAGCCAAACCTTGTGATTCATGCCAAGGCAAGAAAAAAAACCCTAATAGGCCTAAACCCTCTATTATCTCCACACACAAATTGACAGAATGCAATGATCAGTTCCAAATGTTTCCACACTTCTTGCATCTAGACACCATCATACCTGACTCAACGACCATTTTTCAACCTGTTCACAAGTTCTCACTTCAGGCTTTGCTTTCTCCATAATCAGCTCCCTCCTCCTCTGAAATTCTAGTTCCTCTTCAGCATTTTCTCTCTGTAAGACAAACAAATCTTCAGACTGTGTATCACTGGAAATAGAACTATATCTTTTTTTGCATAACGTTACCTCAGAATTATTTCTTACAAATACTGTGATGAAAAGCGAACAAAATAAGCAGATACTATATAAGTGCAGTTCCAGTGCTAGCAGGTAGATAGTGTAAATCTAAACAAAGTACATCATAAAGAATAACCGGTTCACCAGTCAGGATACAGATCAAATAATAGGCAGCATATATTACACTGTAAAACTCCAAATCACACTTTATATACTCTCTGTAACTATAGTAGCAGTGCTCTGGGAAAACATTAATTTTTAGTTTACAAAATATTTTTGGGTTGTCCTTAGTGAATGTACTGTTTTCCTACACCAGAACAGGGAGATAGGGGGGTGGGATGGTAGATCAGTATGCACAGCTGAGCTATGAACTGGCATACATGAAAGCTGCACACAGGGGAAAAAAAAAAAAACCTAAGATGGAAAAAGTAACTGATAAACCCAGAAAAAGTTTATATATACACATAAAAAACCAAACCAAAACAAAACCAGTTCCATAAAAATGTTAAAGAAGAATTAGTTTTGTCCTCCAACCTACTAATTTTTTTCCCTTCCCTACTTGTTGATTAATAATTGATGAAATTGTTGGCTCATTTCCTGTCTTCCCCCCCCGTCCCCCCAGTATTTGTAGTAATACACTCATTAACGTACCTGACCAAGGGAAGACATCTCCACCTGCATTTGACCGCTATATGTATAAAGATAAACAAATGCAATTATGTAATTCATTGTGTAGAAACTTGAATATGATGAATCTAACAAATGCATTATTTTTTTCTAAAAAAGGTAGATAAACACACTTTACTGTAGACTCCTGAAATTCTAAAGCTGTTGCTGGTTCCATGGGATACAGATTCACACCACTGCTCTCTGAAATATCCATGCTTAATCTGCAAGGTTTGAAATAAAAACATTGCACTGGGGTATAGCTTTGAAAACCACTCTGTTCAGTATTTAGTTTCAAACAAATGGATATACGAAATACTTTTATAGCCATGGTTCTAACCTACTCAGTGTTATCTCATAACAACTTTTTGGAATGCCTCCTGATGCTTCACTATCACCAGTTCAGTCAAAGCAATGTTAATGCTTTCCTCTGCCAAATGTCACCCTGAGCAGTGGCTTGTATCAAAACAAAAGGACTTGTTTATTATCGACAACCATGCCATTATCTAGGAAACTCTAGATTTCCATATCCAACTTCTAGCACCCTGTGTTCAAATAGAAGTCACAGCCCTGGTTAGATATTAAAATTTAATTTACAGTGGATGAAAATAAAGCAGTGGAACAATAAATTCACAGCAGACAATGATCTGAAAGAAAGCAGTGAATATGGGAAAGGGAATATAGGAGTCTGAAAGAAACATCTGAAAATACTGAAAAAGGTTGAGTCTGAAATCTTTTTCCTTTCCAGAACTGAAATGCTGCTTATGTGCACATAGGGTATGCAGATTTGAAACTCTGCAGAACACTAGGACAACAGTAACTGGACAAGTGTTTTACAAGTTTAATAGTCATATCCATTATCAAAAATAGCTCCAGTTGATATGCTCTACACTGAACTATAGTCAGTGCATGTTAGGTGTGTCAGCATCACCTACTGTTTCAGCCCCTACAGTGGTTTCTCTTTCTAACTCCTAAATGGTCTTCAGTGTGAGGTAAGGATAATTCTGGCTAGAGTTAGTTATTTCAACTAGGTTATCATGACTGGGTGATTAGAGTTATACTGATGCACAAAGGAACCTCTTTAGGGAAAGTTGTAATTTTTGACATGCTCTAGGTTTAAGTTAAAACAACACGAAGGCTTTTGTGCATCTCAAACTAAGGAGCAATGGAAGCATTTAAATTCCTTTGTGGATCTGGATAAAGACACAAAAACAATTCAGTATGAAAACCAAAATTTTCTCACACTGCTTTATATAATGCAAGTATATAACAAACTGCCATGTAATCCAGTAATTATAAAAGCAATGATGAGGAACCCATGGCCCAGAGGACTGAAAGTCTACAGCATCATTTGGCAAGTATTAGGCACCCAGGTGCATTTTGCTGGGTAAGTCTGTATGTTAACATACAGAAGATGTAACACTGAAAAGCTTATATAGCACTTAGTAAATTAAAAATAAATACTCATCTTTTAAGGTTAGAAAAAGAAAGCATAGCCACAAAAAACCCCCCACAACACTATGCAAAAAACCAGAGGAAAAATACAGACATACATGACATGATTAGCCATTTTTAAAAGCCACATTTCAAATTTTCTGTAGTGTTACTAATGAAAACACATCTGAATATGCATGGAGAAAAAGACTGATTTTCTGTATTTTATTGCCCTTTTTAATTTAATAAGAAAACCAAAATATGCAGGAAATACTGGGGCAATATTTGACAAAAACCAAAATCACAACATTTATAAGGCTAACAACTGAAATTTTTTTAATGTTGCTTTTTTCCAAACCAGACTTTTTCCTTTTTTTAATTGCAACACTTCTGCCACAAAGTAATAAGCCTCATAGGAGGTGCAGAAGCAATGGTATACTACCTCACAGAAACCACAGGAACTAAAAAGCTTTCCTAATTTGTATGACTTTTTATTAAGCAAAAGTACTTGTGATTCAAGTATTCAGTATATGATTCAAGAATTGAAGTAGTCTTTAAATGATTCAAAATAAAGCCAGATAATTGTCTCTCTAGAAATACTACCAGGACTGAATTTCTGTCCTAGAAAGTACAAAGGTCTGCTAGATGAAAAAGTGGTATCAAAATAGGCATTTAAACTAAAGAACAGTGTAGTCACAAGAACAAATGGCTATGGTGAACTGGCCAAGGGAGGAAGGAGAAACAAGGATACTTCAGGCCGGAAGTGACAAGGAGTTTCTAGTCTTCAGAGAAATTAAGCTCTAAACCAGCTACCTCATAGAAGT
Source organism: Pelecanus crispus (assembly GCF_030463565.1). Lineage (NCBI taxonomy): Eukaryota > Metazoa > Chordata > Aves > Pelecaniformes > Pelecanidae > Pelecanus > Pelecanus crispus. The sequence continues at coordinate 194,715,797 of NC_134643.1, read as the reverse complement.
AATGAAGAAAAATGAGTTACCTAGTTTTGAATTGAACGTAATCAATTTCTGAAGGTGGTTACACAAAGAAAAGCAATAGCAAGCATCTGGACAGAACTATCTACACCACTCTTGTCAGTCCTCTTCAGTAGGACAAGTGTTAATTTTCTGTTAAATATTCCTTTGTTTGTTCACAGATCCAGAGTCATTCAACCTGACTTTAGCCACTTACAACAGGCACCTAAATTATAAAACCTTGCCTCCTGTAGTCAGGGGAAATCTAAATAACTTTCTCTAGCTGCCTCTTCCTCTTTCTTCTTTTGAGACTACAGAAACTCCACCACAAATTCAGGTCTCCTTTATGTGCTCCATTGAGGTGGGATGAAGCTGGGTGAGAACACCTTCTCCAATCCCCACAAAATACACCAAGCATTAGTAAGTAGAGGAGAGTTTATAGTCCCTAGGAGAAATATGACTATCCTAGACAAACTTGAGAAAATCACAGTATTGTAACAAGATGAATGGTTAAGAGGTGTCTCCACCTCTAGTTTTCTTTTAAACCTGAAATCCTTCTTAATTTACTGGGAATCATGTCTAGATACTCAGAGAGAGAATGCAAGTTTCCTTCTTAACTATCTAAGCGCCTCCTGAAACACATCAGTATGCTAACAAAGCACCTCATAACTCCAGAGAACTTTCAATTATCAGTTAAGAACTCTAAAGCCATTCACAAAAATTTTAAATACATGACATTAAGACACCAGCTACTGTAAGCATACCTGTTGGGATCTTGTAATAAATCTACTGCTTCTCTTAGTTGTTCTATCATTGCTATATCAATAGTTTGTTCTTCTGATAAATTTATTCTATAACAGAAAACAAAAACATTCAAAAAAGAGGTACAACAGCAATTATCAAGGGTAGTCTGAATTTCAATTTGTGAGCTGTATCTTCCAACTGGCATGCAAATACTATAGAGGGGAAAAAACCCAGCCTCTGTCCACAGTAATATGTGCTGAATTTATGGAAACAGTTTCTTCTGAAAAAATTCTCCAGCACTTTGTACTTAACAAAGGCCCCCAACCCAATACATACATAAACAAATATGAACTAAAACTTTTAGCCTTTCAATAAAACAGACTTCTAAAATTCAAAATTTATTTCCCAATATTTGACTCATTAACAGCACTCACCACATATATTGTTTTAAGATATATACTAAATACAACGATTCTTTTAATGGACCAGCATGCTTTCTTTTGCTTTTCAATATTTGCAATACTTTTGGGGGTTTAGAAACACAATCACCTGTTAGTTCTGCCAAAAAGGCTCTTCCAGAAAGTACTTATTCTTCCCTTCCTTCAATTTTTGTTTTTAAATCATACAGGACTCCACTGTTCCGCTTAAAGATAACTTCACAGTACATTGTCATGCTAAATCCCCTTTTCTTATGCACTCTCCCCAGCAACTGATGTTGACTTTCTCTGCTCTTGAATTAATGTCTATGAATTAATGCTTGCTTCAGGGTTAAAATTATGACAAAGGAAGAAAAAAGACTGAGGCATTTTTTTCCAATTAAATTACATTTTTTTAAATGTACATTAAATTTAGATCTTACAAGTTGTGATAAAATCCTTTTTTACCAATGCCATTAGCAGACTAAATATCAAAAAACCTTGTTAAAAAGCTTGCATTCTACATAGGTAAGAATATTACAGCATTATTGGTGCATACAAATTAATTAGTTGTAATATAACATCCACTCTATTCAGCAGTGATGTGTAAAAGACTAAGCACACACAAAGTGCAAGGCTGTGCTTCTGTCGTGCCTCCAAGTCTACAAAATTATTAACTGATAAGGAAATGCCAGTTCTGGTCAATCTCATTAAATGACAAAGCTAATTACTTATAGATACATAAAAAATACTTACATTTCATCTGTTTGCCATTGTGTGTCCTCTTCTATTCTCAATAATTCATCACACTCTGCTGCTCTGCTCTGTAAGCAGACAAAGTGATATTGAGAACTGAACTTTGCAATTAAGTAAGCAGATAAATTTTGCTTTCAGACTCAGCCCTGACCTAATTTATGTAACAGTTTAGGGTGGCTAGTTGAAGCAATCCAACACTTCTGCTCCACTCCTCACTCTACCCCCTTTTAAGACACTGATTACAAGATCTTCTATTCACTGTTCAGATTTTATTGAGGTCAACAGCCCTTACCCTCCTTTAACTGTAAAAAGAAAGTCAAGCAGCATGAGAATTCTTTATTCTATGTCCCAGATTTCATTTGTGCCTTTCTGGTGTATGCAAACAACGCTTCAATTAAGCATGACCCTAACTCTCCTCTTACTTGCTCTCCTCCTGCAGCCAGATTTGTTTACAGAGCAAGGAAATTCCAAACATGCAAACAGTAGCAATTATGTACTTCATCCATAATCATTAACAGGAGTCCTACTTGACAACTTTAACAGCCATGAATAAACTTTTTTTAAAACAAATCAGAACAAAAACTGCGTACAACAATTCGTATCAGTCAGACAGTTATTTTGGGTTCAATCTAGGCATAAATTAGAGCCCCCGTTGTCCTACCTATAACTATGAAGTGCTACTTATTAGAAAACGTGGCGCGCTCTTTTATGCTTCCATTTGGTGCTTTGCAATTTTCTCTTTCATCTCAGACAGGCAAGAACACTGAAGTAGTCCAGCTGCCAGTAAAGACAGAAGCTCTCTGAATGGATGTGCATTTGTACTAGTGGAGAATGAACAGCAGAAAACAGAGAGGCTTATCCGCTTTTGTGTCATGTGTTTGGCACATTACTCACATCACCCTGTACCAATAAATGTTATCCAACTCTGCCAGATGTGTCACTGAAGAGTGTACCAGCTTCCCTAACATTCCCCAAAGATGGCCCATCCCAAGTAGAATGAATAAAGCCATTCTTTTTTCTTTTTCTTCTCCTTACAGGAATGAAGTACATGATTTTTCCTGTAAGAAGGGCATATATCGTAAGATGACAAAAATGCAGCACTTATTCTAGAAGGTGATCCTCAGTGTCTGGGCATAATTATACAGATAAGATAAATAAAGCCATATAAATTAGGACTAACACATGAAGAATTACAAAATCCTCCAAGCCTAAGCTCCTCTTCTGCACTGCAAGTTGTACTGATTTTATGTATGGTTTGGCTAACCAGAGCTCAGAAATCTGCACAAGAAGGAAAATGCCCTGAGTTCAAAGTCCTCAGAATAAAATGGATGTACTACCTGTTCAAGTCTGCAACTACTGATCTCAACCGCCATAATGGTAAGAAGATATCATATTAAAAGAAATTAAACTGATCACTCTGGGCAATATTCTTATCCTGAAATTCAATACAGCAACCTATATTTCACTGAACCAGTGTCTGCAACGCATTATTTCAGATAATATTGTCTTACTATGATAGAAGACATTCCCAAGGGAAGAGTCTTCAAATGGTACGCTACTGAAAATCAAGGTGATGAAGTGAGAAGAACAAGGAAAGGAAATACAAAGTATATACATAATATAATGTACCGTCAGCTTCAGATGTGTGTACCCCTCTGTCAGAGGAGGATGAAAGTACTCTATCCCCTTTTACTTAGTTCATTCACCTCAAATGTGCGCACTTGCTGAGAATTTGTATGCAGAAGAACTATGATAATTTGTTAACATTTTAACTACCTAAAAATAAGTTTTTAGTATAGAAGTCACAAAAGTACAAGCCAATACAAGATAACCCATAATGTCCTAAACATCCAGCAACTACAAATAACTCTTCCGAAGAATCAATGACATTTTAGACAATACACTATTGCTATTTTAAACACCACTGAATTCACATTTGTATTTGTAAATAACAAAACATAATAAGCAACATGTATTACTATGTAAATAATGTTTTCTGATAACTACCTGTCTTCATTAACTATGAAAGGGAAAAGGGTTTTATTTCCTTTGTTTTTAAATGCTAGTCCTCTGTGGCTGCCACCTCAGAGACTCTGCCACTAGCTGAAGATGATCTGCAAGAGTTTTCTTGCTAGAAGGAACAAAAAGGTTGCTTAAATAAAGAGATCTTTTGCAGAACCAGAAGTCTGTTTCCAAGAAGCTGAAAGGCCATATCCTTTCTCTTTCCACTATTACTTCCCAGCACATTTTTTCCTATAAGCAATGGAAGATGGAAGTGATACAATCCCTCTTTGCACCCCTTAGGAAACTCCATAGAAGGAAAAAACTAGTCTAAAAATATCCATACTAGATAATCCCTTCTGGCCTATAAATCAAGAGCAGACATCATGTCCACAGGAATGCTATGAAATACTATTTCTCAAATATCTTTGCATTACAAAGGATCTAGCAAAAGTATCCAGCAAATGAATTTTCACAGAAAAAACACCCACTTGCTCAAAATTTCTCTAGAATCTTTCAAAAACTCCTTAGTCTACCTAACTACATTTAATTTGTAAATTCATCACGCACTTCTTGCTATAGAAGAAAGCAAGTGAATGTCATGAGTTACCACACAACAGCAATAACTAATGATTTGTAGTACATTTCTAAGGATTCTATTGCAGAATTCTCAGACATGTATGTCTAGACATATTCCACTACACCTAATGCACAAATAGAAAAAAAAGTGAGTAAATGACAGTATGAATGGTGAAAATACAAATTAAAACAGACAAAAAGGCACAACAGAACAATTTCTAAAAGGTCATTCATTATGAAAAACAGTTCAAAAATAAAGCACATTTGATAGCTCCTCGACAAGAAGCCACGTGCCAGAAAGATGCCACATGACTGATAAACAAGTACTCATTAACCATGACAGAAAGACAAAAGTAATACTTTCAAACGGATTAAGCAACTACTTATGACGTGTAACCAGCAATCTGGAGCACCAGTGTTCAGTACGAACACTTTAAGGAAACTAAAGTGGCACCCAGCCCTTTACATACAAAAAAGACTGACAGGTATAATCTCAAACTTTCTTATTGTGGGTAACCTGTGTTTTCTTACATACTTCATTATACACACACACATATATATTTTGTTATACACACAATTATTCAAATGCACTTTCCTATCACCTATAGCATTACAAAGTTCATAACAGAGTCAGTGCATACTCCCAAAATCCATCAGGAAAGGAAGCTGATAAATCTTGTAAGAGGTACGTTCCTAGAACAACAGATTTTATTTTAGATTTGATGTAATTTGTCTTTGAAGATCTCTCAATTTCTACTATAATTTTAAAACATTTAAGAAAATTTATTTCAATACTATAACATTATTTCATAACTTTAGCCACCACAGCTAACTCAGAAAGTCTTCTTACATTTTATTACTGTAACAAATGCAGAAGTTGCTCAATTCAAAATAAAGCAAATAGTACAGAACATTTCTGCCACTTTTTCTTAAAGCCTTAAACATAGTTGAAGGATAACTCTCACATATACTAGAAAAAGAGTTATGGGTAAATTAACCTCCTAGATTAATTATAATCACTTCAAACCTACCTGCTTATATTTGCCTTCTGTATTTTTTATGACAATGAATATCAATTGCAGTCTCTTACTCATTAAAATGTCTGCAGTTTGTCATTCCTGCTTGCTCTGTACTTAATGAAAGTAGTGAAGATATTTCCCCCATTTAAAATTGTCATAAACTTGCCTTAATGTAACTCATGAATTCAGTAGTAAGAGTATCCGATTCATCAAACTGGTTTCCTGTTTCTCTTGACTTATCATTGACAATCAAATGAGAAGATCCCTGATGGAATCCCACTAATAACAACAATAAAAAAAGATAGATGAATGATTTCTGGTTCAGCATTTGTTAATGCAATTTAAGTGTACTAAATTGTAGAGTTCAGAAACAAGCAAAGTTTAAATTCAAAGCATATTAAAAGCCTCAAACAAGTTAAGACTTCTGCATTCTAAGGAGTGATGCCAATTAATTTCAAAGTTGTAATAAACCAATACCTTGAGCTCGTACAGTTGTAGCTCAGAAGCACCACAACAGACATTGACCGAGTCAGTTTTGAACTACACCAAATATGTCCTGCCAGTACCAGTACAACAACACAGTTGGACAGCTAGACAGTATTTTAGGACATTCAGATGTCTCAGACAGCAACTTGCAGTTTAATGCAACTTCAGAGTTATTGTACTATAACAAACGCTCAAACTCTCTCAGCAGAACTCAAACCAAATGACTGAGAGCCTTCAGAGCCTATACCAATCTCTTGCTTACTCAAGAGGCAGTAATAATTTTTTCCTCTGCTTGAAGTGGTCTGATCCTATAACTCACCCTCTCTAGTGTACCAACAAACACTGTAGGTAGGATGTAATGCTTTTACTATCTCACTTAGTATTCTACTAAATTCTGATGAGTATCTCAACTGAAGTTCATTTAATCTAGTAAGTAACACTGGGCAAAGGCTGATCTTACGTTTATGTAGTTTACATATACAACTGACTGAGTTCATCCTGCCATTTATCATTAGTATGTGGAGACCTTGGAGAAACATTGTTTATCAGTATGTAGATATAATTTAGAAAAATGTAAGTTACTTTAATGAAATTTAGCTAAAATTACACCTTCTTTCAAAATCTGAAAAGATTTCTTTCTTTCCAGGAGAAATGCTTACTTTGAATAATAAAGCTTTATATATGCATCAAGTACACAAATGCACCCTGCTTTTGTACAAGACTTATGCTTGTTGGGCTGTGATTTTTGCGAACTGAATTTACTCTTATACATAGAATTATTGACAGAATTTCCCCATATTTAACTTCCACTTTTTTTACATTCCAACCTTTTCTTGAGTTAGCATGGTGACCTGAATCCTCCTTTACAACCTGATCTTCTTCCACGATGTCTGACATTGGAACATTAAAGCTGATAGTATCTTCATCAGATGGCTAAGAAGAAATAAGAGAAACACTTGTTTCAGCTCAAACCAAGACTGATAAAAATGTATGTATTAAGAAGAGTGCTCACTAAAGAGCAGCAAACTAATATGGCAGAGGATACCAGAGCATCTAACAAGACCAAATCCTGCTGTAGGAAGCTGTAGTCATGCTGAATACATCCTCACAGTAGGCTTGCCAAGCAGCACAATTCATTTGTTGTCTTTTCCTATCTTCCTCACTGCACTAGTCCTCTCCCTGCAGTGACAGTTGCACTGTGATGCTCTCTGGGTGCCTTCCTGGGGCAGCTGAAAACAGGGGCTCCTTGTAGCCATCAAAGTCTGTAGAAAAACTGAGCCTCCTATCACAGTCCTTTTTTTGATCCCTCACAGTATTCTTCTCCCCTGCATTACCATGCAGCTTGTTAATTTAATGCCTAAAGCAAGCAAGATGAGCTTTGTAGGCTGAGGCAGTATCTTTTATTAGATTAACTGGTAGAGCTGAAAAAAAGCATAAACTCTCAAGTACACTAGCTTTTTTTCATTGGCTTAAAAGCTCATCCATTTTTTTTCAGCTGTATTAGCCAGTACACTAAAACACATTACTTTTATCTGCAAGCTTATCCTGTCTATGACTTTTACAGATAGTGGCTACACAAAGAAGCGCTGACACACTAACCTTAACTTCTGTCCCATGCCACTAGGACTCTGCTGTTCTGTACAACTGGCAGCAACGTGCCCACAGTGGGACCTGCTCACATTCTCCCCCAAGGTGAACTACAGCAAAAACTAGTAAGCCTCTCATACCATTTCCCTCCATTTCCTGGAGAAACTGGCCACTCATGGCTTGGATGGGTATACACTTTGCTGGGTAAAACACTGGCTGGATGGGCAGGCCCAAAGAGTTGTGGTGAATGGAGTTAAATCCAGTTGGTGACCAGTCACAAGTGGTGTTCCCCACGGCTCAGTATTGGGGCCAGTTCTGTTTAATATTTTTATCAACTACCTGGACAAGGGGATTGAGTGCACCCTCAGTAAGTTTTCAGGTGACACCAAGTTGGGTGGGAATGTTCACTGCTTGAGGGTAGGAAGGCTCTACAGAGGGACCGGGACAGGCTGGATCGATGGGCCAAGGCCCAACAAGGCCAAGTGCCGGGTCCTGCACTTGGGTCACAACAACCCCATGCAACACTACAGGCTTGGGGAAGAGTGGCTGGAAAGCTGCCTGGCCGAAAAGGACCTGGGGGTGTTGGTTGACATCTGGCTGAACATGAGCCAGCAGTGTGCCCAGGTGGCCAAGAAGGCCAACAGCATCCTGGTTTGTATCAGGAATAGTGTGGCCAGCAGGAGTAGGGAGGTGATTGTCCCCCTGTACTCGGCGCTGGTGAGGCTGCACCTCAAGTATTGTGTTCGGTTTTGGGCCCCTCACTACAAGACAGACTTCTCCCAAGTAGTTAGTGATAGGACGAGAGGAAATGGGCTTAAGCTGCACCAGGGGAGGTTTAGGTTGGAAATTAGGAAAAATTTCTTTACGGAAAGGGTGGTCAAGAATTGGAACAGGCTGCCCAGAGAGGTGGTGGAGTCCCCATCCCTGGAAGTGTTCAAAAAACGGGTAGATGTGGCACTTCGGGACATGGTTTAGTCTAGTCTACCCTTGATGGGCTTAGAGTAGACTTGGTAGTGTAGGTTAATGGTTGGACTGGATGATCTTAAAGCTCTTTTCCAACCTAAATGATTCTATGATTCTATGATTAAGGTGCAGGAGCATGTCCAGACAAGGGCAACGAAGCTGGAGAAGGGTCTGGGGAGCGCAAGACTTATGAGGAGCAGCTGAGGAAACTGGGGTTGTTTAGCCTGGAGAAAAGGACAATCAGGGGAGACCTTATCGCTCTCTACAACTACCTGAAAGGAGGCTGTAGTGAGGTGGGCGTTGGTCTCTTCTCCCAAGTAACAAGCAATAGGACAAGAGGAAATGGCCTCAAGTTGTGTCGGGGGGAGGTTTAGATTGGATATTAGGAAAAATTTCTTCACCAAAAGGGTTGTCGAGCATTGGAACAGGCTTCCCAGGGAAGTGGTTGAATGCCCATCCCTGGAGGTATTTAAAAGACATGTAGATGTGGTGCTTTGGGACGTGGTTTAGTGGTGGACTTGGCAGTGCTAGGTTAATGGTTGGACTCAATGATCTTAAAGGTTCTTTCCAACCTAAATGATTCCATGATTCTATGAAAAACAGTTTCCAGAAGAGGCCAAGTTTTTATTCTTGCTCTCCCAAGACAGAGAGCTTACCACTAAAACAGTCTCTCAGAGCTTTTCAAATGTATTTCCCAACAAACCCATTGGTGTTGCTCATTCTTTAGATGCTCTGTGTTTCTGTAACTCGCTGCTCTGTGCACACATATTCCATACAGGTATTCTTTAATTATAACTGCTATAATACATATATAGTAGTTTTCTCCGTATCATTTAAGAACATGTGTTTTAAGAAAATGGTATTTCTCTGTTTATCATTTCAGCCAATTGTAACACAAGAACTGCAGTGGAATGGGAGATTATTACATACAACCAGTTATTCAATTCAATAGTTGCTAGCTTCATTAATCACTGCAAAGTATAGCAAACTGCAAAGACCAACACCAATCTTTAACATTTACAGCATAAAAATAAAAAAAGAACATGGTGCAGATCAGATGAACTAATATCATGACCGGCGACTGTTAACAGATTCCTTAATACACTCTGGGTAATCTGTTATTACCTCAAACCCTTCATGCCCCACATTGGGCACCAAAAAGGACTGTCGTGGTTTAGCCCCAGCCAGCAACTAAGCACCACACAGCCGCTCACTCACTCCCCCTACCCCAGTGGAATGGGGGAGAGAATCGGAAGAGTAGGAGTGAGAAACACTCCTGGACTGAGATAAGAACAGTTTAATAATTGAAATAAAGTAAAATAGTAGTAATAATAATAACAACAATATAATAATAATAGTAATAATAATATACAAAGCAAGTGATGCACAATGCAATTGCTCACCACCCGCCAACCGATACCCAGACAGTCCCCGAGCAGTGATCACTGCCCCCCAGCCAACTCCCCCCAGTTTACATACTGAGCATGATGTCATATGGTATGGAATAGCCCTTTGGTCAAGTTGGATCAACTATCCTGGCTGTGCCCCCTCCCAGTTTCTTGTGTACCTGGCAGAGCATGGGAAGCTAAAGAAGTCTTTGACTAGCATAAGCAGTACTTAGCAACAACTAAAACATCAGTGTGTTATCAGCATTCTTCTCCTACTAAATCCAAAAGACAGCACTATGCCAGCTACTAGGAAGAAAATGAACTCTATCCCAGCCAAAACCAGGACACAGTAGAATTATGACATTCTTGCCACCTTCAGATGTTGATACTCCATACAGAAAGTATTTTTTTTTAAATCCTGAAGCTAAGGTTTGTGATAAGGAATGGAGCAAATCTGCTTTGCTCTTAAAAAACTATATCCAAGATACACATGGTTATTCCTATTTGCCAAGAATACCCTGGACTTAATGCATTCTGTAAATGTGGACCACCATAAATGTGCTTCTTTATGAAAAAAAAGTATGTTATTAACTGTATGAGTTCACTAGCTGTATTCTTCTGCTGAAAGAGAAAAAAATTCAAAAGGATATTCAGGGACTTGATAAAATCTTATCAAAACGATGCAGCTTTATAATGAAGTGAACTAACATTGCAGTACTGTTCCTATTTGTCAATTTTTAAAATAAATTTTAAGTTTTAAAATAAATTTTATTTTAAAATGAAACAAATTAGTATCTCAGACAGAAAATAAACAAACCACACTCCAAGTATTCTAAGCACAAAATTCATTAGTTCTTTTACACCTGAAACAATGACAATCCAACAGCTTAAAAAAAAAAACCCAAACAAACCAAAAAAACCCCCAGACAGACATGCACAATATAAATTCATTCAGACAACCACGGTTACAGTGAAGTTTCTTCTCTTTCTTTCAGGTTATATCTCATGTGACATTTAAGCACTAAATTTAGTTATTCTAGTTCACAGATTCATGTTTTGCTAATTTCACAACTATCATTTGAAAATGTTACAGTAAAATGTTCTTATATGCATTACTACAAGTTCTGAATGCTAAAACAGGCAAGATTTTATCCTCAGCAGAGGAATACACAGCTTTTAGGAAAATATTTTGGAGTGTTGGTATTAAAAAAAAAAAAGCCACAGGCCACTAAATTTGGAAACAGAAGATCATTCATTTAACAGACTATATCTCACTTTCAGGGTCTACAGAATTCTGCAATTGATTTTCCAGGTGTTTCCTGCCAGTATACTATGAAGTAGAAACTATCCAAAGCAGCTTTCAATAATATAAAATTGGTATGTAGATTCCTGATTGTAATTAAGAATGTACATGAATCTGTATTTGGAGCATGCTAATATTTCTTGCACAGTTCTCATGTGTAACACAGGTATTAAAGGTCAGCTCAAAAGGAAAAGCAAGTGGTGAGTTTACTACCAAATACATTTGGGATTACTGATCTCAGCATCTATTTTCTCCTTAATAGCAGAGCAATAGTCAGGCAGGGATGGAATGGTTAAATAGCACTCATATGAAAAGCCTTTGTGCTAATAAAAATGTATTGGTTCACTGGTGGTTGTCCTTAAAACAACTTTTTTCAGCATTCCAATTGCTACATTTTGATTACAGGAAAGATGATCTATTTTCTAAAGGTATTATTTATAGCTAAATAGGGAATTCTGGAATAACAGTTTCATTAACAAGCTAACTCAGCTTCAGGAAGTGTAAGAATGGCAAAACAGTTTGTAAGTGTCTCTGAATGGCTACATGCTCTTACAACTAGAGGGAAACCATTAGAAGTGTGGCTAGAAGTCACAATAATTCTGCTTCAATTCCACCTAGCAAGAAATTTGTAGCAAGAAATTTGTCCAAATACTTGGAAATCCCTGTGGGTTTCTTTTTTTAAGTGCTTTTGTATTTAAAACACCAATCAGTGTGTAAGTGGATTAATTAGTGGATTAATTTTCAATTTGCTTTTTAGTAACTACAAATTCAGTACCAAAGCTTGATTCTTTATGCATTTGTTTCAAAAGCAACAGAATCTCTTTTCCTCAAAGGAGGAGAGAAACACTAAAGAATCAGTGTAAAATTATTCTAAGTAGCAAGAAGCCTATTCTTTTATTGTGACCTGAATATTTCCCACTAGGTCAGACCACAAATCCCATTATTTGTACATTTCAGAAAGATCATCACTGAATTCTATTGCAAATTATTTACTTATTTATCATTACTTACTCAGTTCAACTCCAACTAGATTTAGTGCCCTGTTCAGCTGAACAGTGCCTCAGAAAAAAGGTCTAGGAAAGTCAGTTCTAACTGCTTAGGACAATGCTAGTCTCAGAAAGCCATCCTTTCTCTTTGTTCACTCAGACAACATAGTTCAGAAAAAATTCTGAAGGCTTATTTCCAGCACTGCCTAACTGCCAGAGCACGTAAACACGTTAAGATCTGAGTTTCTGAAGTTCCTACACTACAGCAAACTGCCATAAGCATGACACCACAGAACACACTGGGACTGGGCACACTGAACTCCTGTTAATTTCCAACAGGAGTGAGTCATGAGTCAGAGGGAAAAGAAATGAGAAGCCACCAGGCTTGTAACCTGTTAGGACATTTACTTCATTAGAAAGAGCAGATGTGGATTCTAGCTTGATCCTCATTCTCTAGATTATGTAAACTGTCTGAAAAATGTAGTGAATTTTCGCTATTGATAGGTTGTTGACCATTTGTAAGCAAGTATCTCACTGCCCTCTCCAGAAAGTGTACGGACAAAACCATACCAAACCAAACAAAAAAAAACCCACCCCAAAATCCCAGTCTCCTTTTATCTGTGTTTCAGCCATTTCTTAGCAAGAAATTCATGCCAAGGATGTGGTTGCACAGTTCTGATGGCTAAAAACATATTCACATTGTTACTCAACTTAAAGTATAGTCAAAATATGGGTGTGGAGGGAAGGGCAGCTGGACACAAAATTCAGGCAACTTACCTCTGTTGCTGACAAACGTTTATCGCCATTATCACTACCGACACCTGAATCTGAGTCCTTTTTACTTGGGTAGATGTCATCAATGCTAGATGTGAAGAGTAATTAAAAAAAACCAAAACACAAAAACAAACATAAAAAGCTATTGTAGCATTTAGCATTAGAATTCTGTCCCGGTTTCACTTAAACCAAAGCAAAATTCCAACCAGTCTTAATGGTAGAGGGTGAAATAGTCTAGTATGGTTAAAAACTACACATTTGCAGTCTGGTGATAGTAAAATAGATCAGATGTAATGGCTGGTTAGCCTAATGATTACTGAAAACAACAGAAATAATCTGCTATAAAGCTTGCTTTTGTCTATACACTAGGTAAAAACACTTAATTACTAGCTAAGTGGCACAGGAGTCCAACTGAAGTCATTTAGCCATGGGAAAAGCAACTAAACTAGTTGAACTCAAACTGGAGTCAACTGATTTAATTGTAATCATTGATGCAATTAAAAATGAACTGATATTTCCCTGCGGCTTGAAGTAGCTATTAGCACAGAAACCTTCTTTCGGTGCCTTAAAATAGACTTTGAAATTTAGGTTTTTAAGAAAACTACTATAGTAACAGCATCTGCTCTCTCTTCTGGTTTCATTACCTAGTATGACCTCTACTCATTCTGAAGTACACTGCTAGATGCAATACACTCATCACCTAACTTTTTTTTTAAATACACTTATCCTCTCATTTGCAATCCTGAAAGCTGTAATCCTGCATTCAGATTGACACAGCAATTTAAAAGAGAACTTTATCAGTCTTCACATGAATAAGATATCTGATTAATCCTAATCTTAAATTTTCTCTTATCAGTAAACACTAAGGATTTTGTGTAGAAACTGCATATGGAAATCCTAACCACGTTTTTCTTTAGAGGTGTGAAGTTATTCTCTAAAATAAAAATTTGGTAATGATTATGTGATAGGCCATTAGGCTGTTGGTTAACAACTGGGACCTACTCTGTACTATCCCCTTACCCTAACCTGTATGATTCTATATGACCAAAATGTCATACAGGACATGACATTCCCATCAATTTTCTTGTATACTAAAAGAACAAAGCAGAAAACCAGTAGGTGTTTTCCAACTCTTCATCCTGGATTCTTCCCACCTTTGCCATTTATCTGATAGAAATCCACAAAGGTGTAACCAAACATACACGGAGGAAAGCAATTTGCTTGAAACCTTATCTAGATGGCTGACAGGGAGATTCTAGAACAGGGTTTGTTTTTTTTTCCCCATGGTGTTAGCAGCAACGTCTTTATTTTTATTTACCTCAACACTTTGTTTTTATTGAGTACTTCACAAATAAGGCATTATCATACTTTCTCTGACTGGTTATATTATACTTCCTATGTTAGCATAGAAAGAGCTGGCTAAAAACTGGTTTCCAATTAGCTATGGAGATTCTCATAAAAAGGAGCTGCTTTGTATCTAGTTCCTGTCCTTAAACCACCATAAAAGATGACATTTCCTAGATGTCTGACGTGAGACATTAAAGATCTAGTCTTTCATTTTGCTAACAAATTAGCACATTTCACTTTAAAGGGTCTCAACATTCATGCACTTCTCTCTGCTGGATGGATAAGCCTCTGGATGAATAAAAAAAGCTTAAAACAACTACATAACAAGTGTATAACAACATATAAACCACAAAACAACACAGGAAATTAAAACTTATTTAATGTGTTAATAGATTTGCAAGAAAGTTCCAACACTTAATGATACTACCATCTCAATTATTTTCAATATATTCCAGTAGTCTACTAGTAAGAGGCTAGATTTAAACTAAGGTTCACTTCTAGGCTCTTACCTAATGTGCTGCTAACTTTAATCAGAACTGATTGTTAAAAGTATTTTGTTCTAAACTCTTATAGGGATTTCACTAGAATAAAATACATAAAAGCAAAACAAATGTCTGTTCAAAAAAGTACACTCTAAATAGCATCTAAACAAAGGAAACTCTGGAAGCTAAAGTTATAAAAATTAAATATATTTTACTTTGTTCGTGTTACATGAAAAAACTAAGTGAGATTTTAATACACACCTTTCTTCCACAGGTTGGGGCAAATGCTGTTGTTCTATGGCATTAAGATACAGTGAGTCTGCTGTTTTAATCTGACAGGCCTGTACAGTCAGATATTTGAATATGTGCACCTTACCCTTTGTACAAATCTGTTAGACAAGAAAAAAAACTTAGGTTTATAACTAGAATGAAAGACACCATTTATTCCAAATGTCACTTAGCATAAAACTCCCTGAAAACCAACTTATATAGTCACAACAGATATCACATAAAGGAAAATGGATTTTATTCATTTTTTTTAAATTACTAAGAACTACTTCCATTACCCAATCAATTATCTGTGTGTACTAGTATAAATACCCTCAGAAAGTAAGACAGAAAACAAGAAAAGAAGGTATTCTACTTTAAAAAAATCCAAATAAGCTTTTCAGTCAAAAAGAATTACCATAAAATATATATCATATGGCCTATTATTAACTGCAAATTGAGTAGTTATTTTCCAATATTAGTCAATAATGACATTTAATTAATCAGTGTGTCCTTTATACTCTTAGCCACATTGTTTTTACTAGTGTCCAAGCATCTTTATGATGCATT
The DNA here is from genome assembly GCF_030463565.1 of Pelecanus crispus. Taxonomy (NCBI): domain Eukaryota; kingdom Metazoa; phylum Chordata; class Aves; order Pelecaniformes; family Pelecanidae; genus Pelecanus; species Pelecanus crispus. The sequence continues at coordinate 194,700,135 of NC_134643.1, read as the reverse complement.
TCACCTGCATTTTAGAATTTTTTTAACTGCACACTTCTAGCTCAAGTGCTTGCTGAAACTTGCTCTGTATTTTTTGAGTTTAGTAGCGACATCACCATTGGTTATGAAAAGCGTTTCTCCAATGTAATAAAAATTCTCAAGTATTTCAACAGTTGTTGATCTAGAACAATTGTAGCTTTCAGAGATGTAGTTTTAATCTACTGTCCAGTAAGTCACCAACAACGAAGCTGTCCTTAAGCAGCAAGTACAGGTTCCATTCATTTATTATCATAATTTCTACAGTTCATAACAGGAGTTTGCTTTCTTTGTGTATCACAATCTATAAACTTACACTATGAAGTAAAATAAATTTCATGTGGATTACGTTCTAGACAATCTGCATATTTTTTAAGTTAATAGTAAATCACTGTAGAACCTTCTAGAACTGGGTTCTTATTAACAGACAGAAAAATTATCCAGGAAGTTTCTCAATTCTCTTTTTCAAAATTATATACGCATTCCAACATTAAGTTTCATATACAGATAGGAATGGCAAAAGTAAACAAGTAGCTAACTGAATGGAAATCTAGACTCATGCTGGTTCAAATTGTGCAGACTCATACACAGAACATAGCATACTTTTTGAGTCTTTCTTATACATCAACAACTAATGTCTGTGATGACTGACATTCAGAAGCTTGCAATTGCTGAAGGTAACATTTTATAAACTACAATTTGTTATCATCCACCCAATATTAAGGCACAATTTAAATGACAGACATTACTTACTTGGGCTGGTGGAGACTGCAAAGGATTGTTCTCAAGCAGTAATACTTGTAACTGCACCATCTTTCTAAAACAAATTGGAATCACAAGCACCTTATTGCAGGAAAAGTCGAACTTTACCAAAGGAAGCTGTACTAGTTCTAAAAGTAATAAAAAAGAGAGAAGGTATTATATCCATATTTATTTTTGCCATAAAATAATAAAATATTTTTGAATAAACCTTCTTCTGCATTCAGGAAAAATACAACCTCAGGCAGGAATATGATCAACATTTACTCCATTCTATACTGGGAAATGAAAACAGTGTTATTGTTATACAAGTGACAATAAATTTTAATGACATTTTTTTTCCCCTGAAATTCAGCTGACAGTTCCCATACTACATTCACAGACAAGTACTTGTGCAATTTAAAAGATGCCTAGGATCATAAAAATAATGCATTAAAAAAACTTCACGCACTGTTATTTAGTGAGTACCACTGAATGCTATATTCTGCAAACTCAAACGGAATAAATTTGAACACAAAGTAATTACTACTTTTTAATAATATTTACTTACATGATTAAAAAATACTTTCAACATGCTAACAAGAGAGCTACCGTAAAGGTATTAGGATTTGTTTGTTTGTTTGTTTTTACCTTGGGGTAAAACTTCGAGGTAATTTCTTCTGACATTCAGTTCTTTTAAAGATTTCAGCTGGCCTATCTGCTGTGGCAAAGCTGTGATTTCATTACAGCTGACATCCTACAGCAAAATAGCAGTAATAGAAATAATGAACTTTTGGTTTCTAAATGTTAAATAATACAGATGTGAAATTGTAGCTAATTTGCTATTACCGTTGTAACATTTTATTAACCTGAAAACAGGCAACCATCTATGTCCTGTCTTCACAATGCAAAACTAGATACATGAGAAAATGTTTACATATTACTTAAAAGCCAGAGTGAAGTCTTATTTGGAGAACAAGTTAATTATGAAAGTTAATTTAATTTCTGTAGGAACATTCAAAAACATTTGCTTAAGATGTTCTACCATTTTGTTCTTAATTTCTATTCATATGAAGAACTCTACCATGATTATACAGCCAAAAATGTTTGGATGGAATGTAAAATTGTTAGTGTGTGGATCTGATTTTTTAAAAAGGTTCTTGTTCTTCTGGAGGGAATATTTAAGGAAAATTTAAAAAAAAGAGAGAGAGAGAGCAAACAGCAATAACATTCTGTAATGATGATCAGGAAAGACATATATTTGATTATCACATCACACAGTAGGACATAATAAAATAGGACAGGTCTTGTTTAGTATTATACAGATATTCAACATATTCTTGTAAAAGATACTTCTTAACTGCCTAGACAGGTTCTAAGTAGGTCTGATTTTGACGACTAAATACAACTGGTTTAATATTCTGGATGAAACTGGAACCCATCCTCATTTCGGCATTCATAAAGGAGTAACTGCTGTAAAGTTTAGTTGAAAGTATAGGGTCTGGCTAGTATGAGCATAATTTCAAGCAACAAGTTTTTATACAGTAGTATTACTGTAATAAATACTTAACACTATTGCTAACAAGAAACTGCTACGAATCTGTACTAAAGACCAACTTCTTGGATTAAGTCAGTCTAAAACGAGATAGTTTTTAGATACTAGCTATCATTTTTACTGCCAAACCATCTGTACTCAATGTGAAATCAAAAGGACATTGAAACCTCCACTTATATCCCAGGCAACCTGTAAATTTGTGTAATGTCCCGATTATGCTTCTATTTCTGCATTAAAAAAAGGAAGCAGTATTTCATACTATGAGAGCTAAGTGGGGTAATGCCAAATTTTCCTGAATAGCCAACAGAATACTACTAGGACGTTCACTCCTACTCTCTTGATTGTTTCAAATGGATTTATACAGTATCTGGGAGCCCTTAGACTACAAAATTTCTAAAAGTCAGTCAGATTTCCAAGTCAAACTATCTTTGAAGATAGTTGCTGTAATACTAGCCAAAAGTGTTACATTAACTCTCTATCTTCAAGCCTAAAAACTAGTTAACAAAAAATGGTATTAAAAGTGAAATATGATCCGGCAATGCTGCTCGCTGTATCAGACAAGTTTCTTCTTGTAACAGAATCTCACTGCTGCCAAAGCATCCTTCCCTTGTCAAAACAGAGTCAGGAAATTATTCTAGCTTTTAGACAAGGAAATTAAAAATTCTAGTTAATGAGTGCATTTTTTGCCCAAGTTGCGCAAAGTAGATTAATTGTACTGTTTCCAGGTCATTTATTTTTAAAGATTTACTGTCCTATTTTTAATTTACAGACTTTCAACAACTGCATAATTAGATACTCAACTTTTAGAGCATGGAATTTAAATTTAAAGTCACCTTGTGGCAGAGAAACTCTAGACCAAGTGTATTTATTTATACACACACATCAGAACAAGTCAGGGAAAGAGAATTTTAAAGGAAGCACGGGGGGTGGGAAGCCTGGCAGTGCGTAGCCTCAAAAACAAAGTCCAGTTATAACCTTTCAAAACATCCTCAATAAGACTGATCTGTTGTGACAGCATGTCAGCATTTACAAGATCTCTTGAGACAGTAGTATCCTTTATCTTACTAAACACTGCAATGCAACTATTTTTATTACTTTATTTCAATAGCTGTGGAAAACAAAGACATATAACAGTATTTCTAGTTATACTTATGGTCTTGACTATCATCAGAATTCATGAGTATGTATGTGACAGAGACAGTGTTTATCTTTCCCATTACTTTGGCAGTAATGGAAGCAATACTATCAAAGTCAAATGCCTATGGTTTTCAGGCTAATAATTTTTTAAAGAAACTCGATAACCAGCAGTTTGGAACTTTGCTTCATGGACATCTGCAGACAACTGAAGTGAAGTCCAAACACCTACTGAAGTCCCAGGGACTAGCATCTGCTGAAGGTCAGACTTCTTGCATTAATTCTATTTCATCCTGCCATGACAGCACAGACACAATTTCTCAAGATTACAGAAAGGCGTATTTAAACTTAACATTGCTTTCTGTGGCATGAAGCTTAATGGTGTGAAAACAAATAAAAACCATCAACATTTTTCTTTTGCTTATGGTAAAGTTTAAACAGTCTTAAACCAATAAAATTCAGCATAATATAAACATAAAAGCAAATATGGTACTCTGGCTCCCTATTAACATACTTATTGACACACAGAAGTTTATCCAAACCATCCAAATTGAGGTAAACTTCCTCTTTACATCCGTTTTAGAACTTGGGACTCCTGACTGAGCTGTTATTCCTAAAAAGCACGTGGATACTGTCAGAGCTTCTGACATACAAGCCTTACTGAATGGTAAAAAGAAGTTACACAGTGCATGAGCACGTGGATCCTTTTAGGAAACAGAAGGCAGCAGGTCCCACTTGGTCAGGCTGCTGGCCCAGATTAGATGAATGAGGTGAAGGACCTAAATCCCAACTGAGAGATTTAAAGGCTTCCAACGTGAGACAGGAGTGTCCCAGAGATGGGGAAGGCTGCTCCCTGAAGAAGGCAGAAGTGCAATACTGCCTGATAAGATGGAGAACAGAATTTTACTGTACATCTCATGGTTTTGGGTGCAATTAATGAGTCATCTCTGCCCAATTACTTTTCTTTGATGGAAAGTAAGGTTCAGATTATCTTCACACCAGTTTTGCACTCATCTTCCTGGCTGGCAGTAGAGGTATGATTGAGTTATTCAGCTGCAAATAAAAGTAAGTTTCCCAACCAAATTTTGCAAATAATGTTAATATAACTTGCAGGGAGAATAATTTATATGTTATTTTGATGCTTGTAAGATAGCTGTCAGATCTATATAACCCAGAACCCTAAAATTTAGGAGAATACCTGAAAATTTACTGCATGTAGTATCTAAGCCATTCTTTGCCACAAGTATGAAATTTATATCAATATATACACGTAATAGAAAAAGAATCGCCTACTCCATTTTGGAGGAGAGAGGGAAGAAAGCAGTTAGTTGGAAAGATCTGACCCAATTTGCAGCCAAATACGCTTGTATCATTCAAGAGTAACTACAGAGGTAAAATTTGTTTCAAAAAGTTAGATCAAAAAAAAAAAAAAAATCCATTCGCTACATACACACAGATTTTTACTGCATGCAGCCTGTGAAAAGCTGTGAAACACTTTGAAAACCTAAGGGTACTTGGCAAAGTCCTAGTAATACAAGAAATGAATGCAGTCAGGTGGCATCTGTCACTTCTCAGGACCGATCCCGTGGGTCAGCTCAGCACCAGCACTGCATATGTCCCAAAACAGGAGCATGCCCAGCCAGAGGGCTGGGTGGTGGTGTCACTTGAAGGCCACATGCTGTTCAGGCTGGCATTGCTCTCGCACAGCTGAATGTTTTGTGCAACAACTGCAGCATGACTTAAACTTTCTTTTTTTTTTTTTTAACTTGTTTTAGAGCAATGATCACCTTATTCTCTAAACTGCATTATATTATATATGCCAATAGAGATACTGGCTCTCAATCCTACCACTATTTGCTTCTCCCAGTACATCACAGTTTAGTCATATTCAGCTAAATAATGCAACTCACTTCACTGGAAATGTACCAAACACCTATGGTGGCATCAAACTAAGTAATCAGGTGATCTGAACAGACCCATGCCCAATTTAAAACCTTGTTATTCACTCGCCCCCCACTTCTAATCACAAAGAACTAGCATCTGACCTTCTTCAGCTTGCATAATTCTTCTAGGCTACCAAAGTGACATGTTGCTATAGACTCTCATTTGAAATATTTTTAGAGCAGGAATCATTGTGTTCTTCATGACAAAGAACAACACTGAAATTATACTGTAACAGCAAAGCAATATGAAAATCCAGTATTCCAGAAGGTAATTTAAACATATAATTTGTTTTAAAAAACCCAAACAATCCCTATCTCCTCTGAGTATAATCTACGTTGATTTTCAAGATTTTAGTTTTTAACTTTTCAAAAGTCTAAAATAAGGTGCCTTTTGGCATGTGTCGTGGTTTAGCCCCAGCCAGCAACTAAGCACCACGCAGCCGCTCGCTCACTCCCCCTACCCCAGTGGAATGGGGGAGAGAATTGGAGGAGTAGGAGTGAGAAACACTCCTGGGTTGAGATAAGAACAGTTTAATAACTGAAATAAAGTAAAATAGTAATGCTAATAGTAACAGTATAATAATGATAATAATAATAATGATACACGAAGCAAGTGATGCACAATGCAATTGCTCACCACCCGATGACCGATACCCAGACAGTTCCCGAGCAGCGATCCCTGCTCCCCGGCCAACCCCCCCCCCCCGCCCCAGTTTATATACTGAGCATGACGTCACATGGTATGGAATAGCCCTTTGGGCAGTTTGGATCAACTATTCTGGCTGTGCCCCCTCCCAGTTTCTTGTGCACCTGGCAGAGCATGGGAAGCTGAAAAAGTCCTTGACTAGCATAAGCAGTACTCAGCAACAACTAAAAACATCAGTGTGTTATCAACATTCTTCTCCTACTAAATCCAAAACACAGCACCATGCCTGCTACTAGGAAGAAAATTAACTCTATCCCAGCCGAAACCAGGACAGACCTAATGCATATGCCACAGAGAATTCAGAGTCAGCCTACAATACACAAAAAAGAAAGATAAAGGAGAGAAAGGGAAGCATTCTCTTATCTATATTTTCCAAATACAAAACTTTGAAAAAAAAAAAAACCTGCAATCAAATTAAGGTACCAAATAATTTTTCCCTTTTCAGATTCTCACTTATTAGACAATACGTTATAGATGATCTACTGCTTGCAGAAACAGTAGTCATGTGGACAGCTTTGAAAACAAGAGGAATATAATCCTTTTGTAAATCTGTTTAGATGGGTGTTCCAGGAAAGGACAAAAAAAATAGTGAAATAAAATGAAAATAGACTGAGAAGACCAGTATCACTAGTGGAATGCAATGTGGTAAGCAGATAGTAATAACAGAGAGAAAGGAAGCAGAAGGGGAGGGTGCTACAGCAGGGGATAACAGCTTTGCAGAGCCTGATGCCAGAACTAGGGAGCCAGCAAAACAGGGAGCCAGTGCAGGTGGTGACTAAAACTGCTAAAGATGATGAACTTAGAAGCTGAGTTTTGAATGAACCAAGGGCGCTGATGTTGCTTAGAAGGGTCCTGAAGAACATAAAGGAAACTATTACTGTGTTACTGCCCAACGCACTTGAGAAGTTCAAAAGTTAATTTTTTTACCCTGCATTATAATATTAGGCATTTGTTGAAATATATTTGCAAAGTGAATTTTACTGTTTCTAGTTAAATACAAATGAAGTCAAAATAAAAAAAATTTAAAAAAAGATCAGTAACATACCAGTTCCATTAACTGTTTTAGCTGACCTATCTCTTCTGGAAGGGAACCTAGCTTATTGTTACTTGCAATTAAGACTTTTAGAGGAAGACCACACAGGCAAGCTGGCAAAGAAGAAAGCTGATTTCGACTGCAACAAAACAAAAACAACAACCATTAAAAACACTAGTGACGTTCTACTGTATACTCACATAAAGTCTGAGAGTTTTAAAATTCCTTTATTTTTATGGAGATAAAATTTAAATTTTGAATGGCAATCATTAAGAAAACACTTGCACATCAAAAATATCTGCATTATTGACTAAACAGTACTGTGGAATACTACCACTCTGGAAAAAATGCATTCTATCAGTTTAATAATACTGTATCAAGCCTGGTTGTCACCTAGAACAGCTGCTTCCCTTCCTAATGAATACAAGAAAGTCAACTGAGACAGTATTTTGCAAGTATTTAAACATTCCTGTGGTTTTATGTGACAGTATAGTGGATGTCTTTTGCTCCAGCTGAAAGACAAATAAATAAATTACAGATAAAATGGTTATTTTCTCAATTACTTTAAAGCACATGTATAGTTGAAGATTACTTCGTACTTGTTCTATGATTCAATATTAACCTGGGTAAATACAGTGAAAAATTCTGTGACCATCAATGGTTCATTTCTTTCCAAGACCCATGTTAAGCCATTTTATAACAAGTTTTTTAAGTGACTGACATATGTCATTTTATTCTTCATACCATATTTGGGGGGGGGGGGGGGGGGGGGGGGGGGGGGGCAGAGCGGGAAGTGAACAGAAGATTTTCATAAAGAGGAGTTGCAAGGAAGGGCAAAATTTTCAAAAGATTTAGGTTTTCATTCTAGTATAATTACTCAAGAAGCTAGAACTTAAAGATGACAAATGCCATGACCCTTTGTGATCTCCAGATGATTAAAAAATATTAATTTCTTGTGATTTGTGGATCAATTCCCAGAAGAAACTAAGCCAGACAGAATAGCTTTCCTAGAATATTTGAAAGTTTTCTTAAAAAGTAACTTTTTCTTTTTTATGGATATTAACCTGTAGGAAAACAATGAACAGTAACTTAAGGTGGCATCCCAGTGAGAACCATTTTAGTTAGCTTCTGCATGACTGTTAAGGCTCCAGAGAACAAATATGCATGACTGAACTCTGAAAACAGATGGCAAAAATTGTCCTGTGTAATTTCAGTAAGAGTTGCAACATTGAATTGAAACAAAAGGAAACAAAAATCAAAATTCCACAAGTCTCAAAACATTTCTTCTTCAACTGCCAATCCAGTGGTCTGCTACAAAACTGCATATAAAGATGTATATTCATGCTTCACACAACAGGCTCAAAGTGTTTTACAAAGCAAACTATCATCATATCTCTGTTACACAGGCTGGGAGACAGACAGGTATCAAATAACAAACCCAAGGATATTAAAAATGACAAGTCCAACCAGTTAAAAAAAAAGGAATCAATGCTTATTGTGGAGTCAGGATTCTCAATTCTAGTGTCTTTATAAGACCAAGACATAACTTATTCTAAAAAATAAGCAGAAATAATTTTCTAAGTTCTAAAGAACTCAAATGAAGAAAGCCTAGAATCTAAAGAAGTTACACCATGCAGCAGATCAGACACCAAAAAAAAAAAAGTAAAAATAATTTTTAAGTTCTATAGAACTCAGAAGCAACCCACTAAGAGACAAGGAACAGCACATAGCCAGGGCAAGTGAGTAATAAATCATCATTAGTTTAAAAGGAATTTCTTTAAATAAAACATGAACAGTATCCACCAAGGCCCAAAGACTATGTATATCTCTTGGCATCACTTTCTAATTCTATTTAACATATGGGCTCTGCTGGTAACAGGCAGAAAAGTATTCATTTTAAATCTATAATATTTTTCTTGCCAAGAAGCAACATGGTTAGCAAATCAAGGATATCTTTCCTTCTTCAACAGATTTCTTACTGTGTTCAACTAACAGAGGGGAAGGGCACATCCAAGTGAAGAGGAGATTTTAAACTGAGGGAAATGACCTCACTTAGTAAAACTTGAAAAATTTCCTTTCATTTTGATTGTCTAACTTACTGTGATATGTGCTATTAACTCTGTAACTATTCTGGGTTTGTCATCGTTCACACAAATTCCATCACTACATGGAGTTCTAATTCACTAGTTCACTACATCGAGTTCTAATTGGGCTCATTCTAATTCCTAAATTTACTAAGAAGTTTTAAGTAAACTTGATAGTTTCATCCAGTCTTAATTTCTTTATATATATCTAACAAACACTATTTCAAAATTTCAAATCCTATTCTTTCCATGTGTGCAGGTATCAGGACACATTGTTCTGTTTCAATTTTTATAGCCAAAATTAATTGTCCAAAGAAGGGCAACGAAGCTGGAGAAGGGTCTGGAGCACAAGTCTTATGAGGAGCAGCTGAGGAAACTGGGGTTGTTTAGCCTGGAGAAAAGGACAATCAGGGGAGACCTTATCGCTCTCTACAACTACCTGAAAGGAGGCTGTAGCCTGGTGGGTGTTGGTCTCTTCTCCCAAGTAACAAGCGATAGGACGAGAAGAAGCAGCCTCAAGTTACATCAGGGGAGGTTTAGATTGGGTATTAGGAAAAATTTCTTCACCAAAAGGGTTGCCAAGCATTGGAACAGGCTTCCCAGGGAAGTGGTTGAGTGCCCATCCCTGGAGGTATTTAAAAGACGTGTAGATGTGGTGCTTAGGGACATGGTTTAGTGATGGACTTGGCAGTGCTAGGTTAACGGTTGGACTTGATGATCTTAAAGGTCTTTTCCAACCTAAACAATTCTATGATTCTGTGACTACAGCAAGGCTCGAGAAACATCCTCAGTGTTTACAAAACTGATGACTAAGCCTTCATACCTTGTAAAGCCCAAGAGCCACTTTGCCCTCTCCCCAAACCTCATTCTCGCAAGGAACAGATTACATCTTCGCTATTACAGTTTTTACATACTCAACTGCAAAATAAACCTCCACATCTTGTCCCAACTGAGAAAGTGATGACATTCCCTCTCTCAAAAGTAAATATGCATTCACCTGCACTTTAACCAGTAGCAATTCTCTATACCAATTAATATTCACACATACTTCTCACAAAAAAGACACAAAGGTCACTAATTCTTTGCCCTTTCCTCCTAAAAAGGCATAACTATACTTCTTGCATAATAAGAGGACACTAGTGACAAAGTACCATGCTTTTCCTCTCCATTCCCCATGAAAAAAATATTAACCCTCTGTCTCTGTCCTTCCATCTTTTTAACTACAAAAAGCATGTCAAGCTTCACAAAGTTTATCATCAGAGGGGAATTAAAAGAAACTGACTGTGCTGATGTGATTAGAATTCTGAATTTGCTAGAAGAATAAACGAAAGAAAAGGATTAATATTACTTGGTCTTTCCTTAACTAGTCTCTCATTTTGGCCTTTACATTTGGCCTTTCATTTTTGCCTTTATATAGAGCTGTATCTACAGGTGATGAGTTTTTGCACTATCACTACCAATAAAATGAAAAATGTAGTCAGTTGTTCCAGAAACACATGAAGTACAGACAAAAGAAAGCTTTACACATTTGCAAATAAACAGAAATGTGGCAAAGTTAAACTTACCTCAAATTTAAGTAAGTTAGCATTTGCAAGTTCACTATGGCATCTGGTATAATTTTAATACAATTGTGGTATAGATTTAGTGTTTCCAGTGACACAAAATGGCACAACTCCGTAGGAACCTCAGTTAATCTATTCTTGGATAAATCTGAGAAGAGAAAAAGAGAAGGTACAATTTTTGAACCATCAGAAAGATATGCTTTGAAAAGCTTGGCTTCTTTTTTAAAATAAATTAATAAATGTAATCCTACAGTGAGACAGCAAATTAAGCCAATGTTTTTATTATGCAAAATAAAACTAGTGCTAATCTTTACAATCTTGAAATGGAACAGACTGTGTAAAAAGAGCAAACATTCAATTAAAATTTACTTGGTCTAATAAAAATAATCATTTGCAGGACTCAATATGCTGAGGAAATACTTGCAAACAGAACCAAGTACAGATTCCAAAACTCATATAATATACCCAGAGATCTAACTGATACATAGCTAGACATCTGCAATAATGACAGTGTTTAGAGAAAACAAACAAAAACTATTATGTCTTTAATTTCTTTTTAAAAAAACCAAACATTAAAAAAAGTTCTTTGGGTAACATTTCAAACTGACCTGTATTTCCTAGATCTCAATCAACTATAAAAGAATATTACCTATAAAAAATGCTGAAGACCTTCAGGAATGGATTTGATATACTGTATAAGAACATACAAGACAACAATGACAGATTCCAAATCCCCCAAGTGAGTGCTTGTACCCACAGAACAAAACCTTTTGATTTTTAACCAGTTGTTCATTCTTTATTTCTCATTTTAAGCACACAGACACAAAGGAAGATCATCAGGAAGAAATGTTACTGAGCTTTGTTCCTTAACTACCACAGTATGAAAAATGAGGTATCATAATACTGATGTGACTCAAGTCATAAAATAATAATGCATGCCAGCGTTCAACAGCATTAATTGGGTTCACAGAAATGTTTAAACAGTGTTGAAAAACAAACATTTCTTATCATTAGAAACTGCACAAATGCCACCTACCCATACCACCAGACGGATAACCTGACCTGAAGAACAGTCACCTGTTTTAAGTGGAAGGAACAGGAATGTACCTGGGCAAAAGGTGAGATGTCTGATGGGAAAGATAACAAGGAAAAATGGAACTTGATGATCTCTTCACTTCTTCACTGTTGCTATTTTAAGCCTCCTCCCTGATCCTTCAACGGTTATTTCAAAGCTTGCTTACTTAAACTACACAAATGGAAAACCAGCCAAAGCATAGCAGATACATTTCCAGAGCGCCGATGATCTGAATCCTCTGTTTAGGGCCATAAAGCAATTTTTTGCTTTTGTGAACAAACAGGCAGAAGCCTGAAGATCTTTTTAACTGCCTTTGCAGTTCAAAACTCATCAGTTTGCTGCACAGAGGCACAGCTTGAGTCCAAAACTACCATCAGTAGGAAGGTTTTCTCGTTTTTATTTTTGTTCTTGTCTCCTGCAATGCAAGCTGCAATTCAGTACACTCTATTCCTCTCGTCAGATTCCACTTGGTTCACTTAGTTGCTTCCAACAAAAAGTTGGTTTCATTATTCCATCCTCTAACAAGACATAGCAATGGCCTAGGAGTGCAGTAACTGACAGCCACCCTGCTGACCCCAATGGCAGTATGGTTGAACTGAGCACCTCAACCAAAATTATTCACTTCTAAGTTACTATAGAACAGCAATGCTTGAACTGCTCTGCTTTCTCTTACCAGGCTTTGATGGTAGTTAGATGCAGCATTACCTCAGCTTCTCCTTTCCTTCACTTCTGCCATCAAACTAAAGCATTCCCTATTTGAGTGAATGTTATTACTGTTTCAAAGGGGAGAAAGCTCTTCGGTGTTCCTGTTTCAGTGCTTTAACACTCTACTGTTTTCTATTTATCATGAGAGCGTTTGTTTACTAACGTGTCACTCCAAAAAAAAATTACCGCTGGTTCCCTTTCCTGCTGCCTTCCTAGCTATATTTATTATCAGCTATTAACAGAGGACTGCCATGCTGTAACTTTTTGAATCATGCAGGGGATCTTCTTATTCTACAATTCGATTGCAAAGAAAACCTTCCCTTTTTTTAAACCATGCTCTTCTGTGGTGACATTGTCAGGTACATACTGCTCGTTTCCTCCTTAAGATCCAGAAGCGTGAACTGAACTGTAGGCCTAGGCTGAAGACAACCTGCATGGCACTGGATGGTACATGGAGAGTGACATCTCAACCTTCATCTGATCCTTCTCAAGTGATACACTGATCAAAAACTGGGAACACAAAAATGTTACTTCTTCTCAAGCTACTAAAACTGCAGCCTACCACCTAAACTCCATCTTCATCCCTCTTCTCATTTACCTTCACATCAAATAAAAGGGACTGTTGCTACAACATTTGACTTACCCTTGAAAAATCCTAGTACCTCAAAAAGTGGAACAGCAACTAGACTGACCCTGCTCCTGTAACAAACATTACTATGTCAGTAAAATGCTTTTTAAATTCTTTTCTTTATTTTATTACTATCCTTTGTTCTCAAGGGCTTTAACTCTGTTAATCTGAAGAAGAACAAAACAAAAAGCCCACAGATCATAACAGAAAAATTCCTTCCTGTCATCCTCAGGACCATGGGTTATAGGACATGCTATGTACACAATAAAAGAATTCAAGAATTAACTTACAACAAAGGAAGGCAATTATTTGTTATTGTCTAGTTATCACAGTTTAAGATCACTTCAACACTTGTATCTATTGTTGCTTCCTAAATAAGAAAAAAACAATTCTATTCACAGCATAAGACAGAGGAATAAAAGCTATACATTTTATTTAATACCACTGTAACGTAACTTAATAGAAAAAGCAGAAGTTTGCTACTATAATTTACTGATGAGAGGTATCATTACTACCAAATCTCAATGTCTTTGAGAAACAGAGTACTGGAATGGAATCAGACATACAGAATGCTCGTCACATTTTTTAACTAGTGGCAATAATTTTTGCAAAAAAACAGACTTCCCTGATCAAACAGAAGCAAAATAAAATTTAAAAAAGACATGGTTTTTATTCAATCCTAGAATGAATGTGAGGTTCTGAACATGATGCAGCTGTGAAGAAAGCCTAGCAGCTTTCAGATGTCTCTGAAAATCCCATACAGAAAAGCACACGCCTTCAGAAATGAAACCAGCCTGCATAACTATTTTATCCTGTACCTTAAAAACATACGTAAACCTGTACAGAAACCTCTGAAACTTACATAATTATTTTGATATTGCTTTATATGAAGGTACTTTTGCCTCAAATTACTGCACCTCACGATTAGTCTGTATGTATTTCAGGTTTACTCTGATATTTAAGTTCTGGAACAAAATACAAGGGTTAAGCCTTAATGAAACTGCAGAACCTTTTGAACAAGCTGTATGTATCAAGTACGCATGTATCTTGTTTCTGTCAACTCAAACTTTCTGAAAAATATTTTGCAAAGGCTTTCTTGGGTTCCTTATTGAGGGAAAAAGAAGAATGCAGAAACTAAAATTTTTAAACAACTTCTGAAAGTATTTTTAAAACACAGAAAGAATTAGTTGGCAAACCTTTACTTTCTTACTGTAATTTTTTAACCCTACATTTGCCAAATCACTAAGCTACACATCCCCCTTGCTTCATTAATTTGAAGAATAATGCTTCAGGGTAATTAACAATAATGAAGTTACTGTACAGACTAGCTTTTGCTACAGAAATAGAACTGAAGAGAGGGATGGAATTTGCTGGTGTTTAAAAGAATTTTGATTGAGTTGCTTATACTATCTAACACAAAGGAGATCTAACAAATTAATGAATCTATGATGGCAGAAGTACATTTCATGGTTGCCAAGACACAGTATAGGTAGGTTTAATCTGCATATTTCCTGTAATTTCCATTATGAAATAGGTGACACAAATATAAACAAATGAGGGGGAGGCCATGCATTGGAGTGAACTTTTTGTTTTAAATGGAATACACTATTCATTCATTATTTGCGACATCAAGATGTTTTCAAACTACGTCTGGCTTCACTTCATCCTTTTCTGCCAAGAACAAGTTTGTTAAAACTCCAAAATAAAGTAACAGAACACAAAAAAATAACCAAGCCAGTTTAGAAAAATATTAGATGGAATCTTGATCTTTAAAAGAGCACAATTCTGGCACAATGACATGGCTTTCTATGAGAAATGTTACTATGCTGGCAGCTCGACAGGAACTACACAAAATAAGCACTTCCTTAGCTGGGAGCAAACAATAAAAAGCAGAAAGTTCAGCCTGGTAAATAAGCATTTAACAGAAGACTCCAAGCCTCATTTGGTGACTGGCACACTGCACGGTCAGGGTCCACGCTGCCATCACACCAATGATAACTGCCCCCATCCTCGGGACAAAACCTTTCAATCCCTGTAGCTCTGAATATCTCTACCACGATGAAGTACCGCCCCTGACTAGGACCCTTCTGACGACATGCTTTGCAGGCAGATTACCAACTGCCACTGTACATATCCACTTGGTATAAAACACTGCTACTGCAGAAACCAAAATAGCACCGTCAAAATAACCAGAATAATACTAGGAGTCATATAGTTACATTTTTTTCAGTAATGTTACCAAAGTGCTCCAATTTTCCTACCTTCCAGTTATTAATACATTATTAAATAAAAATTGCAGACTATTCACAGGAGAGCTAAACTACTTAAGCCTTTAAGTCAGAACAGTAATGCATTAAATAAATATGCATATGCACCACTACATCACAAATCTTATCCAAGAATTTTAATGAAAGCATTTTTTTAAAAAGCGGTGATTTACAATTTTCAGATTATAGAAAAATTCACTATAAATTTTTACTTCTAACACACAAACCTACAATAGATAAAAGCTGGAATTATTCAAGTAAACATCTACCCACCACTGAGCAGGATTTTTTTTTAATTTTTTTTATACATCTGAAACAGAGCAAATATCTGTATTTGATATGGAGTTCTGAAATCAAGAAATTGCAAGGTAAAAAGACACCCAAACAACCTTAACTCCAGCCCACTAAGTTCCTATTTTTGTACTCTTCAGCACTTACTGAATAAAAGACAGCAATTATTTTGAAGAAGCTATTTGCATTTGTTCTAAGATACCATTCAAGGTATTCAAATGAGATGTCTGAATTGGATTTGACACAGAATTCAAGCAATTCACTGTAAGAGCCTAAAATATAGTAAATTCAACCCTACTTTCATGGGAAAATTATGCAAATAAGAATGCTAGGAAATACATAAAGCAGTCTATATATGACATGACACAACTGTATGGTGCTTTACCTTTTATACTGTAAGTTATGCATATTTTTATTAGGCTTTTAGGAAGAGACATTTCTATTTAAGTTAGCAGACAGAAGAACAAGTAACAGAAGACAAAGAATGCCCAATAAAGTAAAAACAATTCTGCTTCCATGTAAGAAAAAAAATATAGCAGTGCATGGACTTAAGGTTTTTCATTCTGAAGCTACAACTTGTAACAGATTAAGAAAAAAGTAGTTCCAATGCTGATTCCTGAGAAAGTCATCACTACCGATGCAATAACATAAACCAGTAACATTTAGACACTGATCAACATTACTGAGTCTAGACATAGGACTGCTGACTCAAAACATGTAGAAAGTGCATCTATCCCAGGCAGCTCAACATAAAAATATACAGACAAATGTACAAATGTACAAGAAAAATATTTTCAACAGATTATGAAGCAACTCTGCTGTTTCACACGCTTACTAAAGCACTACTTTTGGGGGCACTGTCAGCATATTTTCCTTTTCCATCTGTCTCCCATTGTTAATTTAAGAATTAACATTAAAAATCTCCACCTCAAAGCCACAGACAAATTAAGATTACACTACAGGTGTAGCAAATTTCAAAGTGATCATACATGTACTTCTGTATCCACTCTTGTTATCATTACTATGATTTAACACATTAAAAGTTTCTCCTTTACCACTGTGTCCACAAGTTTTCTGATTCTTCCCTATTCCACATCTTGACATAGCATTATAATACGTGGGCAAGTTAAAGAGCTAACACTAGTGATACACAACAGTGTTTCCTCTGTGTCACTGATGGTCAGAATGAACCCAATTTATTACTTATCAAAATAAAAGCTGTAATAGTGTCCTGGTTTCGGCTGGGATAGAGTTAATTTTCTTCCTAGCAGCAGGCATAGTGCTGTGGTTTGGATTTAGTAGGAGAAGAATGTTGATAACATGCTGATGTTTTTAGTTGTTGCTAAGTACTGCTTATGCTAGTCAAGGACTTTTTCAGCTTCCCATGCTCTGCCAGGCGCAAAAGAAACTGGGAGGGGGCACAGCCAGAATAGTTGATCCAAACTGACCAAAGGGCTATTCCATACCATATGACGTCATACTCAGTATATAAACTGGGGGGGGGGGGGTGGCCAGGGAGCAGTGATCGCTGCTCGGGAACTGGCTGGGTATCGGTCGGCGGGTGGTGAGCAATTGCATCATGCATCACTTGCTTCGTGTATCATTATTATTATCATTATTATACTGTTACTATTAGCATTACTATTTTACTTTATTTCAATTATTAAACTGTTCTTATCTCAACCCAGGAGTGTTTCTCACTCTTACTCCTCCGATTCTCTCCCCCATTCCACTGGGGTAGGGGGAGTGAGCGAGCGGCTGCGTGGTGCTTAGTTGCTGGCTGGGGCTAAACCACGACAAATAGTAATCATACATATTCACCACAGTTACGAGAGGGTACCTAGATGTGGGGTTTAGAGGCAGAAAAAAAAGAAAAAAAGACTGAAGGAAACCAACAGGCTGAGAACATCTCGTGAAGTCTGGCAGAGGTGTCACCACTAGAGGGGGTCCTGATCTCATAGACTTGGCCAACACTCTGGAATGGTGTTTGTCAACCGTTTCCTTCTTTTAAAGACCATCCACAGCATATGAAAAGGACAGAAATAGGAAGGCACACTTTACAACCCCCTGCACTTCTGTGAATCCATTTTGCACCACAGTTTTCAAAATATGACAGGTGAGGCTACTCACTTGCAACCATTAGTGCAGGAAGCAAATATATACACTGATTTCTAATGAGGTCAAGCCCTTACAAAAAAAGTCTATTCTGGAAGTCACATTCAAGAGTTTTTCCCCCAACCTTCCCTCAGATGATATAAGAATCTGAGGGATCCTTGAGCTTTCTATAGTTATAGCAACATTTGGCCTATTTCAGACAAAAGTGGCATTAGAAATTAGAAGATAGATTTGACAGAGACTCCGCTTACGAACTTACTCCTCCCCAACAACCGTCATCTACCATTCTGCTCTATTTCATTCGCCACTCCATTACAGACCACATCGCTTGCTTTTCCACAGTGCCTTTTAACCTCCCAATAAAGTACAGCCAAGGGTAAGAAACATGCACCCTACATTTCTTCTCAGGTAGTACGCTAACTAGCCTGAAGCAATCAAACGGCATTCCAGAAACCTCTCTCAGACACCAAAACATTGAGCAAATGTCATTGCAGGGTCTTCTGCTTCCTCTGTGCGAAACAAGGGTGGGGTAAGGAGGGAGTTAAAGGGTAGCAATAACTCAGTAAATTGAAGCATATTCTCACAATTAGCTCCGTGGTACACTCCAATTCCAAAGAGACAAAGGAAACGTCTCTGCAAGAAACATGCGCAAAACAGTATCACAAGCCTGGAAGAATGAAGAGAAGGTTAATATAGCAATCTGCCTTGTTATTGCACCTGCCTTTAGGTGGCAAAATAAAGTATTTAAATTTCTCCTTTATCTTCTATTTCTTCATCTTCAGGACAACTGTTCAGGGTTAAGATTGGCAGAAAAAATGGTTTGTGAGGGGGCTGTTTACACACAGAAGATGAACCCAGTGCGGAAGTGCATGAGACTCCCTAAAAACATACTGTAAAACAACTGGATTCTTCCTGCAGACTTCCATGCAGGTACGAACAGATTTAAGACTGTGGTGGGTTGATCTTGGCTGGCCATCAGGTGCCCACCCAGCCGCACTATCACTCTCCCTCCCCGACAGGACAGGGGGAGAAAACACAATGAAAAAGCTCAAGGGGTTGAGGTAAGAAGAGGGAGATGACTCACCAGTTACTGTCACACACAATACAGGCTCAACTCGGGGAAATTAATTCATTGCCAATTAGTAACATAGTAGGATAGTAAGAAATAATAAAAAAAACTAAACCCACCTTCCCCCTGATCGCCCTTTTCCCAGGCTCAACTTCACTCATGACCCTCCTACTTCCACTCCCGTCCTCGCCTCCCCCAGTGGCACAGGAGGACAGGGAATGGGGGTTGTGGTCAGTCCATAAACACTTTGTCTCTGACACTCCTTCCTCCTCACACTCCTTCCCTGCTCCAACATGAGTCCTTCCCATGGGCTGCAGTTCTTCATGAACTGCTCTGGCATGGGTCCTCTCCACGGGGTACAGTCCTTCAGGAACAGAATGCTGCAGCATGGGGCCCCCGTGGGGTCCCAAGCCCTGCCAGCAAACCTGCTCCAGCGTGGGCTCCTTTCTCCATGGGCCACAGCTCCTGCCAGGAGCCTGGTCTGTAGTGTGGGCACTCCACAGGCTGCAGCTTCCTTCAGTGCACGTCCATCTGCTGCAGCGTGGGGTCCTCCATGGGCTGCAGGGGGACAACTTGCTCCTCCATGGTCTTCTTCTTGGGCTGCAGGGGAGTCTCTGCTCCAGCACCTGGAGCACCTCCTCCTCTCCTTCTTTACTGACCCTGGTGTCCGCAGGACTGTTTCTCCCACATTTTTTGCACTCCTTTCTCACACAGCTGTCATGTGAGAACACATTTTTTACCTTTTCTTAAGTATGTTATCAAAGAGGCATGACCAGCATTGCTGATGGACTGGCTCAGTTTTGGCCAGCAGCGGGTCCATCTTGGAGGCAGCTGGAACTGGCTCTCTCTGACATGGGGGCAGCTTCTGGTGTCTTCTCACAGAATCCACCCGTGCAGCCCCCCATTACCAAAATCTTGCCATGTAAACCCAACACAGGCACCCAAACACTTCTATCACAAGATGGAAAAAAATATCAGACAGCAAACACCTTCCATCAACAGAATGACCTTTAATAACATGTGGTATGAAACCCAGTTCATGGGTCATGAAACATTCCTCATCCTCCCACGCCTTCCGCACAAGAGGGAGGATACAAGTCATTAATTTTCACTCCTTAATAAATAACCAACCCTAAGAAGGATCAATGGATTCTATCATCCCAGTATTGTACTAGCCAGCCTCAGCAGGACTTAAATATTTCAGCTGTTTTCTCAGACACAGTAGCAGTAAGAAGAGATGTTCGCCCAACTCTAAAAACTTTAAAAACTGTTCTTCATTTTCAGCCTTTATAGTAGGTTGATGGAGAGAACTGGAGGAACAAAACCTGAAGAGTTCACATCATACGCAATCCAGCTGAACATCTTTACTGTATCACACTGTATTTCAGTCATCTGCCTCAACTGTTCATACTGGCACATGAAAGAAAATTTGATAGTGAACACCCACCCATATGAAAACAGGACCTTCCCTGCCTCCTCTGTGGAAACAGGAACTGAAAGTATACCTCGATACTGAAAAATCTTCAAGACTAGCTTCAGCCATCACAGATACACTTTAATTATTAGCATGGAATGCTGTGAGCTCAGGTAAACTGTGAGCTATAAGGGGACTTCCAGGTATCTTAGAGACTTCTTACAGGACTAAGATTTGGATTATGAAATTCTTTTCTGAAAGAAGAATAGTGACCAGAGCTTTCACCAAATTCAAAACGAAAGTTCAAAAAAGTGTAAATTGCGTACTTTATATTTATAAACACACAGGCACACAACCTTATTTCAGTCAAGCAACTTACTTCCACCTATTGGAGAACAAGGAAAGATGTGAAACAAAAATGTGAATTATGTTCTATCCCAAAGATGGTGCTGGATCCCTGCATGGACGTACTCTAGTGTCTTCCATTATGAATCTCTTCATTTGGCCACAAAGATCTCCTTTCTTAAAACTGACTACTTTCGAAACCAACACCTTCCGCTTCCACGGAGGAATTCCACAAGATGCACTCAAAACCAGCAGGATGTAATCTAGTAGTCTACCACCTTTTCCAGCCCACAGACAATAGTACTAGAAGGAATAAGCTGAATGCAATGTCAAGGTTTGTTTTTCACTTCATTCTGTTTTAATGGCTATTATTATTTTTCCTCAGGCTGTGAAGAGAGGACACATTTACGCTATACATTAGCTGCCTCAGTGACATGCTCAAAGAGGAGTTATCTCACAGTTACCATCTGGTACAAGTAGCACATAAACCAGTTTCTGTGAAGTAGCTCACTTGCCTGCACTCTGAAGATGATTCCTTTTCACACCTGACAGACTAAAATCTTAGACTTATTTATTTGTAATTAATTTTTATACATGAACTGTCTCATGTTCCATTAGAAAATTTGCTATGAACAGGGAAATGAACAAAAGTTATTTGGTCTTTGGGTATATCAAAGGCATGTGGCCAAAGACATGAAAAAGCTACCTGATGCTAATTAACAGTGACACAGAAAGCAGAGTATTACTCACCTAATCACTTCCCTTTCTGTCTTCCCATCTTTGCCAGGGTTAATCTACCTTATCTGCATTATTCATGTACTTCTACTGCAATGGTTCTTGAAGTCAGCACACAGAATTGTAACAGTTTATCAACACAAATCTGTTTTGTACCATAAAAGCTGACTTATACTATTGAGCATATCCTTAAACAATGAACTAATTATATGGCTATTACATAGGAGGTACAACATTTGAAAGAAATGGCTAAGAAATACTTCAGACTTCTAAACAAAACAGGAATCCATGAAAACATTACCAGAGACTGAGGTACCAAGAAAGAAAATCATCGAATAAACAAATTCAATTGTAATAAATAACCAAAAATTGGATGGCTATTCCTAGATATATTAAAAAAAAAAAAAAAAAAAAGAAATAGAAGACTTCCTTGAACTGAAAACAAAATAAGTACAGCACGTACTGTCTCTATCCTTAAAAAACCCAAACTAAAACCCACCTAGCTGGAACCACTAGAACTACAGACCTGTAAATTTTATACCAAGATCTCTATTCTACTTAACTGATCCCATGGCTCTTTTTTAAGTTTAAGACAGTGTTTCTCAACCTTCTTATTTTTCTTTCCTTCAGAATCAAAGAACCTTGCCTTATTTGGAGAAGACAAAACCAAAACAGGTATCTCATCCAGTACGCTGCCTGTCAGTCAGGGCAGGGGCTGGGTTTGATGGATAACACATGCAACTTTTCTTTTTTTTTTACTTGTTTTAACAAGTCATAGTTTACATCAGGATTTTAATCTAACACCTTTATAAGATGAGAGCCATCAGATACACAGACTGCAAAAAGACTGGGTGGGAAGTAAAAACACACACACACCCCCTCTACTTATAAACAATCCAGTGCCTGTGACTGGGCAGGCAGAACCACCTTACGCTTGCCATAACACTTGCTGCGGGACACAGGTGGGGATAAACCAGCCGGCACTGATGGCACTTGTGGGTCAGTCTCCAACCACAGGAAAACATCAGTGCTCTTGGTATGTAACAACTGTATGGCAACATGCATTTTGAAGGGACAAAAGAATGTTTCCTTCTGGTTTATTTCTTTCATATTGGTTTGGGGTTTTGGGGTTTTTTTTTTTTTTTGGAGGGCGATCACTTCACAAACTTCCGAAATGCACAAAATGACTAATGCTCATTTAAACAGCCTGCCGAGCCTGTCCTACAATTCCTGCTTCTGGTGCAGATTCATTTCTATTTCCCTATTTATTTTCTTTTCAAACTACCTTTTAGGAGGTCTAATTTCCATCTTGCATACTAAGTATTACAGTGATATTTTTCTGTAAGAATCATTTTGGACTGAGTGCTCTTTCTGAAGGAATTCTGTTCCACTTTTATGTGTATCTTACCTTGCGTCTTTCTCTTTGCTTGATGGCTAACGTGTTCTCAATGTGGTAACAATGGGTCAGCACAGACACAGAACAGGTTGCATATAAAGCAAGAAAGGGACAGGAAAGTGTTAATTCACTATGCCTCGCCAACAATAATTAAAACAAAATGTAAAGGACTACCTACTCTGAGGTCTAATCCTGATCAGGCTACAACGGCTAGTTTATTCACACCCAAATGAGACACCTACAGGTAGATAATAAGGAGTACTGTGAAAAGCAGACAGACAGAATTATTTCCATTTAGTTATCATAGCCTGTTGGGTGGAAGGAAAGTGTAAGCCACATCTATTAGATCTGAGATTTAAGAAATCCAATAACTGCAGTGTACACTACTGTTATATTTAAAAAAAAAATTTTTTACTCAATCTGATTTTTTCCTGCTGATAAAATTCAATAACGCTTTAATGAAGCAATTGGGGTTAAATTACCCTTGTCGGAAGAAAAAGAAGTCTTTGCTGCACAAGCTGTGAACCTGCTCAAATCAGTGACAAATAACAGTTTGATACCCATCCTGCTGCAATCCAGGTCAGGTTTTGTGAAAAGAGGAATCAAGCTAAAAGCTTCAGGACTAGAACTTGGAGATTTGGGGAGTACACTTCAACTGTGGCAGTGGAAACTGCAAAAGATTTTACGAAGTACTTAACTTCTTGGCTTGGTTTGTTTATCCAGTGTATACATTTTAAAATCTTTCAGATCAACTGCTTGTTTTCAACAGTTTTCCACTCGCAGGGGGGGTGGGGGCTGAGGGGGTGGGTGCTGAACCTGGTTGTTCAGGATGCTGAACCTGCTAACCTTATACTACCAACTGCTATTACTCAGTGGCTAAACTTCCACCGATATCATGAACTCCAAGTCAGCAATTTCAAGGTAATTCAATTTTGAAGTCATTAATACACTGCAAAACGCACTGATTCAATAACTGATACTTTTAACTGTACCTCCTAAGCATTCTGACTCAGTAACTGATATTTTTTAACTGTACCCTCAACAAGTTCATTAATATAGAGGTATTAAAACGATCCACTGGTGATTTAGCTGATGTTGTCACCTTTCAGACAATATTAAAACTACTCCTATCAGAACTGTGATTCTTACCAAATGCATTCTCATGACTCAGTGTTTGAGTGTCAAGTACTTCAGTCATGCCTAGTAAGAAGAGGTTATACCTAATGAGACGACTGTGGGTTTAATCAAAAAACTGCATGACATTCTGCTCAGATAACAATTTCTTTTCTGCATAAGAAAAGCAACAGTCTTGCATTCTTATCTACCTTATTCCCAATTCAGCCTCTTTTTACTCAAAAAAAAAAAAATGCCCAAGAGTTCACAAGAACCTCTAAAATTTTCATTTGGACTTCTTCCAAAACTGGGTACTCCTTGTGACTGATGCATATGCTTCTCAGCCCTCGTTCCTTCTCTCTCCCCCCGCCTCTTCAAAAATTTGGGTAGGAATTATTTCTTTTGGGAAGAACTCTAAAGAGATACACTAGCAAATATGCAATTATAAATGCATTTTAATTCCGATGGAAAAAAAGTCTCTGATTACCCAGAAATTACAAATCATTTCAACCAGCAATTCATCCTCTGAAAAGATGGTATTACCACATACCCCCATGTGTTTCCTACACTTACTTAATGAAAGTCTCATCTCTGAAGTTTGTTTATTCAAGATTGACACAGATAGCAGAAAATCAACTCTAAGACGAAAAGCTTCTAATGTGACTCGTGCTGAACCCTCTGCCAGCACACCTGCAGATGCACTTAAGGTGTTACTCAAAAGACTGTTATTGCAAAGTTATATATGCTGTGCAAGATACTACACAACTGTTGTGCTATAAATTGTCAGTTGATCTGTTTTCTGTATACAACAGTATTTGATTTCACAGAAAGCTAATTTTAACCATTGCCTGAGAACAGAAATATCTATTATATACCATGCTCTTCTAACAAATGGAAAAGGTTAAAATGTTGGCAAAACTTTGTTAACAGGTTAGTTTATGCTTTTAAATCAAGCATCTCAACATTTTAAAATGCCAGAATGCCAGCAAGCTTAAGATATATTCTGTCAAGGTCTGCTCTATCATCTGAAGTCTTTTGCCAGAAACATTTGTCGATAATGAATTCGCTGATTGCTGTCTCCAATGCCTTACATGCAAGAGGCTTTTTTCTTATCCTGCAGCCCACTTTATATAAACCGTCCACATGAGTATGTAAGGATAAGGACCAAGATTGTCCCTTTAGTAGCTCCTCCCCCCATCTTTTTTCCTGTGATACATTCGTGAGAACAATATCTTCTCCCAGTCACTCCACTGCAAGACTAATAAACAAGCTACATTCTCCTAGCTTCCTCTTGTTACAGTTTTGCTGACAGTCCGAGTAGACCTTTTCTGCACCTGTTTCAGTCTCAAGTTATCCTCCTTGAACATGAATGGGACATAATCCTCCACAGGAGGATTACATTACACCATTGCCATGTATAACATCATGAAGAATTTCTAGTCCCTACTGAAATACACCTTCTGAGACAGCCTCAGGACAAAACCAGATGTTTAAGGTTTGGTCACATTCGCAGGTTGTGACCATCTTTACAAGTGTCACATCCAGGTTTCTTCCTTTACTAATGACAAGTGATGAACTCATGACTTAGAGCAGACACTTTGCTTACTGACTCTAAATTTTCAGTTGCCTTTCTTCTGGACTATTCTTCATAGAGCAGTGAATGTTTCCAACACTAAATATACCCTGACTGTTGTAAGTCTGTGCTCTCATTGCAAAGAATTAAGAGTGCTTAAGAAACGACACTGGGTGAAAAAAACTGAGACTAGAAAATACTTTGTTTCTGTAGCAAAGTTTCCTGCTTCAGAAACAAGTTACCTACTTCAGTCAAAATTAAAGAAGAAATTAGAAAAACAACAATAACCACCAAAAAAAAAAAAAATCAAAATTTTTGGTCACAACCAAAACTGTAAGCAACAGCAATTTCTATTACAAGTTCGTAACAGTAAAAGGTTAAGCAAGCTTAAGCATATCTGGCATTACACCTCTCAACTGTAATTCCAAAGATAAAAGCTATGACGCGTTAGTAAATTAAGCCAATAACCAGACCACCTTTATCAATGGATTATTTAGAAACATATGCTTATTGCCATTTGTTACCAAGTTTTCCCAGGTCTGTTGTTGTCAAGCATCTGAAGAGAACATTGCCTACACCCTTCCTTCCCACTAATACATCAGTCATATCTTAAGCATGAACACAAAAAACAGTTCTTTACATTTTCCACTAGCAAAGCTCTTTTCAGAGGGGATGGTTAGGCTTATTTTAAGGTTTATTTCAGAGGTTAAAAAAAACCTCTAAGAAGAGGTTTATTTAAACAAATCTCTTTTATACCATAAAAACTCTTGAAGCAAGTATGGACAGATTAAACTTACTTTAATAAACTATGTGGGCACCACACTTGTGGGACAATCTTCTGATGTGAAATCACATCAGTCATTTTCAACAACTCCCAATCAATTGTCAACAACTCAGAGGTACACACTAACATTTCCACTTCATGTTGCGCCTTTCCCAATGCAACAGAATCCACGCAGACAACTTCAACACCTTCCACCAGAGAAGACTCATTTGTTATCCCAATATTTGTTTTTTACTGAGAAACAAGAAAAACTGCTGCAAGGAGGCAAGGTAAGTTATGAGTCTGGACATTGTAGCCAAGTTCCAAGACCATTATTTATTAACAATATATATAGACTGGATTTATATGCAAATATTTTTCAAAGAGAGGAAGTAATACTAACATGCACAGAGAAAGAAGGGAACTTAGCCTTTCCTTCAGACATGATGAGTGCAGCCTCTTTAGAGGCTGTGGCATAGAAACTAGGCAATGTGGGCAAGCTAGCGATTCACTGAACATACCGGCTGTCAAAGACTACATTGGTAGGAGCAGAAAAAGGTTGACACAGACCTGACCAGCATCCCCTTCATCATGCAACTGCAGGACTTGTTGCAGAACACTGTACATTATAACAAAAAATACAGTGAAGTCCTGCTGCAATCCATGTTTGCATATGTTAAAGACACAAAGTAGTATGAGGGAATAACAGCACTCACTGAGAGGTGGAAAACCTTCATTTGCTTAGTTTCAGTGAATAGGTGATCTTCAGCAGCATGTAGGACAAAAAGATTTCAGCGCCATGGATCAAGGAATGACTCAACTGGCGTTATTAATAGATCTGTGAGATCACTGCCTTTGACAGAAAGAAAGGCAGAGTCGGGGTTCTGCTGCTTTTCCTTCAGCAGGAGAATGTTCAATGCAGCCAGTACTCACCAACTCACTTGTCTGTTTTTCCAAGGACATAAAAACATAGTTTCACTTTTTCATTTGAGAAAATTGGAAAAAAGCCTTAAAGACAATAACAGAGCAGGAGCATTTTCTCCACTGAATTCAGTTCTACTTCAGATGTGCAATGCATACAGACTACTTTCTTCCATTTCAGTATGTTTTTTTTAAGAGTTTATCCTCCTATATTATTTCATGCTACTGATAGTGAAGGGAAAAAAAACCACAAAGTCAGCACCATCCATTTTTCAGGTTTTGAATGCTGGAAGACAATGACTTAAAGCTCAAAGTAGTATTTTCTTCTCATGGATTACTAATATGGTGGCCTAGGATTACAGCGTAAACTGCATCTGGTTTAGGGGAAACCTGAACAAATTAAGATTGCAACATACAGATATGTTTTAGAAAAAACAGAACTCCTTCCACAAATAAGACTGCATTATTTTAAATAGCTATAAAAAGGTTGGTAAAAGGGGGGTGGGGTGTAATAATTTTAATTATTATAGTTTTTCTACAGTAGACATTACCATAGTCTAAATGCACCTTGGTTTTCTTTAAAAGAAAGTAAATTTCAATTCAGATATTATATGACTGTTACAGGAACAGTTCTTCACTGACTGGAACAAGAAAATAGGGGGGAGGAAATCTCAGTCCTTGCATATGCTACACTTAAACAAACATGGGTAAAAAACCCTCTCAAAAGCACCAGTGTCACTAACTTACTAACTCTTTAGATTATAATATTCTATGCATTATTATTACACATGCAATATTGTATGTATGTAAATGATTGCATGAAAAAAAAATCTCCTTAAGCACAGAAATAATTACTTGGAAGACTCTGTTAATATTTACTTCTTTCCTTTTGGCACATGAATATGAAGCAGCTGATAAAAAGCGTATCACTGAGCTGCCTCAAGCTGCTTCTAGTTGCAGACAAGGGAATTTATTGCCAGCAGAAGCAGTCTACATTTTTTAAATTGTTTCTGCATTCTCTGTATACAGATTGTTAAATTATTTGCATGTGGTAGACTCATGTCATTTCCAGCTGCTCTTTGGTCCTTACTGTTTTGCACCAACGCACAACAACTTTCAGTACAGCTTATTGAAACTTGGCCACTAGGCAACAGCATCTTCCAAAACCGCAACTAAACACGCAAAACCTCTCTTCCAGTCATTAAAAGGTATAACAAATAAGAAACACAGCCTTCCTTTGACAGCCAACAAAGCAAACAACTCAGTAGCTTTCATTCACTGTTCTTCAGCTTTCACAGCCCAATTCGGACAGGCTAAAAGTCTCTTTCAAGCCTTTAAGTTCACCTAAACTAATTAAGCAGGACTGGAAAGTGCCTGTTAAGATTTCTATGAGTCCTTCATATTTTAAGCAAGTCATATACTGATTTTAAAAACTTACAACTGATAAACGAACTCCAATGCCTATAGTTTCTATGCATAAGGCTCCGCACTACAAAGGCAGGTGGTGAAAGTTTGTCAGATCCCTTCAAAATTTATTTCCAGACTTTAATACATTACTTTTTACGTGTTTCTAGAAGCTTTCTGGTCTTAAGTACTTACAAGAAAATCCAGCTGAACAACTAACTACACCCTTTGCTTTCACATGGGTTTCCAACATTGACTTTGCAACATGACTAATCTTGCACTGAATTGGGAAAATGGTGTTCAAGTAACATATATACTGATTATAAATCATAAATGTAATTTTTCAGTGTCCTAAGTGTAGTGAAACTATAAATTTCCCTAACTCCACTGTAATGCTCAGTGAACTGTAAAGTTCACTAAAAAGTTAACCAAATCACTATCTGGGCACTATGAACATGAAAAGGATCATACAGATTGACAGGTAATCCATACAGTACCCAGATTAAGAGTTCAATTAAAAACTCGTGAAGCAAGGGGAAAAAACCTCCTGATTTTAGACTGGGCTCTAAATTATTATCCTTTTTGCATGATACGGACAGGTGGTGGTTATCCTCTTTGCAGGACATGGATGAGGTAAAAAACATTCTAATTAGGCATCTAGAACACTTTTCACAAGTCAGAAAAAGTGCTGTGACTTCACACTGTCTTTCAGAATTAAAAAAGGTTTCGTCTCAAACTTAGTTATACTTTCCACAGCATCTGCTCATCCAAATTTCTACACAAATCCTCTCCAGTTTGCTTTGGCTAGATTCCTTGGCTGCACCCTCTTGACTGATGTTATGTGACCCCTAGTACTATCCCCGCCATAGCAACCTTCCAAATATACCAAGCCAGAGACTTTTGTTCCCTAGGTTTTCCTACCAGCCACTCGAACTGTTATTAATACAATGAATTAATTAAATTTGAAATTTTTCACAATGACAACAATCAGCCATTGGAATAATCTCCCCAGGGAAGTGGTGGATTCCCCAACACTGGACACTTTTAAGATTCGGCTGGACAGGGCGCTGGGCCATCTTGTCTACACCATGCTTTTGCCAAGAAAGGTTGGTCCAGATGAACCTTGAGGTCCCTTCCAACCTGGTATTCTATGATTCTATGAATTCCCATACAACTTTCGGCCTATTTTCTACCAAGAGAGAATTATCCATCTTAGCAGTAATAAAAATAGTATTTTTAAATTTTGCTTTATTGAATTCAAGAGTTAAAAGAATTATTTATTTTTTTAATTTAACTGAAGTTTTAGACATGTGCCTTAATGAAAAAGAAAAACCCAAATGACTGAAGAAGTCTGGAAAGGCCAAGGAATTGTAAAGATTAATGTATCCTCTTCAAGCCCAATGTGTAGGGCTCACAGGATTTATTTTTCATACTTACTTTGTAATTTGGTCTGGAACTCTGATATCCCCCTGCCATGCAGGGACACACATGCCAGGGCCAGAGGTCAAAGAACTTTCATTCCACTCCTGGTCTAAGCAAAATCTGCATTTTGATATATACATGACTGCAGATTACAGCACTCCATTTTCTATTTCATACCAGCACTGTACTGACTGATTCCTCTCCATGACAGTTTTCTAACTCATCAGCAATTACCCAAACATTTTCAATAGAGCAACATGGTCCATCAATATTTTCCTAGAACACTGCAAACTAATCTAAGTCTGAAGACCAGGAAAGTTGCCTAAAATTAAAAAAAAAAAAAAAAAAAAAAATTATTTCAGCCTCTTTTCTTTCACCTTTCACCAGTAAAAATAAAACTTCACAAATGTGCTACTTGATGGCTCCAAGAATAGCTAAATCATATGCAGATCAAAGTGACTGCCCATATGAACGCAATGTACAAAATTCAGAAGGAGTTTAGATTACAATCAGTAGCTGATACACAAAAATGAGAACAAGACTGTTGTGGTATATAGTTTTCAACTATAAAACTTCTCAACTTCTTGTACAAGTTTATTCAAAGTGGTGAGTTTATGAGGGGAAAAATGTTAACTGTGCTATTATTAGTAATACCGTAAATACATTTATTCACAGACAATTGAACTGTCTCAGCTGTTGCTTTGAATGCTTAAGCATATAATCTATGGCAAACACTTACGGCAAATGAACAGTTCAGGAGAAGAAGACAGAAGTTCCTGACACTGCTTAAATTCAGTACAGGCAAAGAATTAACAAAACGAATGAAAAAGACATCTGGAACTTAGTAATATGCAAGCGAAGTTTAGCTTTATTTTTATACAATTGTTTCCACAGTAACGCAAGATCGTTTACTAAAGTGTATTGTGTATATCCAAAATATACTGCTTTTTACTCTACACTGAATGAGCAACTTCATAGCTATAAACTGTAATGTACTATTTATTCCCTACAGAAAACAAACTTTAGTGTCCCTACCCTTGCTGGCAGGAGGTGTGAAGTTGTTTATACATAGTACCTATTACAACTGAACCCAGCAGAATGAATTCAAACTATATTGGCATCATATGTGCCCAACCACCTAAACTGCTTTAACTGGAGTCCCAAAAAGAATGTTTGAGTTATCATAATGTCTGTGTAAAACTGAAACTTTACTTACACAGTACTGAAATTAAAAATAATATCACAGAAGTCTAATACAAATTGTTCAGCAAAGCTGTAAGAATCTAAATTAAGAAATAAACTTAAAAAGCGTTATGAGAAGAAACTGCACATAACATTGCTTTTTCTTATCATTGCAGCGCAGTCTAATCTTACAATTTAAAAGTCCCACCTACATCATTTCCAGCAATGTCTTTTACCACTGTATTAAAAAGAGTTCATTTATCCACCATGAATTTAGTTCCAAAACAGTGAAAAGTTAGGACTGCCTTAACATTCCCCTTAGTTGAAATCTTTCAAATTGGTAAGAGGATTTTGTGTGTGTATGCATGCAAGTCAATAAAAGAGCAGCACTAGGCCTTTGGCTTTATTCCTCTGGAACTACAAGATGAAAAAAGAGCACTAGTTGAATGAGAAGAAGGTATGATAAAGTTATCAGGGTCAGATAGAAGAGCTTTTAGAAGCTTTTATCTTTCTAAATGAGCTCAGCTTTTAGCGTTTATTTTGCAAGCAGTAAAGTAATTCTACCCTGATCAAAGGGAGAACTTCAAGAGCAGCTGTTCAACTGTGCGTGTGTGCATATATATATCTGTATCTATATTCTTGGTAAGTCAATAATGCTGTTTGTATTCTTTAAAGTCAAACAGTGGCCTGCTAGATCGTGACCTAGTTAAGCATTACAACTACACAGTTGATAATACTACACTTCTCATGGCTGTAAAGACAAAGGCCAATTTAAGTGTTGTCAAACAACACTGTGACACTGAGCAACGAGCGCTACGCAGGAAGATGAATGAAGCATAAAAATAATGCATATGGTGGGCGAGAATCTAATTTAACATATGAAATAATGGGGTTTACAGCATGGAAATATAAAACCTTCATCCAACAATGCAGGATATAAGAGTGGAATATAAAGTTCCCAGAAAAACGGAAAGTATTGTTAGAACATCTGCACTGTTTGCAGTGTGCTTAATGCTTTTCTGTACCGTAAAGAGAGGCATTCAGTAAGCAAAGCTGGATGACGCTTTTCCCCCCTTTTTCTGAACTGCATGTTACGTCAGAGAATAGGGATTTTGAGTTATAATATGTTTATGAAAGAGCAGCACAGTGCTCAATATCAATTGTAAAAGCAATTGAAACATTCAGAAAAGCAAGCAAGTAAGGAAGCATGAACAAACTAAATAGCAAACAACAATACTACCATGTTTATCCACGGAACATTCTATTTGAAGACTGCATGTCGTTCTAGTGGCCCCTTTACCAAAAGAATATGGCCAGAACTAAAAAGGCCAAAGAAGAGTTAAAAAAAAAAAAAAAACCAAAACAAAACACTTTGGAACAATTTCCATAAAAAGCAAGATGGAGCTGTCTAGATTCTTCAGGCTAGAGATAACCTGGTAGAAGGGATATGAGAGCCAAAGTCAGAACTGGAACCAGTAGAGTCAGTAGGGAATGATAATTCAACTGTCTCTGTAATACAAGGGAAAAAAAACAAAACAAAACATTGAACTCCTTACAAGAGTTTACTGGGGTTCAGAAATGAACTACACAAACTTTCTGAAAGAAATACCTACTGAGGACTTAAAAACAAAGGCAACACTTCCGCCTCATGAAGTCCCTCAGCTGCAAAATTCTGAAAATTGGCCATGTGTTCTTAGGGAGGTAAGAACACACATTAGACTAGATGGTACTCTTCCCTAGACAGACACTCCAGGCTACTGAGACAGCCTACTGGGCTAAGCAACAGTTACTGCTACAAGCTCTTCTCTTTCATCAGGATATAAAAAGCCCACATGAAGTTAAAGACTGCAAAAATCCAGGGCAATGGCTTTGTTAAAACTGCCAATTGACAGTAGTACATTACGATTACTGACTAAAGTTCATCGATTTCCCACAGTCCCTTAGCTGCACAACAACAGAAAGCAAAGCTACTACTTGCCATTTCATTGCACAAATCATATTTTTGCCATTTCACTGTGCCATCTGCACAGCAAATCTGGTACACGGCACTTTTTAATTCAATGTCAAAGTTATTTTAAGGTTAAAGTAGGCCTTTAATATGCCTCGATATACTTCAAGACTTATAACACTAAGTTTTGTATGCATGACAGCTTGATATTTTAAGATGACAGATAAATGAAAAGAAATAGGACTTCTAATGGAAAATGGTTGCAGCGACTCTATCAACATAATGATAGGTTTTGGTTTGAGTGGAATATATATGCAGTCTCCTAAAAATAGATTGGAAAAAGAGCTTCTTCATATCCCAGCAATATGCTCATTTAATAAGATAATAAACAGTATTGTGCTTCTTCATATCCCAGCAATATGCTCATTTAAGATAATAACCAGTATTGTTCTAGGGGCACATCAGTATAAAAAAGCTACATCCACATACAGAAGAATTGTTAACTTTATATGAATAACTAACATGTGTTACACAAAGAACAGAAGAATCTCTTCTCTGAAAAGTTATTAAATCTAGAGGTAGACAACTACACATAGCAGATGTGTAACATGCAGAAGTTCACAGGCTTTCCAATAATAAATAAGCATCATCATCCAGTGTTCCATTCAGAATGTCACTAAGTTACACAATACTGGATTTACAAGCAGACAACTAGAACCATACCAAAAGAAGGAAATGTGACCCACCCGCCTTTCTTCACAAAGCTGGCAGATCCTAGTTAGAACTATTTTTTTTCCACCAAATAACGAAGGGCAGGCAACAAACAGTGCTAAATAAGACACCTTTCTGACAGGACTTCTGTTCAAAACAGCTGACAACATATAAAGTCATATGCTGAAATTCCCAGATTTGTGGGATTCCAGTATAGGACTGCTGTTGAGACAAAAAAGCACTTACATTACTTGAACCTCTGGTTGAGTGGTTGAGATGCTTTTGCTAAAATTCTCCTTAAATTGTATGTGCAAAGCAAAACACTTTTTATTCAATTAATCCAGCAATTGCACCTATGAAGAGGACGAACCTGCACCTAACACTTTGGGGGGCACTGTTTTTCAAGCACAATGAATTTAACAGATGAAATCTGAGCTCCTATGAAGAAGGAAAGGTGCACTGGTTTCATTATGTCTGAGATTTGGCTCTCAATGACGATATTTCACTGTGACCACTTTAGTAGATATATTCACCATTCTGTAAACATGAGAGCTCAAATGTAACTACTGCCATTTGCTTCCTCCTTTGGCTCAAACATTATGATGATTTAGTCACATGATGCTCTTATGTCTGAGGGAATCATGACCTACATAGAAGAAATTGGTTTGACAGAGGACTACTTGCTTGGTAACTCTGGGCAAAGTTGATCAACCCCCTGCAGCAATTTTTTCAGCAACAAGTGACAAAAACAAACTTCACAATAGCCCTATGAAGGCTGATGAATTTTTGTAAAGCTTTTCAAGAGAAAAGGGTTGGTAAAAATTTAAAGCATTAAAATCAGAAACAGTTTGCAAGGTCACCTACTGACAAGGTCTGAAATAATTTAAATGCAATTGTTGCCAAATCTATTTTTAGGTAAAATGTTCCCTACTGTGTATATATAATATTTATTTTTATACATAATGACTTTACCGCAGATTGACAGAAGAAAAACACTTTAACAGAGTAAAACTAAGTCTACCTGGCATGCAACTTGATCAATCTGGAAAAATAACTCCAAACCAGATGTCAATTGTCTTTTTACTCACAAAATACAAGGTGTTGCCTAAGCGATGTAAAAAGAAAGTATATCACATATAAAGACGGTATGAATAAACTTTTATAGAAATAAGTAACTTATGGGTTTAGATGAAACGCAACCTTTTCAAATCCACTTACAAATGTGGCAATATTATTAAACAAAGACAGGATTTTGTATCTATCACATCCATGTGTTGCACCATATCAGTGACTAATTTAGATTGGAAAGGACCTCTGGAGTCACCTGATCCAACCTCCAGCTTAAAGCGAGACCAACTATATCATATTGTACAGGGGAATTACAAAGACGCTTTTGAAACAAAGACAGAGCCAGCTTGAAAAGAAGGACAAACATTTGTGCTTCATTTATAATGGAGGAGAGGAACCTTGTAAAGGCAACAGAGGAATCACCAAAGCCTGACCGGACAATGAGGAAATCACGCCACCGGCACCATGACCTCCCCCATGCCTTGGGGAGCAGCCTCCCCACCGGGTGATGGGGCAGCCGCACTCCAGCCAGCACAGTGCCAGTTCGGGGTGCGGCAGGTGGGGGGCATCCACAGTTCAGGTGGGCTATGTGACTTAGTGGAGGGGACTTTACCTCTAGCCTGCAGATTAGCAGATTGTATGGTGTGGCCCTGGTATAAAGCTGGAACATCCACATCTCCAGGAAGAGGTGTGTACGATTAGGGGAACTCACAGTCCTGAACGAGCAGGCATTGCTTGTAACCCACTTGCTTGTAACTGCCCATGGAGTTTGTGTGCCAACAGCTGTGTGGGGGAAGAGGAGGATTAGAACTTTTCATGATTAGTTATGAAAAGTGTTTAGATATTTGTAGGCTTCTATTAACGTCTTTAATTGTCTGAAGCTCTGGTTTATCTGTTGCATTGCGGGTATCGATCCTAAGCATACAGTTCCCTGATTGCCGCTTAATTACATCACGTTAATAAATCAATACACTTCTTTTAGTAGTTTAAACTACATGATCTGAGCAGTTTTTCTATGCAGCAGTCAACAATATAAGTCTTTGAATATTTCAATCTTTACATTAATTTCTAATGTTCCTTAGTTGTGCACAGATAATACAGAACAAACATGCTTTTTTGTAAGGGAGGAAAAAAAAAGCATTTCCTTAGAGAATATTCAGTATTCAGCTGCATCGAGTCAACTCAAAACACATACCTTTTAGATAAGGAGTAGAACTCTAAAGAGGCATCCAATACCTTTATGAACTTTCCAAATTCCTTCACCTCTGATCAAATTCACAGTGGGCCTCTCCATCATTTAAGTCTTTTAAAATCTTACGCTAGCCTGCTTTCAGAGGATCTGACATTATAATCCAGCATAATTAGAAATCCCACATACATGCATGTTAATGAAAAACAGATCTAAAAGAAAGAAAAAAAAAATATTGAAAATGACTAGACAACAGCCTTGTAACTTTGCTTCACATTGCAGAGTAACACCTTATAGATACAAAGAAAGAAAGAGGCGAGGTTAAAAACACTTGCATTTTAACAAGTTAGTTCCAAGCTGTTTTTACAGCCACAAGTTTTCAGGTTTGTTTGGTACTGTTGAGTAACATAAAAAAAATTTTACCTCTAGGGAAACTAAACACAAGGTCAGTCTCAGACAGAGATCCAGGTCTTGCTTCAGCAAGTTTACCTCAGCAAAACAGAAATACCTTGTCCTCACTGTTTTGCCAGCACGGCCCACGCACAGTTACCATGGTTAAAAAAATCCCAACCCATGCCACTCCCGCTACTATTTTTCTCTTTTAATTGTGAAAACAAAGCCTCAGTCTGGCCAGATGACTTCAGGTCTCCTGAATCAAAATGTCTCTCCCCTGAAGAGCTACTTTATTATACACATAATATCAGAACAGAATTAGGCATGAAAGAATTCAATTATGTAGAAAAATGATACATGATCCCTAGCATCACCTTTACCCAATTAGCACCTTCATAAATGGAAACCTGGCAATGCGAGCAAGGCACACTGGTGCACAGTCCACACCTCCCAGATCACACCAGGTTTTGTTTCTCACAGTCCCTTACCTCAGAAGTGTCTGACAGGAACAGAGAGAGTTCAAAATTATACCAAATTATATGCAAAAAAAATGATGACTCATAGGAACAAATCCTCATCTAAAGAAAGAGATCGTAGGTGATCACATTATTACAGAAGTCATCAACTATTGGCTTGGTATCTTCTGGTTCAAGTACAGTGCTCAGCCCCACCTCATATCCCATCAAGGCAGTTTCTTTGATACACACAATTTTTGCTAATCTGAGTCAAGAGCCATACTCCGTTAACAAGCAGCTCTCTAATCATTTCTCTGATGCAAAAATTTTAAATGCATGAAACTTGAATAACAGCCCAACTCCCTTCTGAATTCCCTCTTGGTACTTCTAACATTACAATCCTACAAGCTCAGCTGTTTCAAAATCCTTTCAGAAAAGGCTATACCTGAATTTCTAACGTGAAGACTGAAAGGCAGGGGGATGAAATCATTCAAGGCAGAAGTAAGGAGATATTTCCAAGTTTTACATCAGATTCCTTAAACTAAAGAAACAAAAAGAAAGTGAGCAGCCACTGTAAGCTATTAACAGGTTACAAATGTTGATTTTGAAATAACTACTGGAGTAAGCAATTAGTTGAGAGAAAACACAGAAAGTAGTTTATATTGTACAAAAAGTGCAATATTTAATTTGACAACATATAACCACTTTGCAAATCTGTAAGAAGCACATAAAATATAGGTGTATAATCCATTAAAATATATAAGCAGTATTTTATGTTTTATAGTTGGAGTATGACTTGCACACCTGAAAATCTTGACTTTTTCCTCCAACTCTTTCCAAACAGTGCAACTGGCTCCCTGCAAACTTTGAACTTAAACCAAACAGCCTCAGTGCCAGTGCTAGTTAAAAAAACCCAACCAAGCAAAACCCATTCCTTCATGCTCAAATATAGTTGTACAAAAAAAAAAAAAAAAACAACCCAAACAACTTAAGGCATTGGAACTCTAAGATTTGTGTGAGGTAAAAGGAGAACTTGATTAAAGTCATTATTTAGTTCTTTTGTATTTGATCTCATTACAAGTGTAAGATTCTCGTTTCCTGAGGAATGTAATTAAGTTGTGGAATTTTCATACTACAGCAGAATGACTTAACAGAACTATAAACAAAACTGAATAAATTATTTAAAAAAAAACTATAGTACTGCAAAGATTCGCAAGCATTTTTGAAACTATGTTAAAAATAGCTGCATGCCAAATATAAAACAGGAATCAAATTCAGTAGTGATTTCCATTTTCAGTGCTGGAAGTTAGAGACAAATTGCTCTTGCCAGTTGCAGAAGATACAGTATCCTGGAGTTTCCATAGGGAAAAAATAAACACCAAAAAGCAGATACAAACCCCCTAAGATTTACTGTACAAGGAGCTCTTAACAATCATTATACATTGCAAAACAGTCCTGCAGACTGAGACTTCTCTTACTGTTATGAACAAACTTCTTTAAAATTAATTTCTTAAAAATCTGAGATGATCTGTAGTTATTCTGAAAACTATTTTTTGCAATTCCTTAGAAATTCCCTGTTTAATCTTCCCATTAGAGAGAAAAGTCACAAAGAATCTGTGGTATGCCATAGAAATGCACTATTCACATAGCACAAAAAGATCAAGCCAGTAGTTTCTAGGGTGCCCTATGGGCTGTGGATGATTTTTTTATTATTATTTCTAATGAAAAAGTGGTTATAGCTTTGTTTTGATCAAATTAAAATATACTTTTAAAATTCTGGGGCATACAAAAATGAAATGAACTATATTCTACCAAAATAAAGTTTAGATTTTTGTGCCAGTAAATTCTGACTCTGAAATTCCAACTGAGTCAACAGATTTCTATTTTGCTAAGTAAAAAAGGTAACATAATAACAATATCACTTTTCCAAAAACATGGGGAATATTACACAAAGGATCACTGTGGCAGTAAAACTGGAGTTCTACCATTCATCAGAATTTTAAGTGTTTTCAGAGTACAAATGAACAAGCTACAATACACCCACAAAATTTATTTTTAAAAGGTCTGTAGGATTGCTTGTTCTATTACTGATTGTCTTTGCTAACTATTCAATAAAGAAAATATGTTGAAGCCATTAAATGTATAATGCAGAGAAAAAATGCAATATATGCAACATATCCACAGGAAACACCAATGGGAAACAAATTGTCTAATTCTTGGCATTTTGCAACTATCTCTGCAAACGTAGTATTAAGTAACTAAGATAGACAAATAAGTAAAACCATCAGTCACATTCCCCTAGTTACACTAACAGGCTTGTCTCTCTATACTGGCTTCATACTCACTATATCCATAATTTAGTTGCATTAAACTATTCAATAATCTCATAATACAAGCAGCATACTTAACTCAGAGGATAAATAAATTTTACATGCCACATTCACTTTCTATGGACTCCTAAATTTTCTTCCATCTGATGAAGCATCACACTTTACACTTGAGAAATAGGCTTTTTGTGTGTGTGTGTTTTACAGTTATGAAAACCTTGAGAAGCTCTCATAGGGCCCTAAGGCAATGCTGGTATTTCAGTGCTTGTGGACTTCAAAAAAAATCCAAATAAAAACTGATAGCACATTAAAAAATAACCTATTTTCAAACAAATTTGCTCATGAACACACAAGCATAATTTGAGTTTCCCCATTTATCTGTAGTATTATATGATTGCAGCATTCCTTTCTCCATCTCAAAATGAGATGATTAATTGGAGAAAACTTATTTTGGAAAACCTCCAGCCTTTACCTCACAAATGGCATAACATAATGAATAAAAAGTGTCTTCCTTTGAAGCGACAGCACACATCGTGCTTCTGATGTGCCTACATTATTTTTTGTTAGCTGCAATTCCAACACACCACCAAAAATCAAGATTGCCTAATATTGAGAAAAGGATGACCAAATATAACACCTTAGCCTTAAACATCTACTATTCTGAAACCACCAGAGAACATGCGAAACATGTAAAAGTATTATGAAAAAGTCCTTTCATTATGAACTACCATAATTAATTTCCTTTAAGCAAATTCGGTTTACTTGGATTCTCAACTCGTTTTCAAGCTAAGGCAGGGGGAATATTTTGTATATTTCCTTGTTTCCCTAAATCCACAAATGCTGCACAACTGCAGCGCAGAAAAACTGGAATACTACAGGGGAAGCTAAGAACAAACACACACGCAGCACAACAATATCCACAACAGAACTAATGGTGGCCTTTGAACTGGATCCAGAAAAGACCCTTCCAGAGCTCTTGCAAGAGATGATGGTCTTGAGAGACAATTTGCCGATCAGACTGGGAAGTAAACCCCTTCCCTCTAAAAAGTCCAGAATAAAAAAAAAAA
Source organism: Pelecanus crispus (assembly GCF_030463565.1). Lineage (NCBI taxonomy): Eukaryota > Metazoa > Chordata > Aves > Pelecaniformes > Pelecanidae > Pelecanus > Pelecanus crispus. The sequence continues at coordinate 194,659,789 of NC_134643.1, read as the reverse complement.
AAAAAAAGTAATATAGAATTAAAATAGCTAATCACCACAGATCTTCTCATAAACTGCAGATTTAGTGATTTCTGGTCTGTCTTCTCCCTCAAAAACTACCTACTCAAAGCATCCATCCGAAAGCTGTATTTAGGTTTCTTTGATATGAAGTGTTATTATTAGACATGTAACAGCCCTGTAGTAAATAACTGCTTAAAGCAAATGATCAAGTACAAGTTTGTGTAGCATGTTTAACATTGCTTTTTTATAGTTGCTTATTAATAATAGTTCTGTTGTTATTAACAATAAATTTATTAACAAAATAGGCTTTTCATACTTTAATCGCACCCTCTTTATTCAAAGCATACCATATTCAAGATAGTTTAGGTCGATGCAATGATCACAAACCAAGGGTTAGATTTATGTTCCCATACAATTTCCCTTCTATGAATCTCCCATTCTTTTTAGCAAAAAGAGTTTAGATAAAACTGCACAGTCACTATTTCAACCCTTCTAAAAGCTTGTCCTTTGACATTATTAAAAAAGTCAGTAACTACTATAGGCTCGAATACTACGTGACCTTTACTGTTCTTTGCTAAACAAAGATCCATCAATCCATAAAACATTTATGCACTTCTCAAAACAGCATGTATATGTGCAGTAAAAACTAGAAGAGGATCTCCTAATCTTTTTCTAATTTTCCTAAAAACGATTTATATTTTAAACTTACCAAAAAGAGGAAAAGAGTCACAGAAGTATGTTCCTTCAGCTGACATGGATTCACTGCACCTGGCTGAACTGGAAACTTAACAGTGTCTTTGGAATAAACCAACAGCACCTTACTGTCATGGAATGAAGTTTAAGAACTGCTTTATACCTAGCAAATGCTACAAAAAGGGTGGCCAGTACTAGTCACAAACGAGATCAAACTTGGGGCTTACGTACCTGCTAGAAGATGAGAAATTCCAGAGGGAAAAACCTAAGGCGAGGCTAAAACTCATGAACTACATTACATGCTCATGAACTGGAGTTCACGAAGCGCACTGTAACTGCATTAACTGCAGGAAGGCTAAATTGCAGTCTCGGGTAAAAGCATGCTCTGATGAGTGCATCCTTTAGGAAGAGAAAAGGAACAGCTCCAATTGTCCATTGCTGTCAGTGCCAACAACCAACACAGCTGTGCGAGAACCCAGTCAAAAGTCAAGTTCATTTCTGTTAAGAGGTTTTTTCTCAATATGGCAAAAACTGTCAGCTTGACTTAAATTTTCTTTTTTCCTCATTGTCTTTTTGGGCCGTCTTTTTTTCAGGCAGCTGGCCAACAGCAGTCACTTCCAGGGTAACTGAACCACCACAGTTTGTCTTCCATCATCCATTTCCTAAATCTTTATGTTTCAGGTGCCTATAAAAACCACTGCATCTACTGCTTTATTGTTGATCCTATGGCTTATTATATTGGGTTTTTTAAGACCTAAGAATTTTGTATCTTCTGCTACTAGTAAATTTTCATACTCTTTATAAAGCAAGTTAAGAGAAAATGATTGAACTTCTCAACCTAACAACTTCAAATGGTCCAGATGTCACACAACAGAAATATTTTAACAACTGTAGAAGTGGTACACTACACAATCCCCCCCCCGTTTTTGTTTTTGTTTTTTTTTTTTTTAATCTGCAGTCACACAGAGTTTTTCAAACTCATTACTAGGGCTGGGTAATACATCCTTTTCTTCATCATGCAGGAATCAGGACAGTATGCAATACAAGCCTAAGTAAATGATCATGCTTATTGCTGGAAAAATGTACCCAAACAACAAAGTTAGATCTCATACAGAACTGTAGGAACACTGATGATCTCAACCTACTTGATACTAACTTGATACTAACACCAAGACTTCTACTGCTTTTTTTTTTTTTTTCTTTTCACGAACCCCTTAAAATTGCTTCAAGAGTACGGAAGGATCCTCCCATAGATACAAAATAGAACACAACCATCCATCAAGAGTGGTTCCAAACAAGTTTTTTGAAAATCTCTGCTTTGAGATGCAAGCGGCAAATTATTGTAAAATATGCCATCACTGTTACAAGGAGTTGCCTTAAATCAGTAAGGTGCAAGGAAGGGGCTATGTATCTTGGCAGTCAGATACTTCTACAATGTTTACAGATCATGTTCACTCTGTCAAATCCGTAACAAACAATGTTTTATGTCTTAACTAGAGCTGGTAAAACTCATGTCTATTTTGCAACAGTACTTGGCAAAGTTATGTCACTTTGTTTATTAAGGAGCGTCTAAAAGCAGAGGAAGCAACCTGGTGCCACGCATACTATCCAGTCATGGTACACAACAAGAAAGTTACTTAATGAATCCCAAGATGACAAATGAGTTAATCTCTCTTCATTACTGCATGACAACCCAACATTCGGTCAACAAAGAGAAAGTAAACAGTGAAAGGGAGCAGGAGACCATTACATTTTAAGCTAGAGGAGGAGCAGATTACTAAGTATCCTAAGAATTTAGAACCAGCTTTCTAAGAATGGTTTACATAAGGCTGGTATAAAACAAACTGTCTGGGCTAGACAGTTATAGAAGCTCTCTATTTCAGCCATTGTGTTTATAAACAAAACTAATCATGACCTTAAATCTACCAGGGAAGTTTTGTTAAAATAAAACCAGAACAAAATAAGCAGCAATAACTTCTGAAATTCATACTATACTACTACTAATCACATCCTGTAGTGTGGAGACAAGAAGAATTTCACACAAAGAATTTCTCCTATTTTCAGAAATGTTTACAAAGAAATAAATGTAAGAATATGAAATGATCACTGCTATCTCCTCTTCAGAGAAAACTGACTTTCAGAGTTGCCCTTGAAGAATACAACTATGAAACCATGAAAACCATAAAAAAAAACCCTCATATCCAATTACACCTTGCGGATTTTCTTTCCCCTGACATACACGGTGCTTCATAAATCAGCTGTATAGCAGGTTAGTCCCTTTGGATAGCCGAGTTCATCAGTTGGTCTCCTTATGGTGAAGGGACAACTGAACTGGAAGTGCAACAAAGACATGCATACCCGACAAAACTTATTACCTGCAGTTTTCATCAGAAAACAAGTTTTATATTAACAGCACTTCTGGAAACAGTCGGGAAATAAGAACCAGGAATGGGAGTAATCCTAAGACACACTTACCTATTCACGTTTACACATTTACCAGTGTTCGTGTTAAAGTAGTTTTGCAATAATTTCTCATGTGCTCTTGCCTAAAAATAATTCAACCTCTCTCCCCTTTGTTATAATTTTCTATTTGTTTCTATTAAGTACATTTACAGCAATAACAGAGGACTACAAAAAACCCCTCAGAATACTTAGCTGTTGTGCTAAAAGATATAGTGTACACTTAAATCAGTAACCATGTTTATTCATTGTTATGGAGAGAAAGTTGTTAGGACTTTGCACGCCTTAAAATCCAAAAGTGAAAGTACCCTAACTTTCAGAGGTGATAATCACCCAAAGGGCATATCAAATTCCAACAGAGTTCAGGGTGTTAACCATTTTTCAAATACCCGGCCTCCAACATGGAGAATTTTGTTCTGCGCTGTTGGGTACAAACCTGATACAGAAAACTCACCTTGAGGGCAGCATTAAACACTGCAAAGGATCCCTCACAGATAACTAATAACTTGCTGCTTCAAAACAAAAAGCTTATTTCTTAGGGGTTGCCAAATATGGTATACTGAGGGACTCATGGATTCCCTCCTCTCCTGGCCTGGTCAATAAGAGCTGCTGCTCCCTAATACCTTTCCAAGTCCCACAAGAAGCAAGGTGGAACGATAACTCCAAAGGGACAGAGACACACATTGGAGATAATATGGGTCACCACAAACACACAGATGAATAGAAGAGGACAGTACTGCACTGAACACCCACACAAACACAGACAGCACACATAGGTCCAATCCTGTTCCTAAGGATCAATGCTCAGAGATAAAAAAGCCTTCACTAGCGTCTCTAATAGCTACCTCCCAGAACTTCAGTCCCTCTACCGTCTCTCTCTCAGACCCTCATTCTGCTTGCTGGCTAGTCCAGCTTGAAGTCTGCTAGCAGATCATGCACACATCCTAGAAAGACATTCAAGGATGGAAGGAAGGAAGGACAGAAGGACAGAAGGACGGAAGGACAGAAGGACGGAAAGAAAAAGTTCAACAGGATAGGATAAGCCGTGGCAATCAGACAACAGGGTTTCGCCGTATGTACTAACCTGCCGCCTGCCTAAATGCAAACTGGCCCTTTTTATCCCTTCCTTCTCTCCTTTTTCCCATACTCGTTCTTCCTCACTGTCGTGGTTTAGCCCCAGCCAGCAACTAAGCACCATGCAGCCGCTCGCTCACTCCCCCTACCCCAGTGGAATGGGGGAGAGAATTGGAGGAGTAAGAGTGAGAAACACTCCTGGGTTGAGATAAGAACAATTTAATAATTGAAATAAAGTAAAATAGTAATGATGATTATAATATAATAATGATGATAATAATATACAGAGCAAGTGATGCACAATGCAATTGCTCATCACCCGCCAACCGATACCCAGACAGTTCCCGAGCAGCGATTGCTGCTCCCCCCCCGCCCCCCATTTCTATACTGAGCATGACATCATATGGTATGGAATAGCCCTTTGGGCAGTTTGGGTCAGCTGTCCTGGCTGTGCCCCCTCCCAGCTTCCTGTGCACCTGGCAGAGCATGGGAAGCTGAAAAGTCCTTGACTAGCATAAGCAGTACTCAGCAACAACTAAACCATCAGTGTGTTATCAGCATTCTTCTCCTACTAAATCCAAAACACAGCACCATGCCTGCTACTAGGAAGAAAATTAACTCTATCCCAGCCAAAACCAGGACAGGATCCACCCCTTATTCTATACCATCTACGTCATGCACAGGCCCTCCCCTTTCCAATGTGTTCTAATTAATCACCACTGCTTTCCCTATCTTGATATATACACACAGATATCATTCCCTTCATCTATGGCCCAACCCTCTAAAATGACCATTGAGTTCATTTAGTCCATGACTTTGGGTGCCATCTGTCATCACAGTCTGTCAGAGCAGGAGAGGTGGTGTGCAGTGTTGGATTGTTGCATGCTGAAGCCAGTTCTCATTCCAACACGGTTTCATCAAAGTTCATTTTCATTAAGCTGGGCAATTCTTACTGTAATACCACTGATGTGGCATATAGCAACCATAACACTCACTTCACTTTGATCCTTCTCTTCTCCACCTCTGATCCTGGCCTTAAACATCTCGTAACAGGTCTGCACAATCCCAAAATTCTTTTCTTCAGTCCCCCATTTCACCCCTTCAGCACTCCTTATTACATCCTATGTGTCTTTATTCAACAGCTCCCCCTCCCCAGTTTGCCTGGCATTCCAGAGAGCTTCTTCCAGTGAATCACTTCAGCAGGTTTTGCAACAGGGATAATGGCTCCATCGGTCACCTTTTCTGGTTTTAGGAGCAGCTGATGCAGACAGATCAAGTTGGCTCAGTTCTCCACCCTGTCACTGTTCTTCTGGTCATTATCTGCCTATATGAATAGCCATTAGGCAGATATCCTTGCACACATGATCTCAAAAAGCAACAAGCTTTTGAGACAGCTCAGTTATTGTTTAACAGTCATTGTAGCATTTTTATTGTATTATTTAGTTCTATTTTTTATTTAAAAGCATGTAAACATGATTAAATAAATATATATTCAGTATACTGTAGTCATTAAAAAAAATCAAAAGTGAGAAGAAAAACTTAATGTAGCTGCAAATTATACTGAACTGTTAAACCTGTTAAAACAGCTGGTGGTGAGGGGCAATGCTACTCTTTCCTACTCTAATAAAACCCATCTTTCCCCCACTCCTGCTTCCAACCTTTCTTCCATCTATCCCTATTCATTCCAGCACTTGTTCTTGTATCTTGCTGACACATTTTCATGAGCCCTGAGGTACCAGTGTATCCCCCTTTACCACACTTGCTCTTACCATACTTCTAGCAGGTAAAAATTACTGTTATGTCTCTTTTACAAGACAAGGATTGGAGACACATAGCAGCTGACTGACTTGAAATTAGTTTGTCAAAGATACCACACATTACTTAGTTCAAGTGCAGAGGGAGTTGTACTATGCATATTTAATAAGTAACGCAAGCCAGCAAAGTCAGGCTAATAGTGGAAAGCCAGATTTGTCTATCTTACCCCAGATGTATGTTAGAATCATAGAATAGTTTGGGTTGGAAGGGACCTTTAAAGGCCACCTAGTCCAAACCCCCCCTGCAGCGAGCAGGGACACCTTTAACCAGATCACGTTGCTCAGAGCTCCATCCAACCTGACCTTCAATGTTTTCAGCAACGGGGCATCTTACCACCTCTCTGAGCAACCTGCTCCACTGTTTCACCACCCTCATCATAAACAACTTCTTCCTTCTATCTAGTCTGAATCTACTCTTTTAGTTTAAAACCGTTTCCCCTTCTATCACTATAGGCCCTGATGAAAAGTCTGTCCCCATCTTTCTTATAGGCCCTCTTTAAGTACTGAAAGGCCGCAATAAGGTCTCCTCGCAGCTTTCTCTTCTCCAGGCTCTTCTCCCTCTCAGCCTTTCTTCATAGGAGAGGTGTTACATCCCTTGGATCATTTTTGTGGCCCTCCTCTGGACCTGCTCCAACAGGTCCATGTCCTTCTTGTGCTGAGGGCCCCAGAGCTGGACGCAGTACTCCAGGTGAGGTCTCACCAGAGCAGAGCAGAGGGGCAGAATCACCTCCCTCGACCTGCTGGCCACGCTTCTTTTGATGCAGCCCAGGATACAGTTGGCTTTCTGGGCTGAGAGCGCACATTGCCAGCTCATGTCCAGCTTTCCATCTACCAGTACCCCCAAGTCCTTCTCCGCAGGGCTGCTCTCAATCCTTTCATCCCCCAGCCTGTACTGAGAGTGGGGGTTGCCCCGACTCAGGTGCAGGACCTTGCACGTGGCCTTGTTGAACCTTATCAGGTTCATACGGGCCCACTTCTCAAGCTTGTCCAGGTCCCTCTGGATGGCATCCCATCCCTCAGGCATGTCAACTGCAGCCCTCAGCTTGGTGTCATCTGCAAACTTGCTGAGGGTTCACTTGATCCCACTGGCTATGTCATTGATGAAGATATCAAACAGTACTGGTCCCAGTATGGACCCCTGAGGGACACCACTTGTCACCGATCTCCCATCTGGACATTGAGCCATTGACCACTACCCTCTGGATGCAACCATCCAACCAAATCCTCATCCACTGAACAGTCCACCCATCAAATCCATCTCTCTCTCCAAATTAGAGAGAAGGATGTTTTGAGGGACTGTGTCAAACACCTTACAGAAGTCCAGATGGATGATATCTGTAGCTCTTCCCTTGTCCACTGATGTAGTCACTCCATCATAGAAGGCCACTAGGTTGGTCAGGCAGGACTTGCCCTTGGTTAATCCGTGCTGGCTGTCTTGAATCACCTCCCTGTCCTCAAGCATAGCTTCTAGGAGGATCTGTTCCATGATCTTCCCGGGCACAGGGGTGAGGCTTACAGGTCGGTAGTTCCCAGGGTCCTCCTTTCTACCCTTTTTAAGAATGGGTGCAATGTTTTCCTTTTTCCAGTCACTGTGGACTTCACCTGACTGCCATGACTTTTCAAATATGATGGAGAGTGGCTTGGCAACTACATCAGCCAATTCCTCAGGACTCTGGGATGCATCTTGTCAGGTCCCACAGACTTATGTATGTTCAGGTTCCTCAGGTGGTAACAAACCTGATCTCCTCTTACAATGGGAGGGACTTTGCTCCTCCAGTCCTTGCCTTGTGGTACATCCACTTGAGAGGTGTGGGAAGAGAGGCTGCCAGCGAAGACTGAGGCAAAAAAGTTGAGTACCTCAGCCTTCTCCTCGTTCATTGTTACCAGTTTGCCAGTCTTGTTCATTGGGGGGTGGTGGTATGCTTTCTTTGACCTTCCTTTTCTGGCTGACATACCTGTAGAAGCCCTTATTATTATTCTTTGCATCCCTTGCCAAGTTCAGGGCCAGCTGCGCCCTGGCCTTCCTGACCCCATCCCTCCACAACCAGGCAGCATCCCTATAGTCTTCCCAGGATACCTGTTCTTGCTTCCACTGCCTATGCATTTCCTTCTTGCCCTTTAGTTTGATCAGCAGGTCTTGACTCAGCCATGCCTTCCTTTCCTGATTTCTTACACCAGGGGATCGAGAGCTCTTGCACTCTATGGGAAGCGTCCTTACAAGATCTGCCAGTTCTATTCTGCTCCCTTGTCCCCGAGGGCAGTTTCCCAGGGAGTCATATTGACTAATTCCTTGAACAGCTGGAAGTTTGCTTTCCTAAAATTCAGGGTCCTGACTTTACTCTTCGCCTGACCCATATCCCTCAGGACTGCGAACTCCACCAGTGCATGATCACTGCAGCCCAGGCCGCCTCCAGTCTTGACAACACAGATTAGCTCACTTGCGCTCATGACCAACAGGTCCAGTATTGTATCCCCTCTGGTAGGGCTGTCTAATACCTGGCTTAAGAAGTTATCCTCAGTGCATTCCAGGAGTCTCCTGGACTGCCTAGAGCTCACCATGCTCCTTTTGCAGCAGATGTCAGGGTAGTTGAAGTCCCCCAGCAGGATAAGAGCCTGCAAATGTGATGCCTCCTGTAGCTGGAGTAAGAAGGCTTCATCAATAGGCTCCCCTTCATCAGGCAGCCTGTAGTAGACACCAACCAAAAGGTTCCCTTTGTTGCCCCGGTCTCTTTCAACCTGCTCATGGCTATTCTTCAGAGACAGCTCTTCACACTCTATTCATTTCTTGATGTAGAGGGCAATGCCTCTGGCCGCTCCTTCCTTGCCTGTCAAGGGCAATGCCTCTGGCCCCTCCTTCCTTGCCTGTCCCTATTGATAGCCACACTGCAGTCATGGGATTCGTCCAACCAAGTTTCAGTAGCGGCAACCATGTTCTAAGATGACATGTTATTTTCCTAAGGGAAAATTATCAGACAGAGAGGCTGTAAAAGGATTCAGAGGAGGAAAAAAGTGCACAGTAATACTGCTGAAAGTGGCAGGGAAGGGGTGAAAAAGAGAGACAGAGAATCTCCCTGTCCTTACCAAACAAAACCACTGTTCTAAACACCAGGATAGGAAGCCAGCTTTTTCCTGAAGAATCCAAGACACTTTCAGTTTATTTTTGCTACAGACTCAAGACTTACATTGCCTAGCATTTACTAAATGTAAACGTTACGATTCAGAAAATATGCCTACATCGGCAAAGTTCAGATTCCTAGTTTGTACTGATGCAGGTCCATTAACAATAGTAACAGTGTAGATCACAAACTAGTGCCAATATAGATACTTTTGCTACGACTAATGATATACAAAGTTAGGGAATAAACAGCAACATCCTTGCTTAGCTTTCGCTATTAGTAGTTCCAACAGAGAATTTTCACCCCATTTTTAAATAAGGCCAAAAAGTTTTAAGGTAATTAAATTTTATTTGCTATTTCTTTCAGAATTAAAAAGTCATTTGCATTCATTTATATATAAGCAAAGGCTAGGCATTCATCTAATCAGTCAAAATGCTTTTTTTTTTTTTTTTTTCACTTTTCTGGTATGCTTTTAAAAAGCAACTATATTCAATAATAAAAAAGGCTCAGTTCTACTGAGAATTCAGATATCACACAGAATAATTTCATGTCCAAAAAATGGGTTTATTTTAGCCTTAGCTATCAACATCATCCAGAAACTGCTTCTATACTGTGGTTAGTCTATTCATTATGGCTAGCCACAGGATACTCATTTACTATGTTATTTGAAGGTTTTGTTTTCTTTTTAAATGTACGCCCTTATTTGCTTTTTCCTCTTTCCCCAGTGGTCCCATCTTCATCCACATTCATTTCAGACAATTCCACAAGGAAACCACAAGCACTGCCAGTCAGGGACCTCGGCATAACCCTTAAGAACCTACCTTGTTTTCCTACCTTCCTTTTGTTCAAAACCTTGCAAACTAAGCATCTCAACTATCAAGGCACAGAAGTCCTGAGAAGCCACGATCAAAAAAAGCTAGCAAGAAAAGGATTTTAAACTTGTTTCCAGTTCTCAGATAAAAAGTCCATCTGAAATATTTCCCAACATATTGTAAAAACATACTCTACTTGTAAATTAACACAGAGTAATTCTGAACTTGAATATAAACCAGATATTTAAATAAAGTATCTTTTTGGAAAGTCTAGAATATTCATATAAAGAGTAAAAAAATTACCCAGACAGATAAAGCTGTTACATTAACGATACTGTGGTACCAAGACACTCCCCCCTCTGTACAGTCAAATGAAGTCATTTTCACTATAAAATACCTCTAGTAAAACAAACTAACTAAACCTTTTAGGTGAATATCTACTCTGCTCAATATGCTTCAATTATTATCACCAGCCATAAAATGTCTTATACAGTTTTGAAATCGAGCATATTTATCCAAGCTTCGCCACCTCAAAAATAAAGATATTTTAAAAAATGCCACAGTTCACTACTGAAGTTATGGAACATTCATGACAAATTCCCTGGTGACAACAAGATGAAAGGATTTTTAAACCACTTCAAAATTTAAATTAACTGAGGAGGTGCCAGATTTTAATATGCTTAGATGACAGAAAGTCAAGACAGTAGTAAAACCGCTTACCATCTTGTTTAACCATGAGAAGATCACGTAGGATATTACTCCAGACAAACATCCTAAGAAATATTCTGAGTTTTGTCCAAAGTGACAAAATAAACTTAAATTAATGATCTGAAAACACATTTAAACAGCGTAAGATTTATAACGATTGGTTGCTTTTACACATGTGCAGAGAATTTGAGTGGACAAAAATTGACAGGAAAAAACCAAAATGTGTAATATTTAATCACACTAATAAAAATGTTTATAAGCTGTGAAAAGAAAATATTCAGAATTACAAAATAAAAATATGTTGCTCTTTTCTTAAAAAACAATAGTGCCTCACGGTGTAAGATAAAACTGCTTCCAATATGTATAAATACACATATATAAAAGATCACATATACAATTCAAAAGCTAGTCACAACTCAGTACTCCATCTCACAGTCCTGGATAGCAAGTTTAAGTTCCTTCCAACACAGAAGAGTTGGACCAATCTGTTTCATTTGCTTATCTCCACTTTGAAAACATAATGTATTTACCCCCATTTAAAAAACATCCTTGATTAAATTAATCTGGTTACATTCTGCCTCCCAAGTTCCTCCTGCTTCTCTCACAAAAGCCACGTGCCTTCCTCAATTTTCTTTGTTCCCTCAAGCTTGCTTACTGCTATATAAACAATTCTGAGAAAATTACAGCTGAAATTATCCTCTTCTGTTACTAGGAATAATAAACAGGTCACATGAGTTCTGAGGTTAATGAAAAGTTCTCTCAACTCTCAGGTCCAGCTAAGATACAACTGTAATCTTCAAACTCACAACATACACAAAAGGCAGCTATATTTACTGATCCTTAGCTATTAGTTAGGACCTTAAAGGAAGCAGTAACATTCTAGCAAGGACAAACACTATTAGTAATAATCCAGACAAAATTCACGTAACTTCATCATTTACACACAAATTACATTCAGTTATTGGTAAGGTAACAGACAGCAAAGACAGTCACTGCAGCAACAGATGTTCCAGATTTTTTAAAGCTGACACTACCACGGGCTTGACACATTTTTAGGAAGGTTCAACCACCACTGCGGAGACAATCATTCTGAGAACCAATCCTTCACAGGAACTCTCTTTTCATGAGAGACTTCTTTCATCAGTTACGACAAATAGGCAGTTTTGTGTCATGGTCCTCATCCATAGACCATAGTGAGTCCATATTACTACCTCTCACCTTTAAATTGACAGATGTCTTTCACATCTTCCAGAAATTATTTGCTTGCTTACTACCTTTCTCTTGTACATGCTTTCCACATGCTTATCTCCTCCGAAGTTCAAATGCAATTGTGCAAGAAGCAAGCCTTGCAAAACCCTGCAACAATAATCAGCCTTGTACAGTAAGACAGGAAAACTGCAATTCTAGATGAGTACAGGGAAGAACTCCTACTCAGCTGGTTTAAACCAAGTGGAAGAAGGAATAAAGGTGTATACAGTCAAGTTTTTCAGCCCCTCTAAAAAGCGCATAAATTTTCTGAACAAAGTTCATGCTTTAGGTAGCAGTCTGCAGAGCTATCGAGTCTAACTTTTCTTTAAAAACTGCAAAGTTGACATCATTCCTATTTGCTCATGTGACTTTCATAAAAACTTCATTCTTCTACACCTCTTCAATTCTACCTGGATAAACTTAATCCTCCTGTACCCAGTGTTCACCTACTGCTTTTACATTCATCTGTGAAGATCACCTGAAATGGGCAAGACTGAGAAAAGGAAGAGTCCTGTTCTTAAACAAAAATTTTCATTCTAGAATCTCTGTATCAGGCAGTCTAGCTCTCCTTTGGAAAACTGCTTAACACTCAGAGTTTGGTTTTGTTTCTGGCTATTGCTCATATTTTTAGTAGTTATAAAGGAAAGAGGATGTTCTTTCAGGAAATCCTCAGGTTTCGTGTCAAGGATCTGTAAACAGTTTGAGTGGAATAGCACTTTCAAACTTTTATGTAATTAGTATTTTTCACTTTGGAAACTACTGTTGTAGAGAAACTGTCCCAAGTAAAATTCAGTGAAAGATCTCTTCTGCCTCCAATTCCAACATATCCAAAACACTTACAGAGCATCTCTCTGACATGGAAGGTTCAGGAACACAAGTTCAGATGGAAAGGTTTTTCATACCTTTGTTTCAGTAAGAATTTATAAGGAATACCTGAGTGAACTTTTACACACACTTGAATGTTACATATCCGATAAGACTGTTTAATGTTTTGCATACCTTACACTACACCAAAGGTTTTTCTTTGAAGTTGCATAGTCTACATACATCTTGATTTTACAAAGCCATGGGGATACCCTGGCTATTGCAGTGATCCCCATTCCTGCACCTCCAAAACATCAGGACTGTCTAAAGAGACTTTAAGCATATACAGCCACCACAGTTAGGGACACACCTGTATCAACATTATATTACCCTGATTTTCAGTAATCCTTGTTATACTTTGTTAAATGGTATTTTAAAAACAGAGGAAGTTACATAACTAAAGGACAGGCCTGGAAAGGCAGAATTTTTCTCTGATATATTCTGTCACAAATATACAATCCAGTTTTAAAGCACTGTAGTGATGGTGGAAAGGAAGTCACATACTCAAATGACATTGTTTTTCTCCTGCTTTAAAACACAACAGCCAATTCATGTTCATGCTTCCTGCTTACTGATATGAAAAGTGTTGTACTACTGAAGACTCAACGTCACTTTTTTTTTAATAAAATGAATCACTTCAAAGTGAATGGGTAACAGAAGTTAGCAAAATCAGTGTCTCTTCACACAGTAATTTCCCATGTCAAGACATTCACCTATTCCTGAACTTTAATATAACAAGTGTGTTTGGGGTCTATGAAAGACACTGTTTTCACACAGTAATTCCTGAGGAAGACTTTCTTTTTTAAGTAAACACTAATATAGAAGAGGATCCATCAAATACTTACTATCTGTAATAACAAATATTCTCTAATTCCTGTATTAAGATACCTTAAAAAGCACTAATATTGAAACATCAAAATCAGTATACCGTCATGAAAAGGTATTAGGGGAAAATATCAGGTCAGATGAGATAATCTGAGAGAAGAGAAGCTACTGCAGCTCCATGCCTCCAGGTCCAACCAATATCCAGGTGGAAAATGTATTCCCAGTAAGCAGACGCACGCATATGCATATATACAGAACTGGCCACACAGATAACAATGTCATACACACAGAGCACTCACACAAATACAGGCAGCACCAACAGAATATATATCCACACATACATACACATGCATGACGTGGATCCATCCAGCAGCAGGGTTCAGACACTCAGTCTCCCCAGCTGTTGGCATCTGGACATAAGAGCCCCTGAGGCTGCACGTGTGCGCACACACACATGGCTGGCCAGGGCTCCCCTGGTCCTCTAACAGCCAACCCCACTGCGGTCTCACCCTTAGAGAGCAGCACACATACACAGGTCTCATCCCTAGAGACTCCCAGACCTACAGTCTCTTCAGCAGCTGGCCAGGACTTCCTTGATCCTTCCAACAGCCAGCTGCTCCCATGGCCTTGCCCTTAGAGACACACACAAGAGCTCCCTCGCCACTTCAGCTACTCACTGGCTAGTCAGGGTTGATCTTTGCCAGCACTTGTACGCTCACACCCCCCACACTCACTCCAGGCACTGACCACAGACACATGGGCCTCTGAACCCTGGTCCCGCTCCAGTGGCCAGCACTTGGTTTCACTCATCCTAGTCTCTCCAGTCACTGCCACTGCAGACCCTGTAACTGCAATCCCACTCCGGTTGCTGGCACTGATGTTTGTTCAGCCCAGTCTCTCCATTTGCTGGCACCACAGACAGACGCGCCCTCTGACTCATGGTCCAACTCCAGTTGCTGGCACTCAGTTCCCCAAACACACCCCCATGTGCACAGAATAGGGAGTCCCTCACCCAGGATACGAGTTTAAAAAGGTATTTAATAAGATAATACAGACTGGACTGATCAGGTGCAAGGCACAGTCAGACAAGCGTACTGACCATCAAATTACTTACAAGTGACTGGCCTTGTTTATCCCTTAAAAACCCTACTTTCCCATACATGTTCCTCCTCAAATCACTTACATCACTCCCTCCCTCCATCTTTGGTTCACCTCCAAAGCATGCCATAATAAATCCTGTGCAATTCCAAGATGCTCTTCCCCTGCAGCTCATAATGTACCCCATACCCCAAGGCAGGACCCCTCTCAGTCTAAAAGGTGCTCCAGCCTTGACTCATCCTGATGGGTCCAGGTGTGAGACCTGGATAATGGGGCTGAGGCTTCCTGGGAGAATATCTTTTCCTCCAAGTCCTTAATCTGTGTTCCTTGCCTGCCTTTGTGCCTCTGTGCTCCTCTGGGCTTGTGGAGATGGACTTTGATGGGCTGATGGCTCCTGTGATGGACCTGTAGTAGTCAGGGAAGGGTATTATTTGGGCTCCCCCTCTTGCACTGTCTCTCTGTGCTCCTCAGTGGGGCTGCAGCTGAGCTTTTATCACAACACCTAAAAAAGGAGGCACAGCTATGCGAAAGGGAGATGTTAATTAAAATGTTCTTTCAACATATCAACTAACTCATAACATAGATTTCCACATAGCATCAGACCAAATATTCATCCCTCCAAAATAACAAGAATTAGAAGTATGTCTACCTTTTTAAAGCAACAGCTATGCTCCAAATATTAGCTTTAAAAAAGGTGATTATGATACAGTTTAATTTTGCATGATGGTTTCATTACACCCGTGTAAGCTAATATACATCAGCTTTTTGCCTATGTCCAATTTATAAAAAAAAATTAAAGAAATCTAAGTCTCTGTTCTAGCTAATACAGTATTTTGTGAATCGTATTAAATAATCATATGTTAATTTATCTTATCCTGTCAATTTAACTTTCAAAACAAGGTCAGTCTTATTTAAAGTCTTCTGAACTGGAAAAAAATTATTTTATTATCTCTTTATGAATTCATATACAACAAGGAGAGAAAGTCACCCAAACAGTACTAGTTATTAAAACAAAATTTGGACAATGGCCAAATGTAAGTCACCTAAGTGTGGCTCTAAAAGCACTAGATCCAGTCGTCTTTCGAAGTGCAATATACAGTCAGAATTACTATAGGCATTCTATCCTTCAAACCAGTAACAGAGATACTAATTTCCTGTTTCAGCAGAATAGGAAGTGATTTTTTGTGTGTGTGCTTGACATGATACTTTGAACATAGCATCTTTTATAGGCATCCTCCTGTTATGCCAAATAGAGTGCCAGAAAACAATTCAGATTTTTGAAAATACAGTGTGTCTACAGCAGCATTTTAGTTCAGAACAGGAATCCAAAAGATCAGGTCTACTTACAGTCGCCACTTACTATGCTGCACGGCAGAGAGCACACCAACTTTTAGAGGCAACTAAACTTGAAAATACACTCCCCTAAAAGGGCAGTCAGTCTACAAGATCAGAACAAGTCAAAAATAAGATCTCTTTAAATTTGTAACAATAAGGTGACTGGGGCCCCAGCACCAACTATTTTGCTTTCAAGATCCACTCTTACAAATTGTGCTAATTGCTCATGTATACATAGACAAATCTCTTTAACTGATACAGTTCTATCCAAATGAAAAAAGCAGTAATTGTATAACTAGCTCAACTTTCACTGGTAATTTCATCCATTACCCCTGCCTCAGGGTTTACTGCTTAAAAAAAACAAAAAACCCCACAAAAAAAACCAGTAAAAACTGCCTCTGTTAGACCTGAAATCTAACAGATGACAGAACTGCTTCAGCTTCAAAGCAGTTTTTCTATAGGATTCCTAGATTTAAACCTTGAATAAGGGATTAACACATCTTGCTTCAAGTAACATAGTGACATTAATCCACTGACATCTAAGAGGAAGAGTTAGTGGCTGCAGACTGATTTTTGAGGAATGCAATTACGATACAAAAACAGCCCAGAGAAGGCACAAATTTTTTTCATTAGTGCTTATATGCATTAAAAACAATCAACTGTATTAAATCCACTTAAAATACTGTCTTTTAGTATTCCCCATCACACAGAGGAACAGAAGCAATCAAGTATCTGAAACACAAAGATATTTCCTTTGCTTAAGAAAAACAGTATGGTAATATCAAAAAGGAATCAGAAAACAGATAACAAGACAGTCATAAATATCTCGGCACATATGTTTAAGACGAGTAACTCCTCTCAGACTTTAAGGAATCTTGGAAGCAATGATACACACAACATTACAACCTACATGGAAGTATCTACAGAAATCATAAAATCATAACTGAAAAGCGAAATATTTTTGCTTGCTAAACTGTAGCCAGACATATTTAGAAAAACAACTGCACAAGAACACAAACAAAATAAAAAAGATTAGGTTAGAATTTTGAGGTGCTCATACTCTGCTGGTATTTACTTTTTCTGTAAAAAGAGAGAATAGGGATTTTAAACCAGTAGTCAGCTGCATACTTGACATAAGATTGCTGTATTACATAACTATATAACAAAATAGCTAATGCTGCATTATTACCTAAACACATAAAAGTATGACCATGCAGAAATTACTGTAAAAGTAACATACTTCCATAAGTATGTACTCCAAGTAGCAACCAAGTTCAGAATGAAATATATACACAACTTCTTTGAATAAATTCTGTGTAAATCACAAACTTTGTTCTTAAAACTGATCCTGAAAAGCTCCCATGAGTATGCTAGAAAGTCCTCTAATTTTCAAATTATGGTCATAAAAACATGCCTTTTTTTCTCCTAGCTACAAGAAAATGAAAACACAAATTTTAAGTCCATATGCTTGAAGTGTGCATATGTGCGTACATAATTCTCTCACATGTCTATGGACATGTGCTTGCACACCCCTGCAAATGAGAGAATACAATGCACAATGACTGAGACAGTTCTTCATTCAAGTACATCCTTGTTTGAGAAACGGCTTTATATAAAAACTCTGGTAAGCAGTAATTTCAATAGCCAGTATAATTTGAAATATTTTGCCTGCATATAATTATGAAACTAAAAACAAATGCGTTTTTATGTGAATAGTTACCCCAGGGAACAGCCTGTTAAGGAAGTACATTCTCATGGCTGAACTGTGGCTTTATCTGGCAAATAAGTACCCTACCTCCCCTACAAAGGCTTAGAGAGGCTTTACTTGAGTGAGAGAGAGAGATACACACACACAAATCAAACAAGGATAAAAAGTAACAGTGATCTATAAATCAGATTTTTCCCAAAGTCTTACAAGCAGATACGAAGCACATACATTGGTCAGCTAGTGTCACCAAAACAGGGAAGACTGATCTGGTAACCTTCAGAAATTTTGACTCAACTAGCCCTCATGAATTAAGCTTTCACTGTAACAAAAAAACCAAGCACAAACAGGTCAATTTATTTATTCTGAAATGAAAATTAGCATTCTGGAAAATACAATTACACAATGACTCTTGACATTTGCTAAAAGTGCATGATACTGTAAATCATTCGTCAGAGAAATACTGGGTCTATGGTATCCCATGTAAGCCTATTTGTATTTATTTTCTTAACGTGAATTAGTTCACCTTTGGTTTTCATATTTATCTCATTGACTTGAAGCAAGATACCAGGTAGGCAATTTACACATCCTTTGGCTCCCTCCATACAAAAAAGATACATAGAAGTTGCAAAAGATTTTTTCCATACAGTCATAAATTAATAGGTTTAGTTACAAGGAAGAAGGTATTTAAGTGTGCAATGCAATGTCCTTAATGTCCATCTGTTAGAAGCTGAAAGTTACTGGTTTGGTATTAAAAACTGTTTTTTAAAGTTTCACTGCCAAGTAACATAGGCCATTTAGAACAAAATTGACAAAAACAAAGTAATCATATATTCATTTTCATAAATTTTCCTTTATTAAATAACCATTCCGAATTACAGATCCACTTTCTTGCACAACTAAAAAAGAAAGCAAAGTACTTAAAGAACACCCTTTTCAAGGGGGTTACACTTCAGAATTTGTTTTTCTGCAAAAAGAGAAGGTGGACTCAATCTTCTTTTCCCTTCATTTTTTCCTCAGTGTCAGAGGGAGGCAATGAGGTATTTGCACCAAGACTCAACTCTCCTGTGAATTAACTAGTTTCATTACTGTAAAATGGAGGTTAAAGTGAAAGAGGGGAGGAGCAAATTTCCAACAAGTGTCTTTAGATTTAGCCTTGCCATCTTACTCTCCTTTCACATACAGTACAGATACAGTCACTGTGCCATTCCAAGCAAACTACTAAAACACTGTGCAAAACAACAGACTCGTGCTACGTTAAATTAGTAAATTGTAGTAAACATGGCTAACTAAGAGTGTATCTGTAGTTCAGTGTTTACATAGTAGTTTTATGGAAGACCAAGAGGCAAAGCTTCTTTTTAAAAAAAAAGCTGTCTAAAAACTACCTATTACCACAGTGGAAATCCAGTGGAAAGTCCCTAAAAACATTTCAGATGATGCAGCCAAATTATATTACTTAAACACTGACTTCCTCCAGTTAATTTACTGCCAGGTACACTGACTGACAAACATTTTGAATTAAAATTAAGGAACATAGAGCAATCCCCCAAGGAAAACACTTAGACGCTACCAAACCATATAAATGAAGTATAGTAGTACAGAAACTAAATTACTGTCCTCACTGTACTTCCTTTTTCTTGAAAACTTACAGCTTACTATATTTATATTTATAAATTTACTGTATTTATGAGGACAACACAAGAGACACTTAAAGGAGATTTGATCACACCCAAAACCAGTCAGTGCAGCCAAGACAGTAACACCGTAACTCTGCTACTATTTTGCCAGTGGCCTAATATACCACAGTTATTCTTTGTTTCTAATCTTTTAACCATAAAGGTTAACAGAAAGCACAACAAAATTTTGCATTCTGAGGGCTAATATTTTTGAAACATTATTTAGAAATCTATCACTCCCCAACACACCTGCTGCCTGTTCCATTCCTTATCAACTTCACCGGTTATAACATGAAGATTCTCACTAGTTCAAATCTACCATTCAGAAAGTTTGTAGCCTTGGATGGGTAAGTATTATGGGAATAAATAAAAAAATTATAAATACTGTGAAATGTTGCATTAATATTTTATGAGGTAGAAAACATATTGGTAACCACATTTCAGAATGGAAAATTCAAGTAATGGAAGAGAGTCTTGTGAGAATTACGTTCTAAGATATTACTTGATTAAATACGTTACTGCTCTTCAAGTTAATATTATTGTACAAAAAAAAGAAACAAAATCCCACATAACAATAGTGATACTGAACACAACAGCCCTCAGCATATTTCATTACCTAAACCATTGTACACTAATATATTAAGAGTATTATAAAAGTAGTCTGATATCATCTTGCCATAGATGAGTTCTCCTGCAGATTTTAATCTGATTAAATTCAGAAAACGGGTTTTAACTGTCTTGCTTTTAACAGCTACAGTTTCTGGTGATTTGCTAAAGAAACTAAAGAGAACAAACCTAAGGAAAACAAGTATTTGTCCTCTATCATATACTCTGCTCCTCTAATTGGGGAGAGGAGGGGAGAACTTTCCCATATTAAAACCATATACAATGAAGTTATTATAGTAGTGACACTGCATACAATGAAAATATATTGCAGTTAATATAAATATCAGAAGACAATTTTCTAACACTCAGATACTGGAATGTAAGAACAAATTCTTCTAACACTTTATTATTTACATTACTGCTGATATGGCACTACAGTTTCCCCAAGATAGTGTGAAAGTAAGAACTAAAACCAAGGCAAGATCATACATACTAGCTAGCGAGCAAGAATAACTGTCTTTCAACAGCTATAATTGCAAAGTCACGTTGTATACAGAGATCCATACTACTACACTCATAGTGACACAGACATACCGAAACTCATTTTGAGCTAACCAAACTCAGACGGTGACAGCAAGCTAAATACAGCAGCAGCAACAGGAGAGTTTGCCAAGATAATAGGCTGAATAAACCTGTGCTGAGATTTATGCAGATAAAAGACGACAATAAGCTGTCTTCCACTGCTATAACTAGAGTACTCACCTTGTTAGAAGGAAGTTTGAGGCAGTATTACATTTTTTTTACCAAAGCAAACTTCTGCATGCATTACAAGACATATTTTCACTCTACAAGTACCAAGACTTAAGTCCCATAAAGTATCATTTGGTTTAGAAATTGGGAAAATCCTACATATACCAGTCAAAAGGGATTTTTCCAGTAACTTCAGTTACACCTACCTTTCACCCTACCTGCATTTGTGCACCAAATTGGAAAAAAAAAAAAAAAAAACAAAACAAAAACATTTACCATGAGGGTGGTGAAGCACTGGCACAGGTTGCCCAGAGAGGTAGTAGAGGCCCCATCCCTGGCAACATTCAAGGTCAGGTTGGATGGGGCTCTGAGCAACCTGATCTGGTTAAAGCTGTCCCTGCTCGCTGCAGGGGGCTTGGGCTAGATGATCTCTAAAGGTCCCTTCCGACCCAAAGCATCCTATGATTCTATGACTTATTTGCTTGTGCACGCAGCTTTTGCTTCACCTATTAAACTGTCTTTAACTCAACTCACAAGTTTTCACACTTTTACCCTTCAACTCTCTTCTCCATCCCACTGGGGAAGAGTGAGCGAGAAGCTATGTGGAGCTCAGCTGCCTACCAGGGTTAACCCAGAATAAGTAAATTGACAGCCATATCCCTTAAACAGTTTAGTAATTTTAAACACAGGCATTCCACAGCTGCCATCAGAACTTAGGAAAAAAAATACACTAATCTCAACCCAAACAAATCTGTCTCCTAATAGTCTTACTAAGCATTTCAGTCTTGAGTGCTACAAGTTCCTCACGAACATCTTTCAAATCGAGAACCACCAAGGTACTCAGAATAGGGTTTAAAACAATAACCAAGACCACCGCAACACTTTTAAAGTGTTGTAAAAGCACTTCCAAAATGCTTTAACCTAAGTCATTCCTTCAGTATTCCCTAGACAGACTAACAATGAGAGTCTGCATTTGGTTAATAGATGCAAAGTATATCAAAATTTATGTCAATACACAACTGAAACAAAATTCTACAAGTAGGTTTATGGGTAAATATGTCAGCAGACAAAAGGTGTCTGTATAGTAAACTTTGCATAGATGCAAAGCAAGGTTGTGAACAGAATTTAATCACTTCAGGTACTCCTTCACCAAGAAAAAGTTGGGAATTCACAACAGGAGGAATACCTCACACCTGTTCCACACAAACAGTGGTCTGGCAAAGTCCAGCTACCCTGTTCAAAATCTCATCTTGAAGCTACAGAAAGAAGGCTGTGAAAGATATAAAATAGAAAAGCTTTGATTTAAAGAGGAAAAAAGATGTTGAAAAGGAGGCCCCCAGAAGACCTACTACACTGCACTTGCAAAATGAAATACTGGGCATTCAAAATACTTGGGAATGCCTCAGCTAAATGAAATACACTTCAGCTGGCAGGAACAGGTTAAACAGGTTCATACATGACCCTCCTTTGCACAGGTGGTTGGGCCAGATGACCTCTACAGGTCCCTTCCAACCCAAGTTATCCTACAATCCCATAAAATTTAGATACAAAGTTAGAATAAGCCTATAGGCTTTTATTAAATTAACTGCATATTTTAACCAATACTTGCCTTTTGATTTACAAACAAACATCCTGTTTAAGGAAGCTGTTTTTGTGAAGTTGTAACTAGATCTTAACCATAAGTTTCCAGAGGGAAAAGCTACCTCTAAAATCAAATGCCAGTTGAACCAAAATTATCACAAGTGAGAGGCAAACACAGATAAGAGATCCAAAGGAAGTGAACAACACAGCTTTGCCATCCAGGAAAGGCAATTGAAGGGGTATGTTTTAGAAAGATCATGAAGTGATCTAAAGTGGAACCTACACTGCAATCATTTAGAATATTGAAAATGGTAGAGGTAAAAATCCAACCAACCTACTGTACTGAGCGATGTTTCTTTATTAATTCCAAGACAGGTTAAAGTAGCTTTTAATCAAGAGATCTGAATCCAAAATAAGTCAATTAAGCACATTCTAGTATAAAAATTTAATATAAAATGACCATCAGCATCTTTCACTCATTTTTTAATTTCAGTATGTTCTGAAACTTGATATTAAAAACTTGCCTAATTTATGGACAGTTATCAACACCTCTTTCACAAGTTCTTCAAAACTGTTTAGTAAAAGCTGACATTAGCTCATCACCTATGTCCCATTTCCAAGTCATCACTGCACAAAACAGAAGGGTAGACAAGACTACCAACAAGACAGCCCCTATGAGGGGAAAAGGCCAACATAAGACCGTTGGAAAAACAAAGGAGTACACACATTGGAGTACAAACATACAGCATAAAGCTGGAGAAGGAAGGGAAGACAAAAATACGGAAGAACAGAAGAGGGGGAAAACACAGGAAAGAGAATTCTCTTGAGTTCTAGGCAGGGGCCACATGTTAGCATGGTTTCTCTGTGAAACACCCAATACATTATGGTCTTGTATCAATCTTTGGAGTACAGTTGCTGAGCTACTGCCAGAGCTAAAATGTGGAACATAGACATGAAAGTGTGGAAGGAGTAAACGAGTCCTTTCTCCCTTTTCATCTACATTTTCCTTTTCTCTAGTTCACTCAACCTTTCTTTTCATCCATTAAAAAATACTTATTCAGTTAAAATATCTGAAAAATGTTTAGGTGCAGCTGTCACCTTCTACTAAATACTGCCATCTGCATTTAACCCAAAGTTTGTGCCACAATAAGCCAAGCCAGCTTTCATCACCCATACGCTTTTCTGACATAGATGCTTGGATCCTTTTCTGTTTGTTCCCAAGCTTTCCTGAATTAATCCCCCAACTCTATTTTTATTGCCTTACATATGGTCACCTGGACATCAATACCACCAATTCACCTTAAATAGTAAGACTGCTTAGCATGCAGTTCCTTTTATGTCAGTGACACTTCTAAAGCTAGTCTTTATGTACTCGCTGTAGCACCAGTACATAAAAAAATCTGATGTCATCTGCATTCCACCAAGGGTGGAGGCAGACAAACACTTTCTCAAAATGAGTTCCCAAGAAATCCACATTTCATAAAACCAAAACATCCTGTTTCTATAAACAGAATTGTCAAGCAATCCGTTCTAAAACAGATACTCAAGGAGGAATTCTTAATTAAAAAGCAACTTTTCCTGTATTTGATTTAAAACTTTCTTCAACATTAGAAATAACCTTCATTTTGTCCCTAATTCATATAGCAAAACACCAAAGGAGACATACGTGTAAAATTATTGCAAAGAAAAAAAAACCTTTGATATCTCTAAAAAACACTATCAGAAGCGAAAACTTCTACACTACTGAAACAAATTGTGTTCTATAATCTGATATGAATATAGTGTCTATTAGAAGAGCCTTTTTGATTTGTTCATACCAGAATATCAGTAATTTTGATTTGGTTGTAGAGTGTTAATCCGACATCTACTCAGAGAAACTGAACAGTATCTTCAAGAAAGTTCTTAAGCGTATCAGAAAATTTTTAGATGTATTTCTTTACAATCCAACATCAGTCAAGATTTTCTAGACTTTTCCCCCCTAGAATATGAAGCCATTGCTGATAAAATCTGCAAGTGATTGATGTTAATGGTGCTCTAAGTACCAGCAAGGCCAAGTTATAGATACATGAGGGCCTGGAGCATATGGTAGGTTAGACACAATCAAGCTCATATTTAACCCTGTCATATGAAAACTTAAAAGTACAACATGGAAGAATGCAGTCATAGTTTTGGGAAGTGACAGCGTAAGCTTGGAGTGATGACAATCACGAGCTCCCACCAACTCTAAGGTACAAATGACTATCATGACAGTTGGGTGCATTAACAGCAATTATTATTGGTAAATAAGCTGAACACACATTACCCCACTGACGGTATTTGCAAATCACCTCACAAACTGCTGTGTCCAGTGTTTGAGTTAATAATTAAGTGAAAGACAATAAAAAGGTTAAAGCACCCAAAAACCTATAAGGTTTCATGAAATCACAAAATTTGGGATCTGAAATCATATTTCACAGCAGAACACCAAAGTTTTTTCTGTTTAGGGCTGACTCACAAGACCTTGCGACATTCACTACAGCAATGTAAGATATTAGCAGCCTCAGCTCTGCCCCTGACTCCTCTGTTGGCAGTTACCTCCCCTAGAACAGGGGCAGCAGGTGGAACCATGTGGCAGCTCCTCGACAACACAATTCAGAGCCTGTCCTGTTTAAATCTACCTTCGTCACCATTTAGTCTTGTCACCCTAGTTAGATGGGCAGTACCTTTCAGTAGGAAGCTAGATGGACAACTGCAGTAGCATCTTAAATTAGAGTAATAGTAATTACCCCTCATTAATCAAAGCTCTTAGTTTATTAAGGACAAAGGTAAAAATTAACTTATAAACAACTGCAGAAAAGTGAATGTCTGATATAGTGGATTAGCTGATCTAGTAGTTAAAGAAAAAAGAACAAATGACCAGAAGTTAAAGGTAAAATACAAAAGTGTGTGTAATTTCTTTTATTTATTTCCAAAGGAAATACATAATTAATCATACTGTTATCACACGCATACTTTAAAATTGAGACAGTACATATGAGCCATAAATTTCTGATCTAGATATAAAGACTCAGGGAAATTTACGGCCAGTATTAAGCAGAGGGTCAAACTGTATCAACATAAAAGTCTCTGTTAGTATTAAGACATATAAATTATTGCATGCTTCAACAAGTATAGTCCACTAGCCCCAGAATGAAAACAGCAGCATGAAATAAGGTGAGATACATCTGGTAAAGAACGACAGAAGTGACTAAATATTCTTGAAGTATTAGAGAAATTCCTCTAAAAGAAAGCAGCTTCTGTTAATAAAGCAAGAAACCTTAACAGCTTATTGCTCTCTACCATCTTCTTTTCTGTAGCACTGCTTCCCATAGACTGAACTGTACTATTCCACAGGAAAGACATATAGTGGTTATGCTCACATAACCTTAATTTAATAAATTAATCCTAATAATTACCAATAAAGTAATATATTTCTCCCTATGTCCCGACTTTTCACACATCTTGATTGGCCTGTCCTCAGGCTATACCTACTTCATGCATCAAGGAAGGATTTAGAAACATATGAAAATGTACACCTGTAACATGCATAAAGTAGAGCAGGTGAAATATATTTTTTTATATAATGCACTTCAGGTATTTAATAGACATACAATGACATAATGTATATGCACTAAGACTGAGTACAAAAGACACCTGGTTCTTTTTCAAGCTGAATCAATTGCAAGCAGAAGAATACTTTCTAATTGCAAATATTTTTATTTTTCTATGATGAGAACATTGAAAAATAAGACAGTTTTGTCAGAGACAAGGGAGGAAAATTTTTAGAGGCAGTCTAATTCCTTCAAATACTGTTAACTGAGAAGGATATTTATCTTCAATAAGTATAATATCAAAAATAATTTTTAAAAATAGCAAACATTCTATGAAACTATTTGGCTAGAGGTTGTAAGCAAGAAATGTAAACAGATCCAATCTTAATGATTCCTAGTTTTTACTTTCATTATAAGTAATCCAGCCACCAAGCCAGGAAACACGAAATTGCTACTCTACCCTTAATTGGTTTAGTGGTGGACTTGGTAATGTTAGGTTAATGGTTGGACTGGACGATCTTAAAGGTCTTTTCCAACCTAAACAATTCTATGATTCTATGATTAGACCACTTAGCCATCAAAACATGAAACAAAAGATTCTGTTTTAGAGGGACAGCTGTATTTAAGACAACTGGCAAGGTTTCTGATTATTCCAGGTAAGTAAAATTCAACCTTTCTGCTGACTGAGCATAGGTATCCTACAGAAGCTGATCTGGAACGATTCTTTTTCATGAATGGTTTAGAACAAAAGCATTTGTATTTCAGAAACAGCAATTTTGGAGGTACATAGGTCTCAAACATTAGCACTGATACAGAATTAATAGTCTTTGCAGAGTCATTCACCAGTCTGGCCACCTCAAATTTGTGTGATCACAAAGTTGGTCAGAACTCATTTTACTTTGGCTGTGTTTCCAGACTACTGTGTTAACAAAGCCTTACACTGCAAATTTAG
The DNA here is from genome assembly GCF_030463565.1 of Pelecanus crispus. Taxonomy (NCBI): domain Eukaryota; kingdom Metazoa; phylum Chordata; class Aves; order Pelecaniformes; family Pelecanidae; genus Pelecanus; species Pelecanus crispus. Next base: position 194,632,903 of record NC_134643.1, on the reverse strand, counting down.
AACACAAAAAAACAATACTGGTTTCTCAGGAGATTTTAGAATGAGTGTTTTATGGATGTTCGTGACCTATGTCTAGAGCAACACTGATTCTCATGCAGAATTTGTCCATGCTGATTTCACTAGCCAAAAAATGAATATAACTGTATTTTTATACAAATTCTAGTCAGAAAAGCTTTCCTTTCCTACAGCACCACGCATTATTCCCACTTCTTTCAATAAAAATTTTGGGGAAAAAGCTAACATATTTGGGAGGGATGCAGAGGGAAACAATATCCAGCCTTTTCATGTGTCTTCTCCTTTTCAGACCTTTTACTGGTGTAAGATTTTTCAGATTTAAATAGTTAGCCTCTCATTCTCCTGACTATTCCCAACTCCCGGTTATGTAATCATCCACACTATTCAGAAATCATTCAGAAGCCTACATTTATTATAAACACACATTCACATATAGTAACTGGTGTACTTGTTTCTAGTGGAGGGTGGGTTGTTTCACTTTTAAAGGTAAATCCTGCTCTACTGGATAGAAGCGTAAGGAAACTTCACAGACTCGTTCTATTCCGCACATGTATAGTCTCAACTGCAACACTCATGCTTCACTATTCCCATAGCAATACCATGATTTATTTCTTCATTTTAGAGCCTTTCCCTGTAGAGGCTAAACCTTGCACTCATTCTTACTTCCCTTTAACGAGTACTTGTAGAAAAGCCTCTTTTTTTCCAGGCTACCATTGCTTCATAGATAAACACAGCTTAAATTTTTCTGATAAACTGGATGTTGGAAGGATCACATAGCCACATCTCCCACAGCTTAACATTTAAGTGCATAACTAAAATGCTTCAGTGAGACTACCAATTACTGCAGTTATGTTACTACCGCACAGAACTGTTCAACACCAAACTGAGCTATAAGATTCCAGAAGCCATTTTTAGCCTTGGGCACTAGGCCAAAAATAACCTTTTCAGTTCTCTAGGAAGCTAAATGTACAAAGATATGAAAACTGACAAAGGGCATACAGCACTTTTTGCCAAAATACTGACTTTTTTTTTTGTAAAGTTAATACTCCTTTGTATTACTTGATTCTTAACTGATTGCAAATCTATAGTGATATTCTTACAGAGACTGACTATTTCTGAATCATACTACCATACTTCTGTGCTAGATGCTACACAAAGTAAGCTCTTTGTTACTGCATTGCGTTAATACATTTAAAATCACTCCCAGGACTTAAAACCATAATGAAAGCTTCAAGGTTTACATCTTTACTACCATCCCAATATCTTCTAGAACAAAGCTTCAATTCAAATGCCTCAGCATCCACTCCTCCAGATAGCTTACACTGCCTTGACTGAGGTGTAAAATTAAAAGCCAGAGAACCAAAGCTGGATTCTTTACTCTGTTCTGAGATCTGGATTAAGCCATTCAAAATTTCTGTTACTCAACTTTTCCAATCTGTAAAACCAGGGATGACCTGCATCACTGTAGAACAATGAAATAACTCACAGAGAAGAGCAAAGTTTGCAAGGTAATTTTTAACAGACACATAGAACAAGGCCTATGCTAAGACAAACTAAAACTAGAAATCAGCTCTTAAAGTCATTATATTATCACTCAATATAATTACTTAAAAGGCTTTTAAATTAATCAAAATACAAGAAATTCAGAAGACTTACTTTCTCCACCCTTAGAAGTTCCTGACTGGTTGAATATCAAAGTTACACAAAGCACACTTTAACATAGTAGTAAGAGCTGCAAAATCATGACACAAAAGAACACATCAAGAGAGTGGCTGCCCTACCTCTAAATTCCCTTACAAAAATTTTAGCAAGTTGAAGTTACTGAATATTTTATATTAGCTCATCTTTTCATTCAAATCGTAAGAACCATACCACTTGCATCAAAGATTTTCTTTGAACAGCTTGCCATAGGTCACCTTCACTTTTCATGTTGAATTTGAATAAGCACATGGGAAAAAAAAGAGAGCAGTTCCAAAGATGGGGAAGAAACGTGCTTTTTTTTTTAAAGAAAAACAAGCAAATTTAGACTCGGCAGCCTCTTTCAACTCCCCTTAAAGACCTCAGAAAAATAATGGATGAAACTACACATTGTCAAACTAACATGATAGTTTTCCATCAAATCTGAAAGTTCATGAGATTCAGTAAAGCACTCTAGTAGTTTCTGCACATTTTGACTAAGAAACTACATCATCTGCTCATGAAAGATTAAACAAAATAATCAAGAACTTCACACAATGACAAAGTATGCTGATGTTGTATACAAACTAGGTACCGGTACGGATAGGTCTTAAAATAAGACAAAGTATGGCAACATAAAACATTTTAGATGGACGCCACAAACAAATTCTCAGTCATACACCTTTCTTCAAAAACACTACTAAGCAGGGGAAAGTACCACCTCTGGTAAAACTTGCAAGTGGCAGGACATGTGTGAGTGAGAAAAAAACCCAAGTCACTAGCACAAAGCAATCTGAACTGGCTAGCAAACGAAACACAAGCAAAGAGTACGCATTCAGCCAGACTGAAATTCCAATCTTGGAACAGGGATTGCAGGCAAAAATTACTGAGCAGAGAAATTACATTGTACATAGTGGAAGGCAAAAAGACAGTTTTCTTGAACTGGGATGAACTAAAAAAAAAAAAAATTAAAAATAAACCCTAGCAACACAACATACAACAAGCATGGGAAACCTGGGTTTAAGTTTCTCCCCTTAACCAGTTCACAGCTGCTGTTTAACAACCAGGGCATCTTCACCCCGACTGTTGAGAAGGCTCCTTTCATCTTTGACCAGAAATCTTCATCACTGTCTATTTTTTTAATTATATAACATACGAATGACACTACGTTCTTGTTCCTTCCCCACCAGACAGCTTTGTTGTTACTATACTTGCCATGCTTTAAAAAGACTGAACTGAATAAATTCAGCTAGTCCTCACTATTCTCAAAACACAGTAATGTAACAATGGCAATGGTACAACCTGTCAAGTATTCAATAGTTTTACTCCCTATTTCTCCTGCCACTAAATTTATAAACAGTTAAAAGTTCAAACAGTAAAAAAAAAAGTCATTTTAGTAATTATTTCACTTACCATGACAGCAATTTCACTATCTTTAAATTCTGACACCAGGTTCTTCCTATACATGAACTGTTGTGTTTGTATTTTGGGTATCTTGCCTTACTTCCTGTAAGCCTCACACAAGGGTGTATTCTGCTCCACTTCTTTCCTTGGATTAATCTCTGATTCAATTTTCTTTTCCTACCCCATTTCTCACCCATTTTCCAAAACTCCTCCATCAGTTTCAGCTATCACCAATTTATCTTTGCGGACACATTTTATGAAACGGTTTCTTTCTATTCACCAAACAGATCCAACTTGTCGTTTATGCTTTTCTCTTCATATTTAAATGTGGAGGGTTTTTTTATTTCTCATCTGGTTTTTATAATTTTTACTTTTTGCCTGTTTCATGTAATGCTACGAAGGAGAGATGCTACTGCAAGTAACACAACCAAAGATGCAGACTTCAGATGTTTAAAAAAAACTGACATGTCTGTATACACGTGATAAATCAAAGTGAAATTGTCATTTGTAGTTACTTTGCTATTTTTGAAACATACTACTTTATAATATAATCTACAGTACAAAGAAATCAAGGCACATGCCATGTTTAAATATACTTCCAAGATTTTTTTTTTAGTTTCTTTAATTCAAGAAATTATTTACCTTAAATCCCCTACCCACTTACTAATGCCAGCTGTCCCAGCAGTGTCTCCTTCTACCAGAAAGAAGTACTTATAGAGCTGCATTAGTAGAAAACACCTAATGAGACTATAGTTAAATCCAAAAACTAGAAATTAAATCTGTTACCAATCTTGCATTTTACAGCACTGAAGTTTTGGAAGGAAATAAAAGTTCTGGTTTTAAAGCAGGTGTTTCAAGTCTACCTTGGTATCGGCAACATCAATGTCAAAAAGGAAGGATTATCAAGAAAAGTGCAGAAACAATTGTAGGGAGACACAAAATATTTAGCAGCTTTACAACATTTGCAATTTATATATGCAAGCAGTTGGTGTATTTCAATAAATTAATCTATTGAAAACCAAAAAAGATAACAGACAACAAGTACCTTCCAACATATTTTCCTATTTGTTCAGTACAAATAATTCCCTCCATTCTACAAAGAGTATTTCCAAACCAAGAAAAAGAAAACCACATGTACGAGTTTGCATCCTCCAGATTCAATATTACAATTACTACAACTCGCACCAAGGAATAAAATCACCCAGCTACAGAAAACCAACATAAAAACCTTAGCCATTCAGCAGCACAGGTCACTGTTAACAGCACAGTGCTCAGCTGTTTTGCTCTTGTTCTGCTTCACATAAAGATCAATTCCAGAACTCTATCCTGATATTCAAAACCCCCAGCTACTTCCAGTAACTTCTCTAACCATACCTAGAAGAGCTACCTCACACTGGCACTGTGAAATTATCAGCTAGCTTTTAACTAAAGAAGTCAGAATTCCCACAAGCTCAGCTAAACGTGGAACATTTTATGCAGCTTCAAAAGGGAGTGCAAACCTCAGGCTCCAAATTAAATGCAAAACTAACCCTCATTTGGCTCTGCCAATATTATTGTCTCACTCCCAAGTTTTGATTTTTTTTTTTTCCTTTAAAAATATTTCTCCTACGGACTGTGATAGAAGGACGAAAGACTGTTATTGTTATTTCTATTTTTAAATAGTTAGGAGGTTTACAGATATTATGGTGTTCTGCACCATACAAGGAAAGAAAGGGATAAAAAGGCAAGCTGGCCAGCAAGACACCCTTAGGGGAAAGAGGCTGGGGAGAAGTGTTAGAATTTTAGAACTAACTCCTCCCACAAGTACACATCTACCCACAAATTTAGTGGAAAGTATTCCTCCAGAAGCTTAACTCCTCAGTACCTTTCCAAAGAACTACTCTGATGTGTGTATTATACCCTGCAAAACATGTTCAGCAGAGAGCAGCGAGAAGTCAGGAGACGTAACACCCATTTCCACTTTTGACAGTGATCTGCATGCTGAACACAGTGATAACATTTCTGGCTCTTTCAGTTTTACACATGGAAGAACAATAAATGGGTATGCTATTTTCATAATTCTGGTCTCAACAGAACACATTAGGATACCTCTCTGGTTTCAGAAGTGCCATTTAAATTATTTAAATCATATTGATTTTAACTGTGAATTAGGGATCTAGCCAGCTTGGGAATGTTCACAAATCTAGTAGATGCTTACTAGCAGAGCCAGCAAGAACACAGCAGGTAGAATGAACACTCTGTGGCCTGAGGAAGTTACTCATCCTTCCTAGAATGGTCATTCTGATATGCAAAACATCAGTTCCTCCCTCTTAGTTGCTCTTGTAAGTCTGTAAGCAGCAGAGTTTTCCTTCTGCAGGCAAATGGATGCTAAATTTCCCAAACTTAAATTCAACAGTTAATCTTTTAAAGTATGAATTTTAAACTATTATTTGTAGCATAAAGCCTGTAAATGTCATGTATATTAGAGTCAATTTTCTCCATGTTTATCTAATTCTCTGTTCACAAAATGCTAATCATTATTAATGTAACTGTTTCAGAAATCCATTTCTCCTCAGTTTTACAGATATCAGAAAAGTATGCCAAGCCATTACACTCAACCAAGAATATACAGCTCACCTCCCTGCTTATAATCCTTTCCCTTCTTTCACTTCCACCTCTTCATGTATTTTCACTCAGTACTTCATAAATTTTCACTCACTTTGCATGACTTTGCACTCCTGCCTTTAAATAGTATCTTCTTTCTATCCATTTTCCTGTTCAAACCTATAATACATTGGCATTTGCCCCCTTGCTCTTCCAAGTCACAGTTCTACTGGCAAATACTCATTCTACTTTGTCGTAGCCATTTCTACCTTGGTCTCTTCCCCTCACAAAAGTATTTAGTGTTTTCAAAACTCTACATATAGTAACCATATTAAGATTTGCACTCTCTCCTGTTTTACAGATGTCTAAGCCAAGATGTCTTTTGTGCCAAGGACACAAGAGAAACAGACCAGGGGAAGGAAGAAAAGGAGGCTCACAAACCACATAGGGATATTTGGCTTCTACCTCCCACAAGGCCCGTGATCATGTGTGAGTGGATCTTCAAAAACAAAAGTTGTTCAGCTAGAAGCATTTGGAAAGGAACCTGTAGCACCTCTTCTACCGTAATAGCATTTTTGGAGCTCCGAGTCAGTCTTTCCAAGGCAGATGGGCCAAGGGCACACCAAGTGATGACATTTCTACAGAAGCAATCAGTTTTCATCCATTTACATGCACAGCATGGCCAAACGATGCTTTGGCAGTTACCAAACCGCTAAGTAGAGCTGTTTAAACAGCCAGCCTAAACTGGAAGTTAACTTTAAGGGTAAAGGTTCAATAAACAGCTGAGCTGGACCAATGCTGAAATTCAGAGGTTTCACTCTCCTTCCTATCATGTGATTCCTAGGCTGTCATCTCTCCTACCTCTTAGTCCTTGCACTAGTTTTGAAGCTTCTCTACAAACAAAGCTAGCTAGCCAAAGAAGAAGAAAAAAAAAAAAAAAACCCACACTGAGCAAGGAGATGGACACACACACAGAGTCAAAGGTAGAAAGCCATTAATCTGCTCAAGCCACATCCTGAAACAGTAAGCAGGCAATTGAGTACTCCTAATTTGTTTCATGCAACAAAAGGCACTCCGAGCTAATTCACTTTATTTTTGTGCTGAGAAGAGCCTAACAGCACCTGCAAAGTCACTGACTGCATTTCAGCTATGGGGGCATAGATCTCCAGACAAAAGAGGTAACTTTCAGAAGCACAACTGACTAGACTCTATACAGCAAAAGAACTAATAGACTCTTCAGCAGGAGTCAATAGGCTTGATGTTTATATGATCCACAAGCAAGGACATGCTCAGATTTGGAGAAGAAGAAGAAAAAAGGACCAAAGGGCTTTAAAGGATATTCTGCAGTTATAAGTTGCTACGCACGTCTATGCTTCTAAAAAATTAATTTAGCTTGATAAAGCTCTTTCACAAAGGATTGCTTATCAGAAAACTAAGACCTAGAATATGTTAATACAGAGATGTCCTGACAGACCACATTATGAAGTTACAGTCTGAAATTGCATTTATACTGTTGGATGCATAATAATGAATACAAAATGGAATTACCTTCTTTTTTTAGCCTTGATATAAAAACACGCTATATTGTAATCTCAAAAAAGAGTTATATCCCATAAGTTTTGGCTGCAGAGTAATATTCAATTCATTTGTGAGAATAAACATACTTCCTCCTCTCTCCCTGTCCTAATACACGTTAAGATATTATTTATGTAAGAGACAGAGTAAGTAAGGTTAGAAATCTTCAGATAAACACAGGAAGGTTGTAAGAAAGGACTGACTATTGAACATAAAGAAGAAACAGAGTTTTATTCTTTTTTTTCAGCTTTATAATTAAAGATGTTATTTTTATTGATATGCGTTTGGATAAAATTAGCCAAATGAAAGGTTCTCAAGAAGTCTCATCCAAAAAAACCCACAATGTAATCAAAATATGAATTCAAGATGATGAATTACAACCTATTCAAAGCAGTAATTATCAGAGAGAATTCTTAAAACAAGAGGGGCATAGCAAATCTCTTTTCTTCCCAAGTGACCAAATAATAACCAAATTCTAAAGAAGAGGATATTTGGTGGTCATTTTAGGTTCATGAAAGTATGCAGTAGTACAAACAAACTAGTCTGTATCTGTGACATCCTTCCCAGTACAACCTGCATTGTTTGTGTTCCACTGTAAGTGGAACCAACTACAGGAGAATTCTCAGAAGTGAAGGAAGAATTACATTAATAAAGGACCTGCAGAAAATCAGTGAGAATAAATTATGGCAATTTAATACACATAGTTGTGTATTTTTTAAACATCATAAATAAGTTTTTTTAATTATTACTATTATTAGCAAAGAGGACTGAAAGGAATATATTTCACCTGAACCAGTATCAATCTTTCAAAAAGACAAGCAGAAAGAACTTCAAACTGCTGGGTACAAACAAATGCATTCCTGGACTTAACTGTGATGCAAGACAACTTGTAACTTCATTATTTATTTTTTTTCCTTTACATGATCCCACAGAAAGCACTTAGACATCAAAACTCAAGCTAATGTGCCCCAAAAACTAAAATTAAAACTCTACAGGTTTTCAGATAGTTGTTCAGATGACACTGTGATTTTTGGACCACCTTGAAAATAAATCCGTAGTTATACAGTCCAAACAACTGTTTCAAAGATGCTGCCAGGCTAAGGTGTCTTCAACACAGCATTGTCTGGAGAGCACAGTCCATTTACAAACATTTTAAAAAACAGTAGGTAGGAGTTCTTTTGTCTAGCGAGCATTCTGAAGTACAAAAAATAAATACATATTCCTTCCAGAATTTCATACTGTCCAAACTAGCAAACACTTCAATTTGTATTTCTTTTCAACCAATCCAACACCTGATTAAAAAAAAAGTATTTGCCTCTCTCCCACATCATCACAAGCAGCAGGAAGTAATCCTTCCTCATGTGCCTAACCCACACAATAGAAATGGATGAAACGTGTATTCACCAGAAAAGGTTCAAAGGATCTGTCTTCATAAATACAGCCAAAGCCTACAGAAAAAGGTTGAAGTGATAGAGGCAGCCATGGTTACACATTTAAGTAACAGCTTTGGGGCTTTTTCTTCCTCTTTATAAACTAACATGCTTCCAGCATTCCCAGTGGTTTGGAGGAACATAATTGCATACTATTACTTAAGAACTATGTGATTACTGTGCTACTGTCTTCTGCATAACCCAGCCTGTAATAAAAGTGATAAGAATAGCATTTATTATTTTTGAAATGGTTTTTGCAATGCATCCACACTGATGTGGTTTAAAATATCTGACTAGCTCAAGATACTTTACATAGAGGTTTTATTTTCTTCTAACAGTACTGTACACTGTGCAAACACCCTTCTGCGTGCAAAGATACTGCCTGAAAGTTCATCTAACCGGGTCACTCAGCTCTTGAGCAAAACTTCCAAAGACTGAGGAAGAAATGTCCTGTCGTGTCTCTATAAGCAAGGTGTATTCAATGCAAAGAAAAGTCACGGAAGAAAAAGCATACCAAGAAGCAGCACAAATAGAAAGTGACAAGTATAGTTAAGCCTCTACAGTTACTATGGAATGTAACTGCAGTAAGAACTAGAAAAGTCAAGCAATTCAGTCCCAGCTCTTAAAGGCAACCAAGCTATGTCCCTTTTGTAAGTGTATCAATCACTACACAAAATCCGATTTCTAACTTCAGGAAAAAAACTAAATGAATGAAGAGAATTTAAACTTTAAACTTCTGTCTTTCTCAGACCTGTCTAAAGCACTCGGAACTTTTCTAGAAAACAAGCTTGGTAATATTTTACTTGAGAGTATCTGTAGACAATTGTTTTCTCAATCCAAAAATACTGCCAGTATCTATTGCTAAAACACTGTCAGGATGCAGACATGGTTTCAGTTTTCTGGAAATCCCCTGCTCCTCAGATCTCTAAACTCAAACCCCCAGACTAGTCTTCTCTAAATCAACGATTGTCCTTATTTTTTTCAGTGAGATTGGCTCTCTTTAGCAAAAAAGCTTTAACAGTGAAAGGCTACCCCTACCCCAAACACCAAAGTTTCAGGGCTGGAGATATGTCAGCACATCAAATCCAAAAGCAAAAGTCACTCATTGCAAGGACATATTCCAAGTAGGACAAAAAAGTACTGTTTTTATACTATGCACATTTATGGAGAGGAAGCGAGAGAGAAAATTCCCATCAAGAGTTTGCGCCGAGAGCTACAGAAATCTGGGCTTAAGCCAAGTGTCTCTTCTGTTTATATATTCTACTTATGTAATGTAACAAGTGAAAAGGAACACAGATTTTTTTTTGGAAATATATCAACATACAACTTAACTCACAAGGCAAACAATTCCCATTAAACAGTTACAACATGCTGTTACAAACAAAAATATGAAGTAACTATAGATTAATGCATGGTTCTCCTACAAGGGGACAATGAAAAAAGGGCTGCTGTTGTTACAAGATTGAGACGTGGGCTGCCCTACACTGCTGTTTATAGCAAACAAAAGAGAATGAAAATCCCATTCTACATTTAATTTCATATTGAATGTCTTCTATGTAAACTCCAACAAAAACACATTAATGCTTGAAGGCAAAGACTACTTTTTTCCAGAGCTCTCCTCCGAATAGAAAACATGTAACAAGCATGTACTACCTATACATACAACATACAGCTCACACTTGTACATAACATACTTACACAATATACAAATACTAACATGTAATCACTGCCAATCAAAGCGTTTTTTTCCAGTACATAATTTTGTTTTCCAACAGTTTGGATCAGTATTAGGTCAAACCAAACAAGCTAACTTTCTAGATTTCCAAACTACTTATCTCATGTCATGGCACGTCTTCATTGAGAGATAAAACATCTTGCTTAGAGAGACAAACTGACAGTCATTCTTCTAACCGCATACAGTTCCACTATCATACCTTATCCCTTTCACTATCACATCTATTACTGAGTCAGTTAATGGTTAGCAAGGCAATTCACGGTAGTTTCATTCATCAAGCTTCCTTCATATTCCTCTTTTACTGATATGATGATATAGGTGTTCATACAGACTGCTATGAAGTCCATTCAGCAACAGGAAACAAGGGACAGAGCTAAATAACAATTACATATGATGTCTACTACACATCTGAGACATTACTCTGTCCCCTATAGCTTGGATAGATACAAGTATGCAGTAAGCACATATGTCTCTCCATACAGGAAGGCTTAAATACCCTCATGTGCAGGAGTAGTTGAGAATTTAGGTTCATGTTATCACATGTTTGCATGCAGGTATAGCACCTGCTATTTTGCGGGATAAGAACAAGTGATTACTTGTCTGCTCCTTTGGTGTTAAAACACAGCTATCTTCAGCAGGCAAACGGGGACACAATAGGGCACGCAGAAGTGGTACACTACAGATCTTAGGAATACACTAATATATTATTTTAGTGCAGGTTTGTACTGTTCTACCTAGTGACACTGTGTAAAGAACGGATTAGGTTCCAACCCCTGGCACAAAGAGGGACAGGAAAACAGATACGACCTTTTGTGGGGGTCTGCCCCCTTAGGTGAGAAACAAGTGAGCCTTTTTTCATGTTGGAAGGAGGGTGCAAGGGCAAGATGAACACAGACTGGATACACCCCCCCACCACCACTCCTGCCTGCAGGGTTGTCAGGCCTGTCCCCTCTGCAGATTTATGTAACGATGGTGTCCCCCACCGCAGAATATGTACAGTGCCTGTGAAGACAGAGATTTCTCTCCACATTTGCCTTGGAAGACTGAATTGCATACAGAGCTAGAACTATGGCTACATGACTGTAAGGATACAAGGGTGGTTATCAACCCCAGCGTCAGGCAAATGGCATCTGTGAAAGGTAGCATGCTCCCTGGGGTAGCTGCAGAGTAAAAGTGTTCCTATAGACATGTCACCACCTGTGACATGCAGATAGGTGAGATGTTCAGAGGCACATGAGTGTCCTAGTGTGGTTACAAACCGACATGCGTCCCCTCCACGCCAGGTGGGTCCCCCTACAAGCAGCGGGACTGAAGGAGCAGGTATACAACCTGGCACGCGTACGTGTTGATTCAAAGGTGGGCTGGCTTCCCTCTCAAACCTTAGCGGTCAGGGAAGGGTGGCACAGAAATGTACATTCCCCAGAAGGGGAAGAAGACAGGTGCGAGCAAGAATTCCCCCCCACACACACAGTTTCCACAGTGTGCCACGGGAGAATCAGCTCTGCCTCACCAAATGCGGGGCGGCAGGGGGATGGGGGTGGAGGGGAGTGTGCAGCTATCCAGCCATATGGGAGCAAACACCTACCTCATACAGCAAGGCGGAATAGGGGTGAAAAAAAGAAAGAAAGGACAGGGTCCAAGCAGAGCTGGGAGCGGGCTCGGTTTCCGTGCGGGGACGGGCCAAGGGGAGCGGGAAAGCCTCATGTCACGGAGGTTGAGTGGAAGGGTAGGGAGTGGGTGTTCTCCTCACAGGGAGGTTGGGGGGCACTAGGATGCCTGAGGGGGCGGGGAGGGGGGGTGTGGTGGGTCCCCCGGCGATTTAATCGGGGTTTTAACCGGGATTAACCCGGATTAAATCGCCGGGGGACCCACCACACCCCCCCTCCCCGCCCCCTCAGGCAGATACCGGCGCCGGCCGCCCCCTCCTCACCGCGCCCCCGGTTCCTCGCCTGGCCTCACCTGCCCGCACCGTATCGGAGAGGTCGTGGCTGAGGGCGGCAGCGCTGCGCGGGAACTCCTTCAGCTTCCTGCCGCTCAGGTTGAGCCCCCCGGAGTGAGCCGCCTCCTCCAATGCCCGCTCCAAACCGCGGTTCAGCGGCGCTTGCAAACCCAGCGCCCCGCCGCCGCCGCCACCGCCCACCCCGGCCGTTGCCGCCGCCAGAGCAGCGGCGGGGAAGGGCTGCGACTCTCCTCCCAGCGTCGCCATCTTTCCCCTCGCCCGCCTCGCCGCTGGGGGTACCCGAGAGGGCCGCCGGACCTGCCTCTCCCTTCCTCCTCCTCCTCCTCCTCCTCCTCCCGCTCGCTGTGGTAGCGGCACCGCCGCCGTGAAGGGGGGGGGGGGGGAGCGGCAGCGCAGGCAGGGAGGCGGAGGCGAAGGGCCCGGGCGAGGCGCGCCCACTGCGCATGCTCCGCCTCACCGCCGCCCCCTCCCCTCCCCGACACAGCTCCCGCGGGCCGTGCGCGGGGCGGGGCACTGCGGCGCCGCCTAGCGGCGCCGCGCGGCGCGCCCCCCCCCCCCCCCCCCCCCCCCGGCCCTCGCTCTTGCTGCTGCCAAGGGCAACAGCAAATCATATAATCATAGAATGATAGAATGCTTTGGGTTGGAAGGGACCTTTAGAGGCCATCCAGCCCAACCCCCTGCAGTGAGCAGGGACAGCTTTAACCAGATCAGGTTGCTCAGAGCCCCATCCAACCTGACCTTCAATGTTGCCAGGGATGGGGCCTCCACCACCTCTCTGGGCAACCTGTTCCAGGGCTTCACCACCCTCATTGTAAAAAATTTCTTCCTTATATCCAGTATAAATCTATTCTTCTTTAGTTAAATCCATTATTCTTTGTCCTGTCACAACAGGCCTTGTTAAAAAGATTCTCCTCATCTTTCCTGTAGGCCCCCTTTAAGTACTGGAAGGATCATAGAATCCTTAGATCATAGAATCATAGAATCGTTTAGGTTGGAAAAGAGCTTTAAGATCATCCAGTCCAACCTTTAACCTCGCAATGCCAAGTCCACCAATAATCCATGTCCCCAGGTGCCACATCTACACGTCTTTTAAATATCTCCAGGGATGGGGCCTCAACCACTTCCTTGGGCAGCCTGTTCCAACGCTTGACAATGCTTTTGGTGAAGAAATTTTTCCTAAGATCCAATCTAAACCTCCCCTAATGCAGCTTGAGCCCATTTCCTCTTGTCCTATCACTAACTACATGGGAGAAGAGACCAACACCCACCTCACTACAGCCTCCTTTCAGGGAGTTGTAGAGAGCGATAAGGTCTCCCCTCAGCCTCCTCTTCTCCAGGCTAAACAACCCCAGTTCCCTCAGCTGCTCCTCATAAGGCCTGTGCTCCAGACTCTTCACCAGCTTCGTTGCCCTTCTCTGAACACGCTCCAGCACCTCAATGTCTTTCTTGTATTGAGGGGCCCAAAACTGGACACAGTATTCAAAGTGCAGCAACCGCATGCAAGTGCAAAAGCAGGGGTGAGCTCGCCCTTGTTTTTCGGTCATGGCATCCCCACCGCCTTCCCTTTTAAAGGCTAGCCCGGCAGGTTTGCCCGTCACGTGCTGTAGCCCCTTGTCCCGGCATCCGCCGGAGTCGTTCGCCACGCTAAGTGCGCTGGCAGGCTCAGGGGCTGGATGTGAAGCAATTTGTGGTTGGGTGGCGTGAAACCACCGCGCATGCATGCCGGCAAGCATGCGTGTGCTCAGGCAGCGGGCCTCATTTGAAAATTAAAAGCTGCAGTGGCTGTTGCCACTGAACTAGGCCCTGGGGAGCATCTGCCCTGCAGAAGGCTTTTCTGTGACTTGCTTCTCCCGCAGGGGCTGGTTCGCACATGTGCGTGGCCCCGGGGGCCCAGCCTGACAAAGAGAGACCCTTGAAGGTGTGATTTGTAGTGACAAACCAAGCGCAGGAACCACGATCGGTTCAGTTTTCAATGGAATAACTTTTCTGAGGGGGCAAGGGTGTTGGTTTTGGTTTATTTCCCCCTCCCTTTCTGCAGCTTTGCAAAGCTAAGCCCAGGAATGGGAGAAAGGAGCGAGGCCTCATGTTTCCACAGGGTTTACAGAGTTCAAAGCTAAAAAAGGACTTGGACGTCATCACCCATGACCTGTATTTTACAGGCCGTTACATTTCACTCAGTTACCCTGTGTTGTGATCAGTGGCTGACCTTAAACCAAAGCCTTCCCGGCTCCAGGAAGTTCAACCACTGAGCACTACAGGGACAAGGAAGACAGAATTGCCACAAGGAAATAACTCTCGGTTTCTGAAAGACAGGAGCGATCATACCAAGTTTAGCAGTCACAGCAAGAAACAGCACTGGTTAAAAGGGAGAAAGGGTGTTAGAGGTAGATCTTTTCACATAACAGCATCATCATATCCATTAAAAACTTGTTCTTTATAATTAAGTTACGCTCTCGGTATCAGCATTTTTCATGGTAGTTTTATATACATTGCATCACTGCAGAAGTGTTGCAGGCAGCACAGCAGCATTTTTAAAGAGGCTCCCTTCCATTAAGGAAAGAGCTGTAAGGTTAGATGGGTAGGAGGGGGATTATTTTACCATAAGTCCATTTATACTGCATATAATATACTATATACTAAAATATAGGCTTCTGAGTTTAAACTCCAGTCCAAACTCAGCTCACACCTACAATTGTCAGTTCTTCATGTTTGATGTGGAGATGGTTTGGGCATGATAAATTCAATCTCAGCGTTTGAGAAAATTTTGGGTGCACTAGAGAGCAATTCTTGACACCATTCCTTGGAACAGCCCCTACCTGAAGAGGAGGAAATCAACAGTTACCACATCAACAGTTGTGCCCAGTTATCACATTACTTTTGCAAAGTTTGTTGGTGGGTTTCTAAGATAGTTTTTCCCACAAATTTCCACTAGTCGCAGCATGTTTTGGATTTGTCAAAAGGCTTAATTCCAGCTTGCGTGCAGTCTTTGCATTGCTGCTGGAAAACATAAAGAAACAAATGAATAGCTACATCTTCTCAGCAATTTAAAGAAAAATGTTGACGAACAGTAGTTCAAGTTGAGTAAACTGTGAATAAAAGCAACTGCAAGGCTTCCCCTATAATAGGCATTTTTTTAAAAGCAAGTTTAATGAACTAGGTACTATATCTTTTACACTTAGAGAAGTCTGAAATATCATAGGTTTTATAACTCAGTAAATGATTTGCACAAGAGATTTCCCGTGTATTAAATTACCCAACATCATGGAACTTTATTTTGGAGCTAGTAATATAGAAGTGAACATTCAGACAGCATATCTGCAGAATTCGTCTTCCACATCAGCTCTTTACAGCCAGGTAGCAGACCTGTCTTTTGGTGAGGTTTGGTGAGTTTTCTCACCAGTGGGACACCCTGTTCCTTCCTTCCCCACTTCTGGTAAGACAAAATGATTTCTAGTGCTGATTTTGATAAAAACAAAAGGGTTTTTTTTTTTCTCTTCATTGTCTTCACACCCTACTGCTAATCCTGGGATTTGATTCACAGCGTCTTGCGTAAGGGAGGCTAGCAGCAATACTTGTCTCAGCCCCATTCGAAGGACAACTCATCCTCCTTTGCAGGAGGCACCCAAGGTGCCAAGGAGCCATCAGGCTCCGCTGCACGCAGCCAGGCACAGCGTGCCCACCTCGACTGCCCTGTTGGGCTCACAAGAAGGTCCCCTGGCTGGCAGAGGCAGACAAGTCAGCGCAGCATTCCCCCTTAAGACACCCAACATCAGGACAGCTAGGACACAGAGAGGCTGGGGCTACCCTGGTACATGGTCTAACAGGGGTTAAAGATGTAGGTTCCCCCTTATGGCAATGCAAGGGCACACACCAATAATCAGGGAGCATGTCTGTTTTAAACTGCTTTTTGATCTGAGTGGCTGAGGTGCAATGTGGGCATGACCTGTGCTTATCAGACACTGTGTAGAAACTCCTGGAAGTAGCATTTTGAAGGCTACTACTGTTATTGAGATTGTGGAGGGGGAAAAAATATAGCACTGAAGCTGTATTGCCTTGACTTTCTCTCTTCTCTGCCTGAGTGCTGTGCCAGATCTAACTCCGTTCCTATAGATACAAAGGATCAGAAACTGAAAACACTACAGAAAAAGAAAAGCTCAATCACAGCAGCACTGATTTGCTATCCATGCAGATGTATATAAAAGGTCACGCTCCATATATTGACTTTGGTTGGATCACAAAGCAGGTACAGCCTGGCATGGCAGCTAAGCTGAGCTAGTGGCAAGCTGTCATTGAAAGAAGCCCTTCCATTCCTTGCCCCCAGCTATGTGATCTTGCCAGTTCCTATGTGACAGTATTTGCACTTGTCTGACTCCTCAATGAGTCCTAGAGCAGCTTAAAAATTAACTCTAGAAGGAAAAGAAAAGAGTGGATGCTTTTCAGCAAGCAGACAGAAATGTAGCAGAGAAGGAATGCAGAAGGCTCATGCGTGTAGCAGAAGGAAAAGATTGCAGAGGTGACCGTTCTGCAAACTGGGTCACACATAACGGCTGTGACAAGAAAAATCCTATCAGAGATGTACCATAGCTGAGGGAGACTGTGAGCCTTAGAGTCTCAGAGTGAATTTCTATGACTTTAAATTGGCAGAAAAGAGGCAAACAACAAGGCCCACATGGCTTGTGAAGATCAGACTTGGGTGAGGGCTTAGGTGCAAGGAGCTGGTGCTTCACAAGGTAGTGTGTGACCTCGGTGTGGAGTACCTGCCCTGTACTAGACGCAGGACTTGGGCAGCGTGGAGCAGGAGACCCTCACTTTACTTCAACGTACAGACATTTACCTCATGCTCCATGTGCTCTGAGACAATCGTGAAGAGGCATTATCATGGAGTAGCTCATACACAGGGTACACCAAGGCTTTTGTCATGCGAATATCCCAGGTGGGCAAGCTGTCTGGTGTGGAGACAGAAGCAACACACAAACACTAAGTCAAATGTCAAGTGGGCATCACTCAACCTGCAAGGCTACCTCCATTTGGTGCAACACAAAACAGCAGTCACAACTCAGAAAAGCCACATTATACATCCTTGGTAGCATGACTCTAACAGCACCAGGACAAGGAAAATGATTAGATGAATCCCAAGAGAAAAAGCATGCAGACTGAAGCTTCAGGTGGCACAGGTTAAAAGATGTTCCTTTCAATTAAAGCACGGACTCCTGAAACTGCTCACACTATGCCTAAGGCAAGTGGTTTGTAGCACACACCAGCAGAATGAGTAGCCTACGCAGAGCAGACAATGCTCTGCATCTTCCTTGCAGCAAAGCTGGTGAAGAGAGTTTGAACGGCGAGGAAGCTATATCAGGAAATAGCACAGAAAAATCCATCTATATAGCACCTGCCTCACAGAATACTCAGGGGAAAAAAAGGGTAAAAAGGAAGACAGCGATTAATTGATAGGAGCAGGAGATGAAGGGAAGCTGATATATAAAGCAGGAGTTCAGAAGGTAGGTAAGCAGCATGGTCACTGCTCAGAAGACACACAAGGTTCATCCTCGCATAGATCCAAGCAAGTTCACCACAGAAGCAGTGCAGAATTATTTGCTACAGACAAAGAAGCATTTCTTGGTCCCAGGGACTGAGCATGGCAAGCAGTGGGAACTCAGGAAAACAGCTCCCTTGCTGTGTCCTGAGACCCAGCAGGTGGGCAGGCTCAAAACACACACTGGGTGACTTTTGGTGGGGGTCAGCTGTGGCAAGATCAATCCCAAACGGCACCACGTATACTAGACACGTTGGCAAGGTTCACTGTCATGGTAGCGATGCTGCTGTACAGACAGAGATGCAGCAGGATAGACGCTGTGAGAGATCTTGACCAAAAGCACAGCTCTCAGCTCAGATGTCATGAAAATAGACCTAAGGGTAAGCTAAAACTGAATGAAACTGTCTTAGTATCCCTGAAACACTTGACCTGACTAAACATTTAAAGACATGCCCATACCTGAAATATTAATTTAGTTCAAAGACTATTAGCAGTTGTAAACTGGCAGAGTTTCTTTCAAGTTTCTCAGATGACCTTGAAACATGCAATATGATAGAGTGGTAACTACACCCACACTTACGTTGAATCCACTGCTGAAATACAACTTCAACAGAGATTCAGTGGAAATTCAGGGGACTGTAACCAGGGTAAGAGCCTTGCTCTTGAAACAGGAAAAGCAGATAGGTTTTTGCACCACAGGTCAGTAGAACAAAGACATACCTAAGTTGGGAAAGGAATGTCTTGCAGGAGTTTGCCTTGAGAAAATTTGAAACAGCATCTAGTAGGGGAAGAAGCCATCAGAGTAAGAAATAACCTGTCTTCTAATAAAAACAGAGAAAACAATTGGTTATTGTCACTAGCAATGAGACAGCATTTACAGAGAGACACTGTTGGCAGTCCCACAATGCCTCCAGTGTATGTTGTTGAAATACTGAAGTTTATATGTCTGTTGCAAAAAAACTATGCAAATCTGATTTCCTACCCACAGCAGACTATTAGCCCAGACACATGGAACTTAAACAGAAATACAGAGTCCTCAGTCTATTGCAAAATCCAGAAATTTCAAGAAGATAGAAGACATCAGCCAGGCAGTTGAACTCTGGTTTCTAGGTGGAGCATGCAAGGCAAAGATTTTGTAAGACCCGTATTCATGATTATGGGAAAGACGGCAGGTAAAATGCTTCATATCACTGTTATGAACAGCAAAAACACTGGGACCAAAGAGAACTACTGCTTGGTAAGCAGTTGTGATATATATGGAGAAAGTAAAGGCCTAAAACCAAAAGCAGCAGTGGAAATGGAAGAACAGCTCTACCTGAATGCAAGCTCAAATATTTTCCCTGCAAACCACACAAACCACCTCTCTGGTATAAACAAGTTCTTGAGACACCTGGGAACTCAGTAAGAGCCATGAAGCAGCACCAGCCTGGTGGTTGCAAACCGCTCACCTGACTTGAGTCAGGTAACTAATTTTAGTTGACCAGCACTGTGTTTATGCCTTTTCCCCACTCAGTCCAACCATGCTGCTGATACCAGTTGACTGGCAGCAATAAATGTGAAGGTAAAATTGCAAAGAGGGTGCTCAGATACCCGCCACTCAGGGAAGAAAGCATGCATGTGATTCCTGAAATGTGGAATTGTATTCAAGAACATGTCAATTGCCAGATATAATGCTTTGATAATGCACACAAATATGGATCCCTGCAACCGCCAGCACCTCCTTACCCAGAAGGTATTTCACCCCTAAGGGGTATCTTTGCTTTTCAACGTGCATCCAGGCCCACTGAAGCAAGGGTTATTTACAATAACGGCACCAGCAGAATAAGGCTTTTACTAGCAAAGAGTAACCTCCTCCTTGGATGTCCTGACAACCCCCAAACGTCAGCAAGGATGCCAATATACAACACTTTGTTGAAGAGCAAGTCACGTTGACCCTCAGTTTTAATCATTTAGTTTCAATCACTTTTCATGGAAGTGAAGCTGTATGTCTTACAGATAAACAGGTTTTGGCCCATGGGGGAACGCTGCCTTGGTACACAGCCAAGGGAAGTGCTGGGCTAGGAAGGAGATACCCAGTATTCTCCATATTTCAAGAACTGTGGGCTCTATGACATACAAAGACAATGCATGTCTTAGAATCATAGAATTGCTTTGGGTCAGAAGGAACCTTTAGAGGTCATCTAGCCCAACCCCCCTGCAGTGAGCAGGGACATCTTCAACTAGATCAGGTTGCTCAGAGCCCCATCCAACTTGACCTTCAATGTTTCTAGGGATGGGGCATCTACCACCTCTCTGGGCAACCTGTGCCAGTGCTTCACCACCCTCATCGTAAAAAATTTCTTATATGCAGTCTAAATCTACCCTCCTTTAGTTTAAAACATTTCCCCTTGTCCTATTGCTACAGGCTCTGATAAAAAGTCTGTCCCAATCTTTCTTATAAGCCCCCTTTAAGTACTGGAAGGCTGCAATAAGGTCTCATCGCAGCTTTCTCTTCTCCAGGCTGAACAACCCCAACTCTCTCAGCCTTTCTTCACAGGAGAGGTGCTCCAGCCCTCGGATCATTTTTGTGGCCCTCCTCTGGACCTGCTCCAACAGGTCCATGTCCTTCTTGTGCTGAGGGCTCCAGAGCTGGACGCAGTCCTGCAGGTGAGGTCTCACCAGAGCAGAGCAGAGGGGCAGAATCACCCCCCTCGACCTGCTGGCCACGCTTCTTTTGATGCAGCTCAGGATACAGTTCGCTTTCTGGGCTGCGAGTGCACATTGTTGGCTCATGTCCAGCTTCTCATCCACCAGTACCCCCAAGTCCTTCTCTGCAGGGCTGCTCTCAATCCCTTTATCCCCCAGCCTGTATTGATACTGGGGGTTGCCCTGCCCCAGGTGCACGACCTTGCACTTGGCCTTGTTGAACCTCATGAGGTTCACACAGACCCACTTCTTGAGCTTGTCCAGGTCCCTCTGGATAGCATCCTGTCCCTCAGCCATGTCAACTGCAGCCCTCAGCTTGGTGTCATCTGCAAACTTGCTGAGGGTGCACTTAATCCCACTGTCTATGTCATTGATGAAGATATTAAACAGCACTGGTCCCAGTACAGACTCCTGAGGGACACCACTTGTCACCGGTCTCCATTTGGACATCAAGCCGTTGACCATTACCCTCTGGATGCAACCATCCAACCAATTCCTTATCCACCAAACAGGCAGGCTTCAATTCTCTCCTAATTCATACATGATGCTAGAGCAGCTGATAGTGTCTTGCAGATCCTGGGCTACTCAAAAATAACTTAAATCCACATTTTTCCTTTATCTGATATGCCACAAGTACTATGGGACAGCTCTTGAAAAAGAACAGCAAAGAATCAAGATCGAAGTTTACAATTTAACTGCAATTTATGTCCTCACCCCTTCCATAAAGATCAAGGCATTCAGCAATTCATACTAAACTTCCCAACACCACTAATTTTGACATAGCTACCAAGAAATATAGCACTTGCTGGTTTATTTGAGAGAAAAACAAAGACTCATCTTGTTTCATCATGAGTCGCTAACACATCTAAAATAACTTGAATAACTCTATAACAATGAAGTTTATATGCAATATTTTAGAGGCATTTTACTCCCAGTTACCTACAGAATACAACACTTTGTTTAGACCAGTCTTTTCTTCTTCCAGCACATAACAAAAGCTTCCGTCCTGTAAACAGTTGCTTAACATTAGTTCCCAGCTTGTGAACTGGGTCACTGGAGACAAGCACGGGGTGGGCTGGGGTGCAGAGGGTATGCTGAGGGGGGGACCTGAGAAAAGCAGGTGAGAACTGCTCTTCCAGGTGTGCCTTTGCTACTCCCCCTGCAGCAGAAAGCACTTCCCAGCAGTGCATTGCAGGCTTGCAGCACCTGGGAGATGAGCATGATCCTCACACAGCAGACTCCTGCTACCTTCTAGTGAGATCTAGGTCCTGCAATCGCAATATGGGGCTGTGAACTTTCCACCACTCCAAAAGCTCATGGGCTAGGTACCACTGACCAGGCACAACCGGAGAGGGGTGGGAGCCACAGGTAGGACCAGTGCTCAGATGAGCCCTGTTAGAAAGGTAACGCTTTTCTCTGCAGCCTCCCTCCAAACCCCATCATGTGATTTGTCACTGTCCCTTTCCAAATCACACCATAACACGAGAGCATCAGAGTCTTTGCCAAAGAAGATACTTGTGAGAACCAAATTGATTGTTTAGGGCAAGTTCCTCTCACTTTTATTAAAGCAATAAAAATGCTGGAGATCCCCATCAAATGAAGACCTCATTGCACTACACTGTGCAAAAATACAGCTACTGGCCAGAATCTCTTGCACGATAAATATCCAATCATTTTTCATACACACAGGCTTGAATGTTTGGCAACAGTGCATACTGTGAAGTTGGAGGCATGATATCAAGGAGGACAATGGAAATAATAGGTTCCTTTTGGGAAGAAATAGTGTTTCTGGTAAGACTGACTGCAAAATACAGCTCAAAAATGGTTGATGTGGGGTAAATCTAGGTTATCGCAGTGTTGGGCAGGCAGCACTCCTCCCTTTATCTCCTCCTCTTCCTCCAGATAAACACTGTCAGACTGGGCAATGCACACCCAGCAGGATAGATTTCCTTCTTGCTGGCAGGTGGAGTTACAGCCTGCTTTTGGGCATGGCAAAATAAAGGTGATCCAGTTAGCTGCATAGTTTCATATTCTGCATGTAGTGGAGGCCAGGAAGGTGCCCAGGCATGCGTGGTGCTCTGACCGATTTCTCATGACAGTTTGGCTCCTAGGAGGTGCCGGGAGGTCCTCCCTTGCTGCAGAAGCTGATGGGAGACCCTTTACGCATAATTCATCCGTAAGGGCACACGTCCTTATATTGTGCATCCTTTTAAGGACACCTACCTGAATGTCATTTTCTGTTCTCCCCCAGTTTTGTTTGAGCCATCTCCCTCACCTTGTGCCTTCAAGTGCTTTCTTAGAATTAATGCCTCACACTCTGTTTTTAACAATAGGAGCTGAACACTGAAATGGCAGAGCTAAGTGAAGCGTACGTAGAGAGAAGGGGAAGGAAAAGCAATTTTCCACCCATCCCCCCCATCTGTGATCTGTACATCTCTGTTAATATGTAAAGCACAGAGCAGCCTGCACAGCCTACATTACATGTAGCAGTTAGAATAGGGCTGTTTTTTCCACGTGCTGCCTACAGCACTGAAAACACTGCTATTACTAAAACACCTCAGGAGTAATGCAGATTACTAATCCTCAGTGGCTCTAATAAATGAAAGAGAAACAACAGAAGTCCCTGAGAAAAACCTTTCAGCGATCTTGCTACCTTCCCTTGAATTCATCTGGGCATATAGATGGCAAGGGTATATCCTTTATCTGTTTCATGGGAGCCTAGGGAGCTGTTTAGAAAGGATGAAAACAGCTAGCAAACAAAGTGAAAGAAATGTTCTTAGTACTCTGAAGAAAATAAAAAGGAAGAAGGAAAGTGCTGGTCAGGGAAAGCATTCAAGCCCTTGCATGACAGATAAGCAGGGGATAGAGGTTATTTTTACAGAAAAAAATGGGAATAGAAATTAGAGATTGTGACCAGCACTTCACTGATTTTTTTTTCCCAAAAAACATTCTGCATTCTCCGTGCTTGCAAAGAAGCAATTGATTTTTCCAACATATTAAGCTGGGAAGTTGTTAGGGTGATTGCAACCGTAATGCAAATACGGTTTGCAAATGCTCTGACGAGATTCCCCTCTCTGTAATTACAGTCCACATCAATGAGGCATGTTTCATAAACCATTTCAGAAGTTTTGTTCTGAAGTCATAAACCACCTTTCTTTGTGTATATACAACATAGTTCAAGCTCACACAAACCAGCAGCAAGCTCCTGACACCTTTCATCTCTGGCCACTTGTCCTTCAGGCCAGCAAGTCCTACTGCAGCAGCATCTCGTACGTGGCAAGCCACGTGGCTCCACACCTCTCTCAGCAAGCACTGCCCATCAGCGCCGGGGCATGGGGAGCTTTTGGTCCAGTCCCGAGTAGGTTTGGCTTGTACGGCGCAAACCCCTACATGCCTGTACGTCCTCCTTGGAATGCCTTTGTGCGGATGATTATGCCAAGTGTGCCTGATTTCAGTCACTGCAGTTTGTTGAAACTGGGATTCAGGGAGGGGAAAAAATACTCAGAAAAGTTATAAGATGCCTTTCCCCAGCTGTGCTGGAGGTACTTATTTACATATGCTAGGCACTTATTCACAGCAACACTGCACTGTTCATTCACAGCATCTCCAAATTGCCTAGTGCCTCACCTACATACTGACTTTGGTCAGGCCATGGGTATTTAACCAGATAAGTGAAGAAGGAGGACTTCAAGACAAGCATATATTTAAAGGTTAATTACCAGGTGCGCCTCACATTTGCAACATCTCTGCGATAAAAACTCTGAAAATTGGCTAGCGCTCATGCTTTTAACAGAACACCATCCAGTATGAAGTCAAAAGTCTTAATAAATCTAAATATATTTCAGTACTTTCATCAGCCAAGTATATAAATTCCTCAAGTGTGGAATCAGGCTTGCTTTATAGTAACTCCTTTTCATTAATCTTTATTGATGGGTAATAATTATATTCATAGATGTCAGTTCCTTTGAAGCCCCATGTCATTTTTCTGCCATTTTGCCTACAACTGATGTCAGGTTAACAAGCCTATAATTAGTGGCTCGTCACACCCTCTGAATTCTGGCATGGACTCAGTATTTTGCCAGTCTTTTGGAATTTATTTCTGATTCCAAGGTGTTTTCTGAACATCTTTAATTGCTGATGTGTTGAAAGTTTTGTATGACTCTGCTAGGATGCAAGCACAAATCCTGCTCCATTCTGAATAAAACCAAAAAATTTTAAAAATATTTTTCTGTTCTGCATCACTGATATCAGTTTTGCCTGCTGTTTCTAGTGATAGGCCTAAAATGTCATTATTCTTAATAATTGAATGCTTTCATATTATCTTTGGCTGTCATTTGCAGTTTTTTTCTGAAATTTTTACTTACCAATTTTCAACACTTAATAATTTCTTACTTATATGGATTGTTCTTTTTTGTTCATCATAGAAATTATGTCTTTTCAACAGCTGATTTCCTTCTGCCACTGAATCATGACTGACATTTAGTACCTCCTTGACAAAGGGGGAAATTTGACATTTTTCCATCTAAATAAACTTCTCTGGAATAAATGCCCATATTTATTTTCATTTTTCTACCTATATTTTACCTCCCATACACTTTTCTCTTAATTTACTCCTGCTTCAGGAATCTAATTTTCAGGATAACCAATACACATACACTATTGGTGGCCAGTGTGCAGTGCTTGCCCATATTGAACATAATCAGATCACAATCATTGGCCCTGAGGCAACCGAAGCTTTCCAGTGTAACCATTCATTCTTTTTTATGAACAGAAACTGTAACAAAAAGCCTGAGACAACAGCTAAATTAAAGTCACAGAGATTATATTAACTCCAGAAGTTCTTACCTTTTGAATATCTGATTTTGCAACAAAAAAATATGTTCTAAAATAATGCTTAGGGGAGGAGGTAGGAGAGAAGAGAAATTGTTTCTCTATTATTCATCTTCTAAAACCCTAAAAATACTGATTCCCTGCCCCCTGATTTTGCCTTCACCAGGAAGGGTCAGCTCCAGGGCTGGAGGTGACTGGATCTCCAAGTGGCAGAGGTCTGTAGGACATCGCAGAGTGTTCAGCAGGCGGTTGTCTTCTCAGAGGCCATGTCCTATAGAGGACAGGCAAGAGTCAAAACTATCTGCGGATACAAAGTCTATGGCCCCTCTCATGGATTTCCCCTGGGCTTTGCAGGGGATCACGTGTGAGCAGCCACATGTTTTCCTCCCCAGCCCTTCTTAAATTTGTCCTCTTCTGCTCCCAGCCCTCCCAGCCTCATCTCTTCCCATTCCTGGCTCCTTGTCCAGGCCCAGCCTCCTACATTCTCTCACCCAGCCCAAATCTCCCTTCATTTCCCCATTCTCCCCTTCCGCTATCCTTGTCCAAAATTGCTCACACATCTCCAAACTCTAGCTCCTATCTTTCCTATATTCAAACAAAACAATTTCTTCCTCCTCACTACCACCAACCAGAAAAAGAGGAATATTGAGAAGCCAGGAAAAACAGGACCAAAGGCCATGGTAGCCCAGAGTTGCAATTATACAGTCCAGAAGGAATGGTGTCCAGCTCAGATAAAGTCTCCAAAGCATTTAGCTTACAGCTGTGGCAGAGATCTACAAAGCATGTCCTAACTGCATTTTTTTCCTCTAAAAGGTCTATAACTTGGCCATATTTGGGCTCATTTTTCTGGAGATACAAAATATACAAGTGTCATCTATGGTTAAGTTTCACATCCCTCCTATAAAGCACAGGGGCCAGCTAGAGTTCCCAAATGAAAGACAGAAATTAACATCATCAAAACAATTCATATTTTTCAGCCCCATTCTTGGAAGTGACTGAACTGTTTTATTTATGAACTTGAATTTCAGCTAAATGAGCAGATGCCCAGCAGGGAGATTTTCATTCCCAATTGTTACCATTTGGCAAAATTATAAGCAAAAGAGGACAGGAGCTCATCATGGAAAGCATTGGACAAACAACAATAGACAGTGCCACTATTAAAACAAATATTTTTATTTTTAGATTTCCTATAAAATCTTTATTAAATATGCAAAAGATTTGTTTTACTTCTATTTTCCATTGCATTTACATGAGACTTTTGACTGAACGGTCTGGGGAATCAATGAGAGCTAACAGCACCAATAAAGTGCAAAACAACTGCTGAGTTGAATACAAGCTGAGGAGCTTTCAGAGGCAGCTTTATAATAACAGAGAGGATATTATTAAATGGGACTTACTGATAAAAAAATATTTAAAGACAAGATAAAATGCACCAGAAAGCTAAGAGAAGTAAAACCTCAATACCTCTTAGTTGAGTGTATATATCACTCCCCACTATGGTAACCGAGAATCTATTTTAATGCATATAAGAAAATGCGTAACAATGAAAATACTGTAAGGATATGAATAAAAAGAGTAAATGGGGAATAGGGAATAAGAAAAACTTGTAGAAATTATCAATGTGGGACAAAGCATTGTACCCTAAGATTTATATTAAAGTAATTACACAGATGGACAGAAATCCAGCAGCGAGAAGAAAAGAAGGGATGGGAAGTTCTCTTTCTATGTTCCAGTAATCACTAAATAATAAGAGCATTAAGTCGCAGCAGATGTGCACCAATACAGCTCTCTTATGTTCTCAAGTACGTTGGAGCTGGGCTCCTTCAGCCAACTGAGAATTGCACCAGTCATGGCCAAGTACAGCCCTGGCCCCATTTTGTGCAAGCTGAGCACAACTGGCTCTTTTTTTCCAGTTGCAGATCCCCTCCTTCCCAAATCCTAAACAGCAGCAATAACAAAAAACTCACACAATATCACTGGTTATTCTGTCTGTCTCTTTGGAAACACTTTTTACTTCTTTTAAACTTTTTCTCCTCTTAGAAGCTTAGTTACTCTTCCAGAAGAACAAAGGTACTTTCAGCAGATTCTTTCAGTATGAAAATCTGACAGTGAGCTATTGAAAAAGTTCTCTGCTGCATTTTTATCTGAAAATGGCTGGATAAACTCCTGGAAGAGAAATGCACCAGAAGTTCGGAAATATATATTTGTAATATTTATTTGAAAAGGTTATTATGCATGTAATATATAAAACCTTCCCTCTCAGGAAGTCTCTGAGTTGGAAATAGCCAGAAGATTATTGACAAGAAATACCATTTACGCTTGCCCAGCAGCAAATAGTGAGCATCCTGATTCAGCCTTGTCATTGCATTTCCAAAGCACCTTGGTCTCCTAAGCAAGGCATCGTAAAGGTTACAGGGATATTTGCCAGTGTGCACAGTAGTATTTCCACTATGTTTTACTGGGGATTGAAGTAAAGGTTGCTTCTGCTGTTTGGGTTTCTTGTTGTTGTTGTTGTTGTTGTTGTTGTTTTCTAACACCATATCAAACAGGGCTCTCCGTTTCCTCTCATCATCTGAAGCATCAGTGAATATAGATCTAGACTGGCTATTCAAAAGTATCAGATTCCATGCATGTTATTGTGCCTCCCTTGTCAAATTACTTCCTATATGAAATACAAATCCAGCACTAAAGCTGAAGCATCTTTTCAGGCAGCCACAAGCTCAAGAATACTTACCAGGTTACTCTTGTCCTGATTTTATGTACTATATTTATCTACCTTAGGAATTTAGCTATTATTTTCCTTTACTCCGCACCGTAATATTTGAGTTCTTGACAGCAACCCAGTGAGGCTGGGAAGTCTCATTTTATAGATAGGAATCTGGAAGAGCAAGACCAAGATACTGTAATAGGAGGCCTTAAGCAGGAATTAGGCAACCATTTCTGTATTTTGTTCCACCTGTCCTGAAATGACTTGTCCAAAGACACAGAATAAGTGGCAGAACCCAGCTCTGGGCTGTCCCACCCAAATGTTGTAGTGACCAGCTTCCCTTAAAGCATATGCAGTTGTTGGCATCCTGACACTGCATTTCCATGGAGACTGACAGTGTTTGAGAGTGCTCAGCTTCAGGAATGTTTGCTTGTTAAAGAGTGTTGATTTGTCAAAACCAAAAACTTTTCCTCAGGGAAGAAAAAAAAGAGTGTGGCAAGAAGAAAATTTGCAATTCGGGCTGTTTCAGAATAGCTGGACCAAAGTGGTTAAATAACTCAGCTTGGAACAAGTTAGGATTCTATTGTGCTTGAGTCACAACCCTATCTCCCACATCACCAGTGAGAAGATTCCCAGTATTGATTAGCATCTTACATTGATGTAGGTATGTTCAAAAGTAAATTCTCTCCTTCATGGAAGGAGAAAGCTCTTCCCTGCCCACTCTACTGCAGCCACTTAGTAGGATCTGCAAATCCCATTCAAGGATCAAAGTCATTTGGCTTGGGCTGGCTGCTGCTGTAGCTGGGTGATTGCAGGCACCTAAGCTATTCTTAGCACTTCAGCACTTCTATTCAAGGTCAATTCGGTGCATCTGCATTGCACTTACAGCTCTGAACACAGTGTAGGCATATGCTGCAAAAGTGAGTCGTAGCAGGATGATGAAAGCTAAATCATACAGCAGTTATGCTCAAGATCTAATCTGTTGCACTAAGTCTCTCAGTGCCCTTTGACACTTAAAATGAGAATCTTTAAGCACGATTAGGAGGTATTCAAGTATAATAGCAAAGACTGTGCAGTACCAGTTCAAAGAGATTTGTGCTTTATATAGTCCCAGAGCAATTATTTTTAGCTAAAACTTTAGGAAACTATTCAATCTGCAGCTATTAGCGAAGGGCAAGTTGTCTAGTTTGAAAAAAAATAGTAATAACCGGGGACAAGCCTGTAGCGATGCCCTGTTTTGCTGAACGTGTCTATACAGATCACCCCCCTCGCAGACCCACTGCCTACCAGGACTGCAAGACTTCGCCTGGTATCAGGTGGTGATCTTCCACTACTTGGCTACCCCAGCAACACAAGGATGTGGTAGCCCACAACATCCCTCCCTGCAATAACAACTCCTTTCTCATTACACTTCCACCTCCAGAGCTCTCGAGGAGGGTAGCATCCCACCCTTTCCCAGCAGCATGGACGTCCATGAGCTGAATGCCTTCTGCAGAAGAGAGAGGTCAGAGAGCAGGACTTTTAACACGGCAGAACTGCAGGGCACAGTTTATAGCACACAAGCAGGGAGACATCTAGAGATAGCAGTTTAGCTCTGAGTCATTACTGCCAAAACACATGGAAACAATGTTTAATATTTGTATTTCCATAATACTGAAATCCACTGTCTGGGCCTTTTATCAGTAACGTAGGTT
The DNA here is from genome assembly GCF_030463565.1 of Pelecanus crispus. Classification (NCBI taxonomy): domain Eukaryota; kingdom Metazoa; phylum Chordata; class Aves; order Pelecaniformes; family Pelecanidae; genus Pelecanus; species Pelecanus crispus. Next base: position 194,603,075 of record NC_134643.1, on the reverse strand, counting down.
ATGAATCACATAGAGTCGGAAAAATAAAAATGTGAGCCTGGGTACTGCTAATCTGTTGTTAATTTTTAACAGAGACGACAACACAGCATTTAATTCCTCAATGAAAATGACTCAGAACCCATTTGTTTCCAATGAGGCAGTTCAAAAGATCTAATAGAAATAGATATTCCAACATTCAGCATCTTGCAAAACCTGGATTGTGCGCATACTTGGTTATAGCTGAATGCATTAGAATTCGAAAATGCTGGCAGAAATTGGCAATTTAAAAGCAGTCGTCTTCTATCATCCTTTGGATAACTGGATCTATGTATTTTTAATAAGTGCTGTTATTGCACAGTTATGAGATGGGACTGATTAGGCTCTTCTTTACATGTTACTGTTGATAAAAATTTCCTTTGAGTTAGGGGCTTTGAGAGAAATACCCGATTTTTGTTTGCCTCCAGTGGAAATATTGGTACATGCAAGCAAGAAATAGACAGAGAAAATAATGTCAATACCATTGCTGGCCAGAATCAACAATATTGCTTTCAGCTCAGAGACCTAGAACATAATTTCCATATTCTTGTCTATACAAAATTTTTTTTTTTGGTTCAAGTGGTTCAAGAACCCTCTCTAATAAAGAATGTAATTCCTTTTTTTTTTTTTTTTTTTTTTTGGTACATCAGCCTGTAGGATGGGGAAAGGCCATAAAAAGTTATTTTTATTATTGCTCAGCACATTTTTTCAAGGTCCAAGACAGCCATAAACTTGCTTTTTGATGATCTCCATATTGCACAAAAAGATTAGCTTGAAACTTAAGTTAAAGGTATCCCAGAAGAAATAGTTTCAGTAGTTCATGGATCTTCAAAACCTTAAGTTAAGCCAACATACAAGGTACATAAAATACCTCCCTACTAGGATCAGATGCAAATAGTAAAGAGCTTTAAGGAAGGAAATTATAAATTTAAAGAGAACTAAAGGGCTTAGTCATGAAGTAGAAATTTTGGTGAGATTCCACTGCAATACAATACGTGTGTGGAAAATTTGCCACACACCACATGAATCAAGTACTGCCAGAAAGAATAAGAGCAACTTCAAGTCCTTCCGCCTCCCTACATCTCACAGTTGTGTGCAGCTTTCTAACTCTTTGTCTTTCTTACACCAGTACCGTATGCCAACCTTGCATGTCTCCAATGTGTGGCAACAGATTGCTGTTTTATTACCTTTTGAGTGTCATAATGCAAGTCAGCTGCAAGGAAAGCAGGACGCTTTGCCCTCTGTGTAGCTGAGCTTGAGCCGCGGTGCATCTCCTCTCCTCTGGGGATTAGGGTGCTTAGGGCAGCTCTCAAGGCAGGAGCTACAAGATTGGGAAGCAAATAAAACGTCTTTGTGAGGAAAGATCCAGTCCACCCTCAGCTTTCCAGCAACTATTGTAGGGCTCTAGCAATATTAGGGGTGGTTCGAGTTTAAATGATGTTTTCCCAAATCATTCCCCCAGGTATTCCTCATCTACAGCCTCTCAAGGCTCATTTGATAGTTCATGAGGAGGAAGAGCAGCAAAGTTCAACCCTCAGATGGACACACAGCAAAGCTGCAGCCATGCGATGCAATCTGCTCCTCTGTTTAATGCAAGGCACAGCAAGCATCACCAAGGGACAGGGGAATTCCAGTTACTTTACAGCCTTGAAAGCCTGTAATGGTTGCTTTTAGCTGCAAAGCTGAAAAAAAGCCATTACAGTGACAGAGTGACTTGAAGAGCAGCTCCTTCCAGTGTCAGTGACAGTTTACGCAGTCCTATTTATTTTGCCTTCCCCCCAGCGTTATCTCTGCAGCCATGCAGTGAGCCGTGCAAGAAAACAGACTGCAGTTTATAGTAATCTGTTTTTCCTTTCATTTTTGAGGCAAGGAAGTCAGGCTGGGTGTTTGGACTGGAGGAGAAGATAGAAAAAATGGTTTAGGGAAGAACAAAGAGCTAGCAGGCTGGGTGAGAAAGCTGCCATATGCTTAGCACCTCCACACGCACCGATGCCATGCAAGACCAGCACCTTGTAGCTCCCCTGGCAGATTCATTTCATCAGCAGAGTTTGGGATTTTTTCTAATCTGGATTTTTATAACACACTAAAATTTCCAAATGTGTAGTTAAAACTGCCTTAGCTTAGCATTACATATACAGGATAGAAAGAAAGAGAGGAACGGTCTTTTTTGATTAACAACCCGTTTAACATTTCTTGGACCAAAGGCACTGACCTGTAGTAAAAATTGCTGCATTTATAATTCATAAGCACAGGGAGTGCCAAGTCCCACTATGAGGACAAAGGTAAGATTGATTAGGTGCCTTAGCTGTAAGTTTCCATATGGTACCATGTTTTGTTTAGGTTGTTTTCTGGTAAGTTGATTGTTTACTCTGAATTTTCTTGGTTTGCCATGTACACTTGTGCTATAAGAAATTATTTCTGTGTTTCTTTTTAACCCCTGGTAACCAATTTGTATTCCCGACCATCACCTCAGATGTATCTAATCCTTAGTTTTCAGTTGGGCTTCAGTTTTCCAAGCAATTTCCAGCTTTTATGTTCAAATAAAAATTACTCTGCTTAGAATAGCTTCAGCTGGCTGAATTTTGGCTAAGGACTGCCTCTGGCTGAATGCTGCCCTTGTAAATATTTGCTAGCAGACAGGAGGAAGCGTCACCTCCCCTGCAGTAAGGATGCCGAGACAGTCTGTGAAAGGCTTTCTGAGCCTTGTTCACCCTTCTTTTTTAAAAAAAATAAGAATGCAGAAAGTAACAAAAGAGAACCAGTTGCTTTGTTTTATTGAAATGTTTCTGAACTCAAGGAGGTTTACAATTACATGTGGGATCTACTGCCAGCCGGCGGCTCTAGCTTTTCCCCAGGGCCTCGTGCCTGCGGCAGGAGCGACCCTGCGAGAGCTCCTGCGGTGCTCAGTGGGGCTGGAGGGGGTGAGCAGTGATGCATGGAAGCAGGGCTATACTTCAACCTCAGGGATCTCCCACCAGAAGATTTCTTGCCAGGCTCCAGGTTGTTTCCAGCTCCAAGCACTGAGACCACTTCCAGCAGCGAGCTGGCCCTCATAGGCAATGCGTTAGCTGGGAAATCAAAGATGGTTCCTTGTAATGTGTTGGCACTGCCAAAAAGAGGATACTTTTTGCACTGTGTGTTTGGCATACATAAATATAGATTTCTATATTATAATATCATACATATAACTTACATATCGCATAGCAATAAAATCTCAGAACTGAGAAACTTGAGCTGTAGCTTGATCAAAAAACAAAGCTTGAACTTTTCTCAAACTGCATTTGAACATGGTTTAGTCTTTTTTTTATTAAGTCTTTTTTGAACCAGAACTGAAACCAGGACTAAAAACTCATATCTAGATATTGGTTCAAAGCAGTGGTTCAGTGAAGAATGATGTGGTATGACAGATAATTTTGCCTTTTCCTTGCCCTTTGCCCCGCCTCTCTAAAGCCAACCACAAGTTAATTCAACGAGCTGAGATGTACTGATCTGCTTATTAAGTCATTATATGCCCGTGTCGAAACAACTTCAATCACAGCTGAAGCTGAATCAAGGGTTCATACCTAAATTTTGCAGGCTGCTATGGGAACGTATTATCATCTGCTCAACAAACACATAAAAAGTGAGAATGTGCCATGATATTATTATGCCTCTGTCAGATAAAAGGACTATCTAGATGTAGGATACTTGAAGGGCTTGGTTCTCCCTTCACTTCCACTAACTGAACTTCACTGATCTCCGTGAACTTACATTACTATAGATGTAAACTAAACTGGGTCTATAACCATTTTAGCAGAGGAGTCTATTGGTTAAAACAGGTCATGTCCCAGCTCATCCACTGAAAGCCACCTTTCTGATAGCCTGCATTGCTCATCATTATTTCTTCACCCTCAAAAACTCCACCATTGAAGCCTGCAAGTTTAAAGGACACAGAAAACATACACCAGTCTATGAGATACAGTGAAAAATTATATAAAGAAATGCCAGATCATAAATGATAAAGCTAATTATTGTCCAACCCCCTTCTTTTAAATCCCGGTGCTTTTGGCTGTTTTACTTAGAGACTGGCACCTGAAGTTCACTCATCAAGAGCTCCCTTTTTTTTCCTACTGTTAGCTGCATATGGGCTAAAGCTCAAGAATTTGGGTCTTTATTTAAATTCGTTAAGTGGCAAAACAGCACAGATCTGATCTTATCTAATCTTAGCTCAGTACAAATTAAGATTTGCTTGTTGAAAACCCCTAAATTTTGCAAGCGACTGCAGAAACATATTCTCATCTGCTTGGCAAACACACAGAAAGTGCAGATTGGGCCATTGCTGGAGAATAGGAGCAGAACGCAAAGGTTGGGCTCCCTCATATTGATTGCATCATTATGTATCCACCAAGTGACAGATCCAGAAGAGACACGGATGTCTAAAACTGGCCTTTGGCTGAATCTGTCAACCAAACCCAGAGTGGCAATGTTGGAAATAACTGGTCAGTCCCCATTCATCCTGGGACAACCCCAGCCTACAGAAGCTGCCTGCAATTTCAAAATTGCCTTGGCTGTCTGAAGTGTTGCATCTGTGGGTGAGCAGCAGCAGTGCATTTTGGCCATGCTGAACGTGTGCCAGAGAGCACCTACCATCCTGGAGCAGGAACTTCCCCCAAGCCTTGTGAGCAGCTGGGGCTGGAAGTCCTCCTTGCACCATTGCTGGCATGAACTTGTGGGGTGGCCTTCCATGCTAAACATAATGGAGATGCCTCTTTCTTTAAAACCTGGCTAAGTATTTCAGGTCCCTTACTGAACTGGACCCTGAGTGACCAGTCTCCTCATTGCACTTGCTCCCCACTTTCTCTGCCCGGTGCATAAGCCAGGTGGATGAACTGCCCATGAGATTGTTCCCTAACATAATTCAGCCAAAATTAGCTGCATTAGCTTAAAAAATATCATAAATAGGCCTTTCCTGTTGAAGCCTGACACACTTCACCTGAAAGGGAAGGGAGTGAATAAACAAGCAACCAAACTATCTGTCCAGTGATAGCAGGGGCATGGCAGGGACACAGCAGCAGCCAGAAGTCTCTGTTTATGCCAAAAGCAAGGCAGAAGCTTTTGGTGGGTCCTTGTTGCAAGACCAGGACCACACCTACCTCTGTGCCTGGGAACATGCGAAACACTGGGGATAAATCAATGTCACCTGATTTGACATCTTCATGGAGAGATGTCTATATCTGAAGTGGCACCTCTATAAGCAAAGGAGAAAATAAGGCACTTCTAAGACACAGATGATCTCATTTTATATGCTACCATCTGCTTCATCCCAATTCTCTCTCTCTCTAGCTTTTACCATCCCTTTAACTCTGCCTAGCAGGGTAGCCAGAGGTTCAAGTTTTCCCTGCTTGCACATAGGGCCCAATATTGATCATGGTAAGAACATGAAATACATCTCCTGAAACAACCTCCTTATACCTGCTGCCCATTAGAAAGGTCCAAATACTTATTGATAGCTTCCAGTGCCACCTATCCCACCCCGCCATCCTTGTCATCCTACATCCCTTCACCCTTTGCGGTTTTTTTATCTTGCTGGGTTTTGTGCCTTCTGCAGCTGCTGATGTCTAGTGAGAGCCAGTTGTGTTTTGAGCAGTTGCTGATAACCTGTTTTTCATCTTGTGAGGGTGTCTTTTGTCACTCCCTTCCCAGATTATCCTGCCCCACCTTACATATATATTGCCTATCTTGAGCAGTGTATTGGATGAAATGGCAAGAAAAGCTCTTGCCTTTGCCTGTTAAGCCCACCACATCTATTGAGGGTCACTTCTAAATGAGAAATGAGAGATGAGAGGGGTTTGGTGCTCTATGAAGACCAAGGTACTGTCAGGCTGTTCCTAAAGTGGCCTGGAAAAATGCATGTGTGCATGCATGCGAAGGGCTTGGCACATTGCTCTCCCTACACTGGCTCACACTTCCGCCTGGTAATTAATTTTAAGAGACCAGTAAGGAATTGACACAAAGCCCAAATAGAGCCTGTTTTCCTAGTCACCTAATGCCCTTGCCCCAATATCTGCTCTGTTCTACGAACCCTCCTCAATCTGCCCTCCCATCACCCTGTGCTGTGCACCCCCCTCCTCTGCCCCAGCCCCAGTGGTGGTTCCCACACAGCCAGCAGCTCTGCGTAATGTTTTTGCCCCGATGTACCTTTGACCCCACATCACATGGCTCATCCCCACGGCTCCCGGGGCTCTGCACCCTCCACCCCAGCGCTGGCGAAGGGAGACAAGGGCAACCACAGTGTCACAGCCAGCTGCTGCCCCTTCCAAGCTGAAGAAGGCATCTAAGAGGGGTTTTCAGCTACTCTCCTTCTTCCCAAACAAGGTGATGAAGGGGAAGAGGAGCAGTGAGGACCACATATGAGAGGACAGGGAGGAAGGTTGCTTTGGGCTTCTGGGGGGGTGTCTGCTCTTCCTCTTCATGGGAGTCTGTGCTTTCTGGCAGGAGAGGGTAGGGAGATGGGAGGCTCAGGAGGAGAGAAAGGTGGTGGAAAAATGAGGGAAGAGTGTTTCCTCTGACAAGGCCAAAAATGTATCAACACTAGGTGATCCTCAGAGCTATTTAAACATTTTATCTTCTCCTCTATTGAGCACTGGCACAGTGTGGTCTTGGATCAGGTAGAAAAAGTGCCTTTTACAGATGCAGCTGTGAATCAATGGGAAGAGCTGCGGTCTTCACCAAGGCAATGGTGTGGGGCTTGTATGTGTTCCACAGATATCCCGTGGCAAGGGGTGAGGGATGTGGCCCTTACCAGGAACCTTTCAGAGCCAGCCCTACGGCCATGTCGCATCCCATACTGGCAGGGTACAGAATTCAGTGGGGTGATGCCAGGGGCTAGAGCACCATCTTGGTCCTTCACCACAACAAACACATCTACACAACCATCCTGAGCTGGTGCAGCTTGGAGCTGACATATCAAGCATCACACAGACCAGGTTTGCTCTTGGCGTAGAGAGCACCTACCTACCTACCTGAAATCAGGGCACTTCCCTGCTCTCCCTGCCCTTATCCTCTATCAGCTGTACACTCCCTCTGAATTTCTTCTCCTGTGCTGCACGCTCCCTGGTGCTAGCTGATTTTGATCTGGCTCTTCCAGTTTTGTTGCATTCCCACCAGAAGCACAAGAATCACAGCAGGCATTTTAGCATGATCTGTCACACAGGTCAGCGAACTCTGGGTCTTCGCGTCCTGCTGGGCAGCTACTGCGTCTGTAGCAGGGTAGGACAAAGCCACTCTGGGTCTCAAGGCTGCTATGCAATTTGTTTGCATACAGCTTTCATCTTCTTTGGACCATATCCTGGTGGCTACATTTAAGCAAAACTCTGTCTGAAGCTGATGGGAGTTTTCCCTGTAGAAAGTGGGATTTTTCCATAGCTTTCCAACCCAATTCAAAGCAAACCTTTATCTAGCCCAGGCTGAACCAGACTGGTCTGGTTAGGGAAATACTGACTCTGTGTGTCCCACTAAAGAACATTCCTGCCTACCTTCTCATCCCAGAAAAAAGGTGCTTTCTTTACCCTGGGGACTTGGGAGCAATCCTAAATCTAACAGAAAAAAAAAAAAAAAGAAAAGTTGGTTTTCTCTCCCTCTTTTTTTTCCCCAAATAAAGAAGGATGGACTCCTTAGTAATCATGGGGTTTCCTGGACAAAAACACAAGCACTCCAAGCACGTCCTCAGTGCCCCATAGTTGCAGAACCTGCCTCCCTGATCAGATTAGGGCTGTGCTGGCTGCTGGGATGGAGGGCAGGATTAGGAGATACTGGAACGCTTCCAGGCAATTTTCTCTTCTCGGAGACAGGCCACCACAACTGCAGCACTGCTCGTTTGTCAGAAAGGATCAGCTCTGCAGGTGTCATCCCACAGCAGCCATGGCATAGATCCTCCACCAAAAGGGATGAAGGTAAAATGGCCTACATAATCAACCAGAGAGAAACATGCATTGCAAATGGCCGTAGCTGCATTACCATGACTCCTCCATCTCAGGGAAGGACATGGCATCTCAGAAATAGCTCCAGTATACCCAGGCTGCACCTGAACCATGGAGTGGCTGTTCTCCGTGGTGTAGCCTTCAGACCTGCCGTGATTCAGCCTGGGAGCCCAGTTGGAGCCCATCTTCCCCTGCACACATGCCCAGCAGAAACCACCGGGTGGGAGAGACAGGGCGACAGGGACAAGAGATGCCCACCCTCACTGCAGCTCACCACGCAGTTGGCAGGCAGGGGCCCAGTGGGAAGGGCTGCTGGATTTCAAGGGCGAAGTCTGAGAGATGGTGATGTGCAGAGAGCAGAAATGACCCTGTGGCAATCCGCTACAAGAATAAACATCATTCCTCCTCCCCCTACCCAGCACACATGCTGCCGAGGGCTCAGGAATAACAGCCTTGCTCCTTCCAGCTTAGCGTGAGAGAGGAGGCCAGGATTGGCATTTAAGGGAGGGGTTTTGGTGCTCCCCACTAATGCACCTACCAGAACACCTCTTATCGTCTTTTGCTAAGACTGACACAGAACCTGTCTGCATTTCACTCAGAAGAGTGTGTTTTGACATGTCAGAGGTGTTCAACAGCTGGCGACTGCAGAGCTGCCTCCAGGAACCCCATCAGTGCCTTGAAAGCCCTCCTCCTGTGCAGTTCAGGGGTCCCCAAAGCAGTCCCTACACAGCATGCTGGCACAGCTGCTACCCTGCCCCCGCCCCCCTCCCCCCCCCCCCCCCAGCTCCCGATTCACTTGCTCACAAGCGGATTCACATTTTCCTGCTATTTTTACATACAACAGTCATCCCAGTTGTGCGCTGGGGTGCATGATGCACACTATCATGACCTGACATCTTTCGCCATACTTGACTAGACCATGAGTCAATGCAAGCAAAATCACATGGGATGCTCTTTTGAGTGTCAGGTGTGCATTCAAAACTGTCATCTATTGGGATCTTCTATTAAGATGAGCTTATGTGTGTATTCACAAGCCTTTATATGATGCTCTATTATATCTGGATGAACCAGACATTCAAACTAATTTAAATGAATTTATCCATATGGTACTGCAAACCCTAGTCACAGGAAGAAAACAATGCATAGAAAGATTGCATCCAAAGTTGTCAGTGGTGACCCCTGATCTTGGGTGCCTACCACGCAAGTTTTTCCTTGTGTTTCATGTTTCTTTGTTTCCCTCTTCTGCTTGCACTGAGGACTCTGCTATTTACTTGCATATAAAGCTCCAATTAATGTCAGTAGAAGTTCTGCTTCCAGATAAGGGAGGAATATTAAATAGATCTGCACTGCAGAGAGAGATGATATTTTAGTTTCTTTCACGCATTTTAGTTAGAAAATAACACTGTAGTTGGTTAGCGCCTTTAACTTCCATTGATTGCAAAGTATTCCGCTCAATGCCCAGGCAGAAAACTTCCCACCACTGAAGCGAGGCTCCTCCTAGTATGGTGATGAGCTAAATGACAACCTGACTTTCAGGAAAATACATTGGAAAGAAAAATTAGCACCATACAGATGAGCTAGAGTCTTACCCAAATATACAAGATCTTCTATGTCTGGATGAAACAGGTAGGGCTGCTCAGAGGCAGCATCCCTGAGTGAAGCGAGAGAGCTGAGGGTGCAGGAGGAGAGGACAACAGTTCATGTCAGATAGATGTTTGCAGAGATGATTGAATGTTTTTTGCCATTATGGGCAATGAGCATGGAAGCATTTATCAAATGTCTTTTTTTAGATCTCCCATGTCCTCTACCTCTGTGCCTGGGAAGATCATAGAACAGATCCTCCTAGAAGCTATGCTAAGGCACATGGAAGACAGGGAGGTGATTCAAGACAGCCAGCATGGCTTCACCAAGGGCAAGTCCTGCCTGACCAACCTAGTGGCCTTCTATGATGGAGTGACTACATCAGTGGACAAGGGAACAGCTACAGATGTAATCTATCTGGACTTCTGTAAGGCCTTTGACACAGTCCCTCAAAACATCCTTCTCTCTAATTTGGAGAGAGAGATGGATTTGATGGGTGGACTGTTCAGTGGATGAGGATTTGGTTGGATGGTCGCATCCAGAGGATAGTGGTTAATGGCTCAATGTCCAGATGGAGATCGGTGACAAGTGGTGTCCCTCAGGGGTCCATACTGGGACCAGTACTGTTTGATATCTTCATCAATGACATAGCCAGTGGGATCAAGTGAACCCTCAGCAAGTTTGCAGGTGACACCAAGCTGAGGGCTACAGTTGACATGCCTGAGGGACTGGATGCCATCCAGAGAGGCAACATTCAAGGTCAGGTTGGATGGGGCTCTGAGCAACCTGATCTGGTTAAAGCTGTCCCTGCTCACTGCAGGGGGGTTGGGCTAGATGACCTCTAAAGGTCCCTTCCAACCCAAACTATTCTATGATTCTATGACTATACCAGGGAGTAATTCAGATGTTTTTCAAGTGCTGAAATGGAAATAGCAGTGGACTTCCATTTGAACAGGAAATGAATGTGCATTTCCAGCCTCCCTTACTGCTGACTGCTGCGTTAGTGCAATTTATTTGAACTAGACTTTTCTGAAGCAGTGGGGATGTGCTTTTAAACAATATCATTTTAATACTACCTTCACCTTGGCCTTACAAAGTTTAGCTGTGGAAATCTTGTGCTAAGAATCCAGCTCCACTGTAATGAGTAGTCAGATCTGGTTTTGTCCTCAAACCTCATTTCAGGAAGTAATTTGGGGCTTTTCATGCCTGCTCCCACTCACAGCAGGACATTCTTGCCCTCCTTTGAAAAGCAGAAAATCAGAGGAAAGCAGCATTTTGGTGATAAGCATATGCTGGCAGCAACACTGCTGTAAAACTTGCAAAAAAGGCTTTAAGAAGCCAGTGCAGTGCCGTAGCAATTAGTCTCACAGCGTCTATCAGATTATAATTCTGGCAGCACTGGGGGCAAGACAGCTTGTCGTGCAGGGCCAGCACCTCTTCCCACCTCTCTGAATATTTTTTTGCCCATGCAGTTTGACTGGATACAGAAAGGGACCTTGATATGGTCAAAGCCACTCCCTTAGAAAGCTAAGACAAATATGCACAGGTGTCTTGCATTACTTGCCTACATCTGTCCTTCTGTCCGGCTAAGCATTTGCTTTTGTGATCAAACAAGAATAGGACATGAAAGCTTGGGAGCCAGGGAGAGGAGAGATGGCACTGCCTGCTGGAGGGGCGAGGGGATGGGCAGCGGGAAGGCGACTGTGGCCATGCAGGAGGAGATGTGATGTACGCTATAACCAGTGTGGATGCAGAAATGGCAACACGGGAAGGACAGCTGCCACAGCACTGCTTCCCGGGGGGGTCCTCAATGCCCTAGCCCTTCTCCCCAACACCCTGGCCCCTCCAGCAGCCAGATGGGGCTAGGAGGGGGCTGCCCACCTTGTCTCTGAGGCCCAGCGGGGCAGGTAATACTGCAAAGAGCTGAAGAAGAGGAGGAAGCAGCGGCTGCGGCAGGGAAGGAGAAGCTGGTAAGAGCACTGGGGATTGCCTGCAATGCCACAGCATCTCCTTAGGATCTCTGGGCTGGTGGCATTCCTTCCCCTTTTGGGCTGCCTTAGCGTAATTCCGCAACTGGCTGCTTCTTTGCAGCTATGTCCTAGGGAGAAGTCTGAGCAAACAACAGTGGAAATGAAAAAGCAAGTGCAAGGCAAACGGGAAGGAGTTAGAAGCAGTGCAAGTGCTCAGCATCTCACGCTGCTGGGAAAGAGAAGGTAGCAAGAGGAGAGGAACTGAGAAAAGCATGATACTGTCACAGGGAGTTGGGACGCTTCTGGAAAAAATACATTGCCCAGCATGGAGCACGCAGCGGCTTGATGAGGAGCGTGTCAGGAGTTTTCTACTTCTGAGCATTTTTTTGAGTTTAGCAACATTGTCAGGCTTAGGATTTTAAATCACATGTATCAGATCCCTGAGTAGTAAGAAACCAGCTTGAAAACCATGAAAAGTTTGGTTTTGTTTGGGGTTTTTCCTTTGGTTTGGTTTGGGTTTTTTTAATACATGGTAGGTTCTTTCAATTTGCCTTCTAGTTTCTGAGCCTTTAGAGCCTATTTAATTTTCATTTTCATGTCTTCTTGCATAATGGTTCAAGTCTTTTAAAATGATCTTTTTAAATAAAAGCTCTGATTTTCTCAGAATCAAATCATTCCAAGTAGTGGCAAAATGCCAAATATTATGACAGTAGTGATAAATTAGGAAGCTAAATTTAGTAATAATTTTTGATAAAGAACAAGAAATTAACGGAGTGATTTCATCAATCATTTTTATATGCTGTTGACCAGGATGCTATTGTATGCGCTGTACATGGGCTGTAAGTGTGGTCTGCTAATGTTGCACATCTGGCAGTATGCTATCAAGAAAATTGACTGTATTAATGTATGCATAGATCCCTTGTATTCTGAAATTTGGGAGTTAATCATATCCTGCAGAACAGATACACTGATCTGGTGAACCTCTCATATGGCCTTTTTTTTAAATTCATTCATTACAGCTTGAGACTCCCCATAAGAAGGTATCAGGCAGGGGTTGCAGTGTTTATATTGGGAATGGTTGTGTGAACTCAGTCTGCATGTCTTACAGACCTCTGGGAAATATTATCTAATAAGCAAGCAACTATTCTTGAAAGGTTTGGGGGTTTTTTTTCATTTTTCAGATGAAACATTTTCTTTTTTTTTCAAAGCAAAGCAAACCCCTTTGTTCAACTACAGGCCAAGTCTCTGCCCTGGTGAAATCATCTGAGGATGCTGAAGAAGTCAATCAATTCCAGAATTACGTGGTGTCTTACAGGCAACCGTGGGCACAGCCCATTGATTTAGGGGGGAATCAGAGAGACAGAAAAGAAGTGGGAGACAAATGCAGTGTGATATGATATCTGCTGACCCTAACTATCAGCTTTGAGCAGCTCATCAGTGGTGGAGTTACTGCCTCCCAGCAGACAGATACTTCTGCTTTAACTCAGCCCTGGCCACAGCCCCAGATGATGTTGACATCATTTTTACCAACTGCAAGTGAATAAAAAAATAATGCTAGGGAGCGGGGCAGGAAAGAGAGAGTGGGGGGGAAAAGCCAGTGGAGCCACCAGCATTAGTGGGAGGATGGCAGAGCAGGAGGGCAAACTGGGGCACACCAAAATCCTTTGGGTAAGGGAGAACAAGCTCCCTCCCACATCACCCTGGGGATGAGGGAGGGCTGGTAACATCCAAAAGAAAGTAGGTACCAGGAGACCGGGACTGTGATGCATGATTTTAGAGGGATGCCTGGGGGTTAGTTGTGAACAGGACCGAATGTCACACCTGGAAGTGTGACAGTCTGCCCGCCCTTCTTTAAACTGGGCTGGCAGTAAAGGAGGTAGCTGAGCTATGTGGCCTGTTTCCAAAACAAGTGACATGAATGAGCCTGGGCTGGAGGGAAAAGGAGATTTAAATCATTTGTGGTTGGATGGAAGTTTTTCCTCCCAGAAGTTCAGGACATAAAGGTAAAACAGGGCCTAGTGCTAAGAGTCACTGGGAAGGCTGGCCATCCATCCCAGCTGCAGCCCAACAGGGAGTCTTCAACATCAGTGAGAAGAACCTTTTTCTGCTGTTTTTGTTGTTGTTGTTCGTTCGTTTGTTTGTTTAAAAATAGGAAAATTTTTATGGACACAGGAACATATGCAGAATCTAATCCAGGGATATTGTAGATCAAAGTGCTGCCCCAGTTGCTGCATTGTATTGGATATGGCTTTTGTAGCAGGACTCCGTTTAGTTTTTCCTTTTTTGATAGTTCTGCTTCAATAAAATCAGATCAAGAAAAACAAAAAATGGAGAAAAGTGCCATTATTAAAACGGAAACTTCCTCTGTGAGCTCATATGCCAAGAGATACCCAGCAATCAGCATGGGAGAGTGGAGCATCTCTTTACCTTCAGAGAAATAGGAGTGGTGCCGTCTCTCCCTGTTAGCTACTCACATGCCCTCCCTCCAACTTTGCGAGCTACCTGTGTAACCATGTTACAGTGTGTCTACCAATTAGCATAACATCAAAGCGGATTTTAGGGATCTGAAAATGTGACTGTAAGAAATGGTCTATACCTGATTTGAACATGCCGCTGTTAGGATTTATCTTTGGGCCACTGAGCTGTTTGAAACTTTGCTGAGAGCAGCTGTATTAACCAGATGACGGAGAATGTCCAGTGTTTTGGACATTCCTGCAGCTTCCCTGTTTCACTGCAGCTAGTTTAATTCTGGTGTTGCCAGGATATATCATCTTAGAGAACATAAACCCCACAAAGCCCTCGCTGACAAGAGGATTAGAAGAGCCTGTCTACCAGTGGATTATGTATATGAATGAAGAATAAAATTAAACATGAAATGCTTCATTGCTGGTTAAAATGATGTAATTTTGTGGATGCAGAGATGAAATGATCACACTAGCTTTATCTGTTGTGCACAGCCAAACGATAAAGCTCTGCTCCAGCTGTTCTCTCAAGACACATCTCTGCAGAAAGCCAGCAGCTGTTTAGGGAACACCACAGACTTCTCCGTCATCTGATTAAATGTAGACAATTCCAAAGTAAATGTAAGTAGTCACCACTTGAGCTAGTCATCCTCACTTCCCATTTATTCAGTGGCGAGAACCACATGCTTTGAGACAGTGAGTCATGTCACCCCTAAGACAGGTCAGAAATTGTGCCATCAGAGTGCCCATTGCTCTCCACCAGCTGGAAAGGACACCTGGGGTGCCTATCTCCAGTGGAGACATCTGGGGTTTGCCCCATGAGCTTTGTAGAAACAGAGATCACTAGGCCCTTCAGATGCTGCAGCTCAGGGCATGCCTCAGAGGCGGAATCAAACAGACAGGGCTTGACCCACTTGTGCTTGCAGCTGCCCAGCTGCAGGCTGGAGCCACGCCAGAGCGGTCCAGCTTTGTTAGCAGGGCACTCCGCCAACCCCTCCCAATCCCACAGGGTGGGATGCTGCAGAAGCTGTGCTGCTCACCAGCCCTTACCTAATAGCATCAGCAGAACAAATACATAGACACTCCCCCATACATACATATACATATGCACATACATATATATAGACATATACATATATACATATATATATAAACCCCTAACAATATAGGACCTGTATGTATATGCGTGTATATGTATGTATGTATGTGTATAAACTGGTCCTATATTCTTTTATTCATCAGATTCAGGTATCTCCAAGTTTGCTTGGAGAAAGTATCATTTTATGATAATTTCCCCTCTAAGCATTACATATGTCATTAGAGGAAACCTGCTTATACCTATTGGGCCTTTTATCTGTTTCCTAATACCACCTAACTGCTCAAAGATTAAAATACTGGATTCCAGCAGCCAGGTTTGGACTTGGGATCTGTATATGGATTGATGTGACTCAAGCAACCAGGGTCCAGCAGGAGTTGAAGCCACTACTCAGTGGAGTGTAAATGCACACACACAGATATATATGCTCATATCAAAATGAATAGGATTAAATTAATGGATTGCCACAAAGATTGGTCAAAAACCATCATATTTAATCCATGAAAGAGTCAAATAAATTGCTTGTAAACCTAGCAGGAATACTGTGCATATCCAAGTCATATGTTTAGCCTGGGCTTAACTCCAAGTTTTCCTTCTCAGCAAAACTCTCCATCTGTGGCACCCCTAACATCTGGGGGCAATGTCAGAAGGTGATGTAAACCTTAGTGACAGAAGCCTGATAATATGCTACAGATATTTGTGCCTAAATGTTACACTTCCTTCTGTTTAAAACACCACTTACTGGTCCTGAGCAAACATTAGATGCAGGGAGTGAAGAACTGGAAACCCATTAGATTTGGTGACCGAGTACTAACTGAATCTCCAGTTGCTTCTCTGCTGTGCACTGCAATACTTGTCTGTGCATCAAAATAATGTGGTGTTTGATTTTGACTTTGACTTTGGACTTTGACCTCGATCTTTTCTTTTCCATTTACTGTCTTGACAGTGATCTGTTTGGGAACTCCAAGAATCATGGAATCTGCCTGATATTCACCTCTTCATGTGACATATGTGCCCTACTAATTTGCTGCCACACTGATGGCCATATGTCTGTGCATGGGCACTCTTCCATAAAACCATGCATTTGTTCCCTGTGAATGTTCAGGATATTTCAGAGTCTCTAAGATCCAAGATGGTAATTTTTTTTAGCCCGTGCACCAAAAAACCCCAAATTATAGACACAGAATTATACTTCTTGTTTTCTTCTGAGCTTCAGTTTTATTTCCTAATTCAGGTTCTCAAACTCATTAATGTTGCAAATTTGGGAATTTACCGGTCATGCAACTCTCCACCCCTCTGCTCTTGCCCTACACAGCTACATCAGAAGTTTGCTTATTACTTACAGCATTAATCTCACTTCATTTGGGTTCTTTCCTTCACCCAGTCATTTCTACAGAGCAACACTCTTCTCTTTGACAAGTCCCCAGTTCAGTTCCTCCTGACGACCACGTACTCTTCAGGTCATCACAGGGAGATACTGGGGTGGTGACAGGTTGCAGCAAAGCCCAGTAGTTTTTGGCAAACCTAAACTCAAGTTGAGCTGGCCAAGCCAGAAAAACCTGGAGTGCTTCCTCACACCTAGTCCATGCACACTCATAGTGTGCATCAGGCTTAGCAACAAGGACCCACATGGAAAAGAGAGCTCAGATTAAGGTATCCACAAATCCTAGTTATCCCTGGCAAGCAATGTCAGGATGCTTCCTAGAAACACTGGGTCTTTCCCATCACCATGCGGCAGGCTACTAGGACAGGAACATGACTAGCTAAGACAGAGCATTCCCAGAGCATCTGTACATGCAGGGGTACACCCTGGTCCATGTTAAAGGTTTGCCAAAGCCCAAGCTTTGTCCATCAGACCAAGATGAAGATTAGCAGAAATCTGTGCCTCAGTACTACCAAGGTCTCTCTTGGGAAAGAGAATAGTCTGAGGTGAGTCTGGCCCTAATAAAGATGGTTCTCAAAGATTTGCTGGACAGAGAGCCATTTCCTATCACAGTAACTGGAATTTTCAGTCAGGACTGAACTGAAGACAGCTGATGAAATCCTGGAACAAACGGTTCTGTTTCAGATAGGCCAGGTTGGAGACAAGATGTCTTGCAACACCTGAGAGCCCTTGCTGTGGTTAAGGCAAATGAAAAACTGTCCCGTGTGCTACTGCACAAACTGGCTTGAGGGTTGCTTGTTCCCGTCCATCTAGCTCTGCTCAGCTTAGAGAAGGGCAGGCTCATTTCAGGCTCATTAGCAGATGTCCTTGAGGTGTTTGAGGCTGGTGCCTCAAGACAAAGGAAGAGGTCTGCAGATCAAAGTAGAGCTTTGATCATCCAGGACATTTATGAGCTGGGTTTAAAAAATATGAATTCCACAAATTCAAGCATAATGAATAGGGCATGGAGCAATAGGTGGCATAGCTCAAGACTGAATTTCTGAATTCAGAGGTGGCTTTCTCAACTTGGCAGCCGCTGGGTGGCATGATTTATGGCTTTGCCTGTAGGAGGTAACCCTACTGTTAATAGGAAGTGACCTACTGGTTAAACAGAAGAGCAGGGTGCCTGTGTCTCATGGTCCTGCTTCCCACATCCTGGCTTTTGCTGCCAGCATTATGTTTCCGATCATGACTTCAAAGGTTAATAGGAAGCTCTGTGTCTGTCTGAAGAGCTACGAACCCAATACTGGCACAAGAGCGATGTGTTGTATTGGGGAGCAACGGGAATCCAGCTTTCCCCTGTAGATGAAGCCAATGGCACACACACAGGACAAGGGACTGGTCCTCTGCAGGGGAGCCCATGTGGGCTGCCAGAGTTGGGAAAAGGCCACAGGGGAGGTTGTAAAAAGGAAAATATTTTTGTCTTTCCAGGGGTGTTTCATGTTACAGAAGATATAATATGGGTGCATGGTCTTATTTGGGTGACGTCATTGAATGAGCCAGAACAGAAAGCACACAGGAGAATGGCGTATCACTGATGGAAGAACATATCTGAGTGCTGGCATGGAACTACATTTTCCCAAACTGCTTTCTTTTTGCCCTAAAATGATACTGGTTTTTGTTAGGAGAAATGCTGACAAAGTTCAGATGTATAGGCTGTGATATACCTGCTGTTATTCTCCAATGCTTTTACCCATTATAGGTATCTCTTCATTATACAGATACATACATACACATAGACACACACCCTTATGACTTGTTTTTGCAATAATGTTGTTGCTGGGCTGACTTTCTCCTTTGGCAAGTGCTTTTTCTTGTGAATGTTGCCCATCTTCCCTGGTGTGTAATGAGTCCAAAGAGTTTTAACAGGAATTATCACAACCTCCGCTGGCAACAAGTATGACCAGTGTTGGGTAGAAAAACTATTCTTTGTGTTCAGAGAAATATTAGTAAAATGTCCCTGAACCGCAGTGGAGTGTATCGCTGTAGAAGCCTCAAAATATTTCATCAATGCACTCCAAGGTCATTGAGTGACAAGACCTGTCAGCATAAAGAGACATCAATGCTTCGTTCTGACTGTTCCTTGGGTTCTGTAAGTACCCATCATTCAGCATTCAGAGCTTTGACTACATATATTTTTAAATCACCCTGACAGATGTGAAGACCAGAGGCCAAGCTTTCAGCGATGTCTCAGCAACTGTAGATCAGTAAAAACTACCTGAGTAGTCGCCGAGACAGTTGCATTTGCAGTGTGACTGCTGCTGGCAGTGACAGGGCTATACAGGTCTGATTTGCCACAGTTCTTCTGCTTGAAGGCAATGAGGGATGTTGAAAAGTTTGGCAGAAATCCAGTAACTGCAAACATGGCTTGGAGAGGGTGGGAACCACTGACCCAGTTTTATGTATGTCCAGATAACCACCCACAGGAAAAATTCACACTGAGAACAAGTTCTTTTTTTCTAAAGCTTGGGTTACTCTGGAAAACAATTAAAAAAAACACCAAAACTTGAGCAGAGCATGATTTCTTTTCCTGACACACTCAAAAACAATGATTGTTTTCCCTCTTCCTGCACTGCTAAATCACGTTGCGAGTCTTATCACGCTTTGGCTTGGTTGGACAAGTCACATGTCAAGATCAAGACAAAGTCATAGAGAAAACAGCACAGCCCTTGCCTGTAGATGGACCTGTGCTTGCAGCAATGCCAACAACCCACAGCCTCTTAAAATATTCACAGTAGTTGCTTCCTGTCCCTGCAGCCCAAAGTATATATCCTAGGTCAGGAAAATCATGTAAATATTCGCCTATGAATCAGTGAATTATCTTTCAAGTTGTAAAATAGAAGTAGTCTGTGCTGCAAACCTCCCTTCTTGTCCCCAAATAAAGAAAAAGGAAAGATGTTTTGGTTGTTCCTACAGAGCCAATAAATGTGCTTCAGGGGTCATTAACTTGAAATCCATTCTTTTGGAAAAAAGATTAAGAGCAGCACTGTACCTTATCCTGAATCCCCTGCCAAGCTTTGTTTAGAAATAGCATTTTACTGATATCTTTCCCCCCGCCCCCCACCATGAGAAAAATCTGCTCGCACAGGGTGGAAGCTGACTACACGCAGCGGAGAACCCGGCTGCATACCAAGTGCCACCCTACACTTGCATAAGCACACTAAAAAAGCCTTGCTTCTCTTCTTATTTTGGGATCTGCTCTGGCAGTGGCAAGCAGTCGAATTGCTGCAGCTCAGTGAGTAGCACGGCATAGGAAGCGAGCCCGCGCTCCCGCCAGCCACTTCAAGGTCCCACATCAGTGTCCGGTGGCTTTGGGCCACCCGCATCCTGCCAGAGAGGTTCACCCAACCCGTGCTGCAACCCTTCTCTTCCTTTAACCCCTTCTGATGAGAAACTGCCATGGAAGTGAGCAGAGAGCAGGGATTAGGGCTTCGCAGGAGGTTTGGGGGTTGGACGGGCTTTGTGGGCGGCAGGCGAGGGGAACGGGGCCACGGTGGGGCAGAACATCTGGGGCCGCATTTGGGACAGGGCTCACCAGGAGGGTGGATGAGTGCAGGTCTTTCATGGCACAGGTGGTCACCTCCTGTGAGAGAACCATGCCCAATATGGGATACTTGAGGGAGATTATATTTTCCCTTCTATCATGGATCAAGTTTTCATTTCAAATACCCTCCAATATCCAACTAAATTACCATGAGCTTCAGGGCATCATTTACTTTGTCATAATTGACAGCAACCTCTTTTGAGACATTTCAACTTATCCTCTGTGTCTTGGAATCAGTTAATGCAATTCTTCCCAGAAAAACTGAAATTACTGTAGTTTGAAGCATTATGCTAATACAGTTTTTAACAGGTTCACACGTGAAAAATATTCATCATGGCTCTGCGTCTGAAGCAGGAATGGCATCGTGAGTTCTGAGAGGTTTAAGATCATGAGAGAAGCAGGATTCAGCCTATTTCCTAATACAAGACTCCATTTAAGCAGCTGCGCCAAGCCCCTCAGTATACAATAAGCCTTATGCAAATATGCCATATCCAGCTTTCCGTTGGATTGAAGCCACTCAGGAGAACTTACGGTGTCCTGAAAGTCAGTGCTTTTGTCAGAGAAAGCATCTTAGTCAGACCGAGGACTGAAATTAAAATGTGAAGTCACGTATTTGGGCATGTGACAAAATTCTTTTTTTTTTTCTTCACTAAGAAGTGTTTTAGATAAAACCTATACTTGTGACTGAGGAACTACCAATTCTATCTAGTGACTTACCTCTCAATGAATGCATGAAATAATTAACTTCAGCACATGCATCATAAGGTCATTTAATTTTAAGGTTATCATTAAAAAACTCTTGTGGCACATTGTGAAAGAAATTTAAATTTTTTATAATGCCTCTCTGTCAACCGCATCTCAGTGATCCTTCAAGAATTTAAATGTGCAACTGGGAAATCTTTATCTAACATCAAAGAGATAAAGAAAGAATTTATTTGTTTAAGGAGCTAGAAAATATTTTAAAACTTCTTTTAATGCAACTGTATGGAGATAACTGTAATCTGGAGATACACCTTGATATTTCCAAGTGTCTAAAGTTAGCAAAAATTAAATCTCTCCTGCAGTTCTACAACTCTTGGGAACTAAGAAAAGGTCTTTAAATGTTGTTAAACTGCTTTTAAGATAAAATTCATTTGCTGTATAGTATTATATGGGAGGTTGGATCAGTTAGAATAAAATACTATTTTCTTTTCTGCTAATCTGTAACTAGAGAGCCATCTTCCAAAGTTAACACTTGCATTATCGGAGGCTATTGATGGCACATTGTCGAAGTTCAAATAATTTGAGTTATTGCATTTTCAGATATCCCTTGTGCAGTTTTATCACTACCTTGAAAATAATAAAACCCACAATGGGTTACTACCCTTTCATATCTGTGCAATAATGAATAGCTACGGGGAAACTATTTGATGTTTTTTAGTTGAAAGCATAGAGAAAAATAAGCTGCATTCAACCACATCTCCACTGTTTTCTCAGCTGAAAAGGAAGCTTAAATTTGTGGACACATCCTACCAAAATATATCATACTAGCTCCTGGCCAACCTTGGAACCTTATTTCAGTTGCAGTCACGACAGACTGATCTGCCTGGTTAACTATGGCTAATGCTGCTGTAGTAGCAGCAGCAGCTACTGCACTGCTAGCAACAAAAAGATTTCAAGAATTTTGCCCATTAATAATTCCTCTTGTGATTAGCTCTCCTTGCTCTCAGTCTTCTTTCTGTCTGTGGCTGGTTATAATCACTATCTGCTCTATATGCTATGCATATCGGACCAATACCACATGTTGTGCCTTATGCAGCCCAGTATTTATCCCCTAACAATTGCACAGGATAAATTAACTTCAGATGTTAAAAGGCAGGGTATGGAGGATAATATTAGCTGTTCTTTCAAGTTAGCTAAAGCTTTCCTGGAAATGCATTTCAAACTGATCTTTTCACATTTGTACCGTGGTTGAAATTGTTTCTGTTTGAAGAAAATAGGGATACCTTCCTGATCTAGTGGAAGGTACCCCTGCCCCATGGTAGGAGGGTTGAAACTAGATGATCTTTAAGGTCCCTTCCAACCCAAACTATTCTGTGATTCCATGATTCTATGAAGACTGGAAAGAAACATAGGACCCTTTGGTTTTATAGGTACTGCTTAAACGTGAACATGTTTGAGTTAAAATGCAGAGAGCTACAACAGGAGAGTTTGGGGGAAATGAGGTGGCCTCCCGCAAAGATAAGTCAGGGTCATTATTCAGAAGTCCTGCTGAAGGAGTGAGTACACACAGTTCTTCAGTTTGTTTTTCCCTGGAGGTTACCTATCCAGGCTAGCTTTTTCCATCTGCAAACCATAGGAACTGTGGGCATCCCCACTTCAGTTTTTCAGAAGGGTTTTTCCATATCAGTTCTCCCGTAAAATCCTTACCCAAGCCTTGCCCTAAACTCAGAGGGAAACGCTTGTTTTCCCATGCTGGGATCATCTGGGAGCTTTATTCTTCCACTGACCACCTTAGCACCGCAGAGCTCTTGGCGCAGTGCACTCAAACCCCTGCCTGCTGAAGATGGATGAGCATTTCCAGGACCTCTGCTGAGACCTCAGCTTTGACATCTCCAGACCATGCTAGAAAAAAGTATCTTGACACCATGGTTTAAAGCCCTACCTCGCGCACTGTGCTCACAGGAGAAGCATGTGCTGCTTATACAGCTCATAGTGACCCATCCAAAGCCCTACCCCTCACAGGCCATTTCTGTCCTGGGTTACAGATGAAAAAAAGAGGAGCACTGCCACCTTACCAGGCAATGTCTCTAGCAGGCAGCCTCCTCCATAGTTTCTGTTCCACATGTTTCATCCTGTACTGCCTCAGGATAACCTGACAGAAGGAACTTTCACGGTTATTTTGGTATGACTAGTTTTCATCAAGCTGGATCCCACCCTGTAATATAGTTCCAACAGCAAAGCCACTGAGATATAAATATATATTTATATATTTACAAAAGATATGACTGAGTGTTTAAGCTCTGTCAAGGCTCGGTGCATGCAGGCAGCAGAGGAATGAAATTTGGTGTGGTCTCTTGGTGGATGGCTGCTCACCCAGGATGTCCACAGCTACTTGGCCTCCCTGAGAGGTGCCAGGGTGTGCTCTGCTGGCTACAAACACAGCTGCGAAGAAGTGCTACTGGCCAGATGTGTGGGCTCCGGCCAGATGTGTGTCCCCTCTGGAGAGGGGGCTTGGCAGACCCCCAGGGTGGAAATGTGAGACCCTTCGCAGCCACGGGTGATACAACTGAAAGGGGCAGGAGGACTTGATCCATTCTGCGAGCAAACTAGGCTCCTGCCTGGGACAGACAAATTAGAGGAAAGCATTCCCAGAGCTGCAACGTGGCATGGCTGTCTGCCAACCACACGGATTCTCCCCCAAAAGTCAGCGGGGACATTTCTGGCTGATCAGTAACAGAGACTTGCATGCAAGGCTTGCTGACCAAGCAGTGTGCTGCCTGCCTGGGACTGTAGCTGAGGGATTAGACCCATGGAGGCTGCCTGGGACGATGAAGGAGCTAGGGCCAGCCCTGGCTTTGGGCTAGATCTGTTGTGCTCAGGGCCAAAGCAGCAGTAGCAAGAAAATGTTGGATTGTACATAACCAGACCATAGGAGAGAAGCCACAAACTTGTGGTGCCAGAAGGAAAAAGAAAGTGGCAATAAGAATGGAAAGCAATTTCTTATTGCAGGGACTTTCTCATTAGAGTGATGGTCCTCTCTTAAAGGCAATGACAAAGAGCAGTCTGTGTCTGCTGCCCTGAGTGGCTCTGCAGACCAGGTGATCTCACCAGGCCATTTTTATGATGAGATGATGATCTGTGGTCCGTCCCCAAGATACACTTATGCATTCGCATTTCCCTCAGCAGAGCTGTTGATTTCAAACTGAGGGCTGAAATCAGCCCATCTGAAGTGAGTCAAAGGAGAAGAAACTAGTTCCCCCTTTGGGCATGATGTTAAATAGATCTGTCATCCTGATGTTTATGCTAGTGCTATATGAGAAAAATATTCCTCCACCTCATGGCTAATGCCTGCCCATGTATTTATAAACAGCCTTTGCCTTGGGCAGGTTAAATGCTCAGAGTCCAAACCTGATAAAAGCCCACATCGCACTGATACAATAAAACAAGCCCCCATGTCTCATTCTATTTATAATTGTGATATTTCTTGATGTAACTCTGTTATTTCAGGATGTGGTTTTCCTTGTATTTTTTCTCAGTTTTGCTTATATGGCATGATCTATACATAACCAGGGTGCTATGAAAATCAAAGGAGATATAAATCATTCTAATGCTGGTATGCCTACTTCAGTATCACAAGCTACCAGTAAAATACCTGAAAAACAGTGAGAAATTAAAGTGCACAGGAAATTCAGTTTGTATGAGACTCTTAAATCAATCAGGATATTCCTGACACCTTTCGCAGTGTTTTCTGTGGTTCTGGATGTTGATGTGGACCTAGAATGTCTACCGTCTTACTTGCTTGTCACTCTGTGCGTTAATGCTGGTATAATTAGCTACATATATAGCCCTGGCACAAAACACACAAGTTGAAAGCTATGCACCTCTTATAAACACCCATAGCTAAAATGATTTTACAGTCAGTGATGTTACTCAGTCTTATATTTCAGTCCAGTGAAAGGGCTGGAGAAGTTTCAATGAAAGCTATTTGAATAGACAGCAATTACACTACTATAAATACAGAAATACTGGATTTTGTGCGCTGAAGTGACTGGAGCTCCAGAAGCTGCTGCAATTGTAAAATACAGTAGGAAAATGTGCAGAGCACTTAAGAGGTGTTCCTGCTTAGTTAAGCTAGCCTGGTCTTTGGTTATACGCTAGGCTAAGATATAAAATATGGATCCTGATTTGGGTGCAGGGTTGTCCTGCCTTCAGTGCAGTCCCTTGCAGCAGTCCACACTGGGTGCATTACTTGGAGTGGTGGGATATGCTCTGCTCCTTCTGGCAGAGGCACCTTCCCAGGGGAGTGTCCACCAGCCGGCTGGGCTCACCAGCGCCAAAAGGGCTGCTCCCGCTCTTCCTCCCCATTCACCTCGCAGACCCAGGAGCCTACACGCACCAACATGTGCCTACACACACGATGCAGACCACACAGACCACACGCAATGCACGCGCCTGTCCCATCCCTCCAATAGTTCTGCCTCTCACCTCACCCCAAGTCCAGACAGTTCAGCTCCCCAGCACAGCAGAAAACTCACCAAGAAAAAATCAGGAAAACCCAGCAGAAAGCAGGAATTGCTTTGGAAACAGCTTTTCTGGACTTCCACCATCTCAGGTATCTAGGACATTTAAGTACATTTATATGGGTATGAGGCAGCTGTGCAGCCATCTCATGCAGCACCCCATCAGGCTCTGGCTCAGGGAAGGCATTTTCAAGAGCACTGCCAGGAACCAGAATAAAATGTTGATGGAGGAGCCGAGTGCTTCGTATTCTTCACCTGGCTCCAACCTGCAGCATCATCCTCCCATCTGAGAGAAACCCAGAAGAGGTTTTTAAGTTCATTAAAGTGCAAAGATGTGCTGAATATTCTCAGAAAAAAGATTTAACCCAGACTCTCTTCCTTTGGTTAGCAAAATGAGAGGACTGTTTTCTTTTAATTGTTTTCAGAACGAAGGAGAGACCTGTGGAGGGGTTGCCTGGGGAGATCTTTCTGATTATAGATAAACTCTATCAACATGTCTGTCAGAAAGGCTGCTCTGCACTGAGCAGCCCACTAAACATGATTTATATCTAAGATTTATATCTGTCAGGCCACATATTACACATATTATGTGTGTGTTGCCTCTCCTCAGCCAGGGAGTGCAAATATAATACGCTTCTGACATCATCCTCCTCGTGTTTCTCCACTTGCTAAAATTATTTGAAGTGATTTAAGCAGAACTGGTATGATTTACAATTTCCTTTTTCTTTTTTTTTTTTTTAATAGCCCTCACGATTTGTAACCTGTTGTTATGCTTCTTAGGACTGTGAGCACAGAAACATGCTTTGGCCTTTTCTTAGCCGTGCAGTCTTAGATGGCTCCACCATAGTGGGGAGGGCGGGATCCTGGTTTTGGAAGATGCCTGCACAGGGTCAGGTTGTGCTGCAGCACCACCTTTTCCCAAAGAAACACCACAGATGTGCAGGAGGAGGCATTACGGTAACACCCACAGAAAAGACAGGTTATCAACTCCCGGCACTAATGACATTTAAGACCACTGTGACCATTTCTTCTGAATGACATGGAGTTCCCTGGACTGGTTCTTGTTTCATATCCCCAGACCTGTGACTGTGCATCTGGGACTGCCCTGCTCCAAACACTCTTGGATCAAAATGCACTGCACAAGCACTTAAAATACAAACCTTCCTTGTCACCACAGCAAGTCAGGAAAGCCCAAAAGCTGTCTTCAGTTAGACTGACATTTACTAGCTATTTTAATCAGCTAGGGACTTGTTGTTTCTCAAAATGGGAACTTTTTTTACAGTTTAGTGCCAACTTACCTTCTACCGGCTGGGCCAAACCAAGCACGGTAATGATCATAGCAGGGTCAGTTCAAGGGAAAACAACCTCCCTGCTCCTACATAATGTTGCCCTAAGCGTATGTACAACATGCATATATCAGGGGTTTTATTCATAGCATCAAACTTCAGTTCAGCTGTTTATTCCCTGTGGTTCCCTGTGTATTTTTAGTTGGACATTTTCCGATGGGGTCCGTGTTCTGTGATCGCTGGAGCTTGGCCCCTGCATGACTGTAGAGGTCAGGGGCTGTTTGGAATCCTTTTCTATCTCTGCAGACAAGCTATAGAGCAGGGCTGATCAGCTGGATCCTGTGGGAAATGGCCTGTCTGTGAAACCACGACAAGCTGATGGATTACTGCAATTTGAGTCGTCTCCCAGCTGTACGGTTTGTGTAGCCTTGCCATTGCAGCTGCCGAAAAGCAATGCGCCTCTTGTAGGCATTGCTTGATACCTCTTCCAACAAAATTAATCATCTTTCTGCCCCTTAACATCCTCCTTCCATACTGTCTTTCTGAAGAAGAGGAATTTTTTTGTATCTCAGAAAGGTAATCAAAATAATGCATATTCTTCCTGATTCAAATTCTGCACAAATGAAAGCAGAGGACGTCAGCTGACATTCCACCCTCATGCACTGGAGAATTAGCAGAAACTTCAAACTTAAATCAAGAAAGTTATAAAAGTCAGGCTGTTGAATATAACTCAGAGACCCAATGTGATACATCAAGATGTCATTTAGTATACAAATAATAGTTTATGGTAGTGGAAAAACACACAAAACATAAATTATGATAAAATCTGCTTCATTGTGCTTCCTGACTGAAAATCCAAGATGTCGAGATAGAATTATTTCATTAGAGCTGGTTGGGAATATTTCAATGAAGTTTTTGGTTCTGGTTTGGTTTTAAATCAAAAAACGTCAATTTGTTTAACATTTTCATGAAAACTTTCTGTTACAGTGAAACTTCAGTCAGGAAGACCCTTATTTCTGGAAAGGTCTTGTGGGCAAAACAAGAAAGAGCTTCCACTGTAAAATAACCCACAGATGTGTGGGTTAGTACACGTAACACACTAAAACACAAAACATAAAAGACCCCTTGTTTGAATCCATTTTAAACTCTACGTTTGAAATCCTGCAAAGTATTTTAGGTGTCATAAACGACAAGCAATTCACACTTTAGACTTCACTTCAAGACCCCAGCAAAAAGGCATCCATCTCTTTCCTTCATGTCTTGTTGCAATAGTGAGAGACCCTCGTGTAAAAATCCCTGCCTCATTTTTAAACTTTACTTGTTGGTTTAAATGAGTTAAATTACAGCCATTTGTTTCTGTTAAGCTTTGCCCTCCTAAAAAGTCCTGCATTTTCTCTCAATCAAGGTACTTATGCAGTGCAATGCTCTCATCTCTTAATTTTATTTTTGAGATGTTAAAAAAAAGAAGTCTTCCATTTGCCTTATTTCAGGGCAGGTTTTTTTCAGTTAAATTTTTCCGGCTCTTCTCTCTGCAGTTTTTAACAGTCTTTTTCAAATGAGCCATGCAGATCAGATGCCAGACTGGCTTACTGTGGCCCTCAGCTCTTGGCCCCAGAAGCTCCTAACTAGCTGACTTTATCCCTGGCCGTGGTCTGTCCTCTTTGTTCTTACTTGGATGTCCTTTCATGTGGCTGGGCCAAAGCAAATCAAAGACTACAATAAGACCTTTCAACAAAATTTTTATTAATATGTACTACAGCAGTGCCCAGAGTTGCTAGTTGAGATGGAGACTGTATGTGCTGTCTAGCTAGACATTGTCTCTGTCCTGAAGCAGAGACAATCCCTGGGTAAAGTCTGCCACACTCCCCTGGAGTATCTTGTTGCTCAAAATCACTAGCTCCACTGAATTCAGAGGCACTGTCCATGCATCAAAGTACTATTTTTCATGAATGACAGCAGCAGCAAACAGTCAAAGCAATCTGGTTAAGTTTAAATTACCCTGTTCCCTAGAAGTGTGATATTTCTTAAATTCATTGTGAAAGACAAGGTGAAGGAGAAATAACCCGAAAAGCTGTTGAGCTGCTTGCAAATCCTTTGTGAGAAACCTATTTCTTCTACAAGGGAAGTAGGAGACATTTTAAAACTAGGATTTCAGAATCACAATTCATAAACTGGTAGACGAGGACATATTGTATGTCCGTATGCATTTGTGTCTAGTGAAACTTCAAAGGATTCAACTGATAATGTATAAATTAACTGATTAAAAACTTTACTGGAAGACTAGCAAATCAGAATGAGACTTGGCTATTCCATTTCTGCATTAATAAACTCCATTATTAATATGGTTTGGCTATTACTGGGGTCGTATCACTGTGGAGGGGCTTGTTGACCTATCAAAGCCTTTAGAGTTTAATTAATGACAATAAACTGCTGCACAGAAGTCTTTCAGGTTAGGTAGAAAAATGCATTTGAAACTATAGCCTGTGCTTGAGCATGAATCAGTTATGGATTTTTTCTCGTCAGTGATACACCCTCCTCAACAGGGCAAGCCCTTGGTCCATGGGCCCTTCCAAGCACTTCTGTTCTGCTTCAGAAACGTGGATGGAAGCACATGGGCCTGGGAGCTAACTTAGAAAATGAAAGAAAGATCATGGAGTGTCCTGTGTAACCATCTAGTTTATAGTTCCATTGTCTCTGCATTAAGTCTCATTCAAAACAGGCAGATAATTCTGAGGATAAATGAGCTGCTAAGTTTAATTTACTCTCTTTTTCAGAAGGGGTCGAGGGCTTCTGTGAACACTGCAGAATTCCAAACCTCTTATTAACCCAGAGCTTTATAAAATTAATTTATACGTGAATGTTAAATATAGACAGAATAATAAATATAGAACAACATTGTTTGTTTTAAGACAGCAGCATGTTAAATCTTCCTCTCACAGACTTGCTCAGTTGCAGATAAGGTTGGAACATCCAGATTTCTTAGCCTAAAAAATAGCAGTTGCTTTGAGCTTTGTCTTTTTTTATTTGTAGAAAGGCTCAGTTACGATGCAGATTTTTTGGAACTACAGCTTCAAGTAGAAATCAGCTCGATTCTTTGTCAGATGAAATGGACATCAGTGTGCTTTGGGGATTAATTCAGAGAAGACAGAAGATGAGGAGGCCTTTTCCAACCTAAACAATTCTATAATGCCAAAGCCCCTACTAACCTGGAGTGAGAACCACGATGGCTCTCGGGAGCTCTGATCTTCAGTGCTTCAATGCCTTGTCTATAGGAGCCTGGGCCTCGGAGAAGAAAGCACAGTCCTGAATTTGGAGCCCAATCGCCTTCCAACAGGAGCAGAGCCAGAGGTTCAGACCCACACCTCCCCACCACACCTGGGGAGAAGACCCAGCTTTGCTCTATGAAGCTGTCCTACTTTGCAGCAAAGACTAAAAGCTTGAAGGGGACAGCAACAGAGGGCATACAAGAATGAGCATAGCTGTAGTCTAAGGACTAAGGGACTCACCCAGGAGAGAAGAAAACTGGTTTAATCCCTACTTCAAAGGCTTTTTATGCAAATGAATGCAAAACAGGTAAGCTGCCTATGGAACAAGGACTGGCACACAAGTACCACTCTTCATTCAGGCGTGAGGTCTGATGGGGCTGGAGGAGGAGAGTGAGGATGCCTGAAGGTCCCCTCAGTGATGCTGCGCAGCATGAGGTCTCTCTGCAAGGCTGATGGACAGTCATCATAATTTCAGCACTGATTGCAACAGCAGCAAGTCTGAGCCCAGGGATTTTGAAGTGTTTTAGGATGAAAGCTACCATGCACAGTCAAACCACTGTGCAATAAGGCATCACTTTAATCCATTAACTCCCCATTATGGGCTAAGTATGTTTCTTAATTACTGAGGGTGACTTTGGAGAGTGGCTTAACCACATGATTCTCACTAAGATGAAAGAAAAGTTTATTGTTGCATCCTAGACTTTGCCTAATATCTTAATTTCACCCTCAGAGCTGTGCCTGCAGGCAGCAAAGTCAGATGAGATCCATTTAAGGAAAAATGTGTCTAGCATCAGCATTCAGGATTTAGTGCACATAGCCTGATCCTCTCTTTATTTGTAATTCCCTGTTCAGTCATTTCCCTTCTATGCTGTGAGAGCATCTTGTACTGCTCTGAAAAGGCCAGGCTGAGAGACATTTGGTGCAATTATAGCAGTTGCTTTTCCTGAAGTTAAGGAATGTGAACACAAGGCTTCCTGGGCCCGTCCAGTTTTTAAAATCAGATTGTGGTCAAGCACAGAACAGGAGGCAGGGAACAGACAGGGCTTTATGGCCTTTTTCTCCTCCCTTGGGCTGCCTCCAGTGTCACCAGTGCACAAGCTAAAATTTCAGCTCTCCGATGACTTGTGTTTAGCTGCAGGGAGCTGCCACATCCCTGCCCCCTTGCAGCCCCCATCAAGGGCATTGCAACAGCTGAGAATAACAGGAATGCAGTGGCTCAGGTCACCCTCCTCTCAGCCCCACTTCAAAATACTCCTCTTCCAGAAAGGAAAGCAATGGCTTGTTCTGGTAGTGCTGCACCATTCAGCAAGTCTCCTGAAATACACAATAATCAAGGTTGTGGGGGAAGAGTCATCAGTTAGAGGTGTCAGTGCAGAGCAGATAGTTGACCCCTTAGGAGCTGAGGAGCTTGGTCTGGATAACCACCTCTGCCAGTGGGAAACTGGTAAAAAAAGTTTGTACCCATTCCTTCCTACCCACATGCTGCAGCTCACACTCCCCTCACTTGTGCCAAGGCAGCTGCTTTGGGGACTGTGCTGCAAACAGGATCAGTTCAATGACCTTGGTTTAAAAATAAACCTTTTTTATATTTCATTCTTTGGCTTAAATAATTTCAATAATCCACTTTGCAGCCCAGCCGCACAAGCTGTCGCATTGCTCAGTGGAGGAGGCAGAGAGACATGGTGTTGGGAAGGGAAATTGTGGCTGAAGAACTGTTTCATTGAAGTGCAGTCCTGTTCCCCCATCAGGGTCCTGAAATACGGCCTGGATATTCCAGCATGTACGAGGCTCTTTGGTCATTAATACTGAGCTGTACACCGCTTGGTCAGGCAGCAGTGTGAATTTATGCCCAGTGAAACATGGACATACCACTGCATGTTTGCTGAATTTGTGAGATAACGCACCATGGACCGTGTCATCTTTAAATATTTATGCTGGTCTTATCATACAGAAGCAAAGCAATACCTTTCCCCATGTAAAGACTGCCAGGACAAAGTTACCTCATCAACATTCCCATATGTCTGGAATTAAGTTCAATAAGCAGAATTAAGCACCTAAATCAAGCCCATATTTTGAAAAAGACTCCTAGCATTTTTGAAGGAGACCCTACTGGAAGACCCATGGCTATTCAGCACCGGTGGTTTCTATTCTGGTGCATCTATAAGGGGGGAGGACCCCGTGCTTGATCGTGCCAGTCTTAGGCTCAAGTGCCTGAGTGTCAGGCCCAGAGGTGCTAGTAAGACTTTCTGCTGTATCTGAAGCAGCCTATGGAAATGGCAAGGAGAAGGAGAAGAAGGAGAAGGAGAAGCAGAAAGAAGGAGGAGAAGAATCAGCTCTCACCCAGACCTCCTCTGTGTAATACTATGCTCAGAAGTATTAAAACAGGACTGATCTGAGATGTTGGGACACAGACAGGAAGAGCAGGGGGAGGCAGGAGCTGCTTGACAGACTACTGAAAAAGGAGACGAGTTCATTTAGGTCACAGCTGGAAGGAAATGGTCTGGGGCCCACTGAACGTGTTGGTTGAATAGTGTGTGGTGCAGAAGGCACTGGTGGAGATGAAAGCTTGCATATGAAACCAAGCTTGAACTAAAGAAGTGCATATCTATCTGGTAGTTTCGATACTAGAAGTCCTCAGCTGTTGTGCACCCCTGGGTGATTTATCTGGTTCACGGATTAACTGTGCTTGATTGCAAGCAGCAAACAGCTTAGGTACACTCAGTTTTACTGGTTTAGATGCACAATGTCTGCAAACGTAGCTGTTCTTGGGTCTGGAAGACATACAGCTGCTCTAGTGTAAAGCAGAGCTAATAAACCTTATTGCAGCCAGGCCAGCTCTGTGAGAAATGAGCTTGGGCATCTTGGCACAACACTGTGGAGAGCATGCTCGGTCAAGCTCATAAACCCCAGTGCACTGCGTGCACCCGCTCCTGCTCTGCCCAGCTCCCATACAGTCAGAGACTTCTCACTGCTCAGCTTCAGCTGAAATGAGTGAGATCTACGATAATGCAAAGCCTGTGAAAACTAGGCCAAATGTATCTCAGTTAGACATCTCACACAACTTGGCATTTCTGCAGATGTCAGCTGAACCATCCAAAGGTTAGTCACTAGAAGGGCACACGAACATGTAAATAAATGTACCATATGCACGCAAACACCATCCCATGGAAGCACAGGATGGTTTTGCATTTCTCAGTGGTGGAAACAAGTATAATTCGAGGCAATGAAGTGAAACTACAGAATGAAAAATTTACATTAAAGAAGAGCAGTAAAGTGTGCTGGATTATGTGCTATCTTGCATGAGAAATAGCCTGCCTTTCTTATATTCAACAAAGACTGGAGTAAATAATCAAGTTGCAGCACAGGAAATAATTTGTCATAGAAAGTGAGACAAACACAGAGATAAACACACTGGTCTTTTTCCCTGTCTACTTTCCATGAATCTGAGAAAGAATAGTGGATTTATTTCCCACCAAACCTGTTAAAAAGTGCCTTTTTTACCAGTCAAAACATAACTGAGTTTGTTAACTACTTTATTGAACTCAGCTAACTCTGTTCATATGAACGAGGCAACAAAGATTAACCAAAGGATGGCCATTTTCTGATTTGCCTGAAAACGTCATTGTAGCCACTGCCTTTCCATCTGCATCTCAGCCAAGGCAAATGTATAAGCTGGATCTACAGCACAGCCGGCTCCACACATAGTTTTTATACTGATTTTAACTATTTTGACTCAAGGTGTGGCTTACCCTGAGGAAGTTAAGGGACACTGCCCTGGGGCAGATGCTTAAACTGTATTTCTACTGGAACTTGTGGCTACCTTAAGGAGGGCGGGCTATTTTAACCACAGTCACATCCAACCCAAGCAAGGGGCTGTGACATTGTGTGTAAGCAGTCATTAAATTATTACTGGCCTGAAGCCAAACTTTTCTGCCTTTTTTCAGCTGAAGGGCCTGAGCTTGTTTGCTTTGCCCTGCTGAGCAAGACAACAGCATTAACATGAACATTAGCAGATAACCCTGGGTGCTGCATTTAAGCAGGAAGGAAACTTTTTAAAATGGATGCTTACTCTTCAACTAGTCAGACAACATCCTCAGCCATCACCTGCATCTCTCTATCTTTTTTTTTTTGGGGGGGGGGGGGGGAAGGAGAGACACCTTCCTCAAAGGGACACTGAGACTTACATTCTTACATTGCAGAAGGGGGATGTGATGAGCATTTCCTACCAGCTATTCTCTTCCTTTTGGGTTCCCCCACCCATGGGCCTTATAGATATTCAGAGGTACCTGTTATCCTCCATTAACAGTAAAAGGGAGTCTAAAGTCTATTAAGTATAAAGGAGGAGTTCTGGATCTCCCTGCTGAGGCCAGGTGTGTTATTTTTAAGCCTTGAGCTTAATGCAGGCACCAGATTTGGAAGATGCTGCTTGTTGAGTTTGTCCTTATAACTGCCCATGAGACAGGGAAATAATCTCCTTATTTGGCAAGATTTTTTTATTAAACCATTGTCAGGTCAGAAAAGTATTTATCTGCTATTTGCCTACAGACATTCTCCTTTACTCCATCTGAATTCTGCCTTATCTTTTTTTTTTTCCCCTGAAATTCAGTATTGATAAGGCTGACATCATGAGGCAGTTCAACATTTTTGTGACTGAAACAAAATTTCCTACGCATTTCAGTAAGTTACACAGTCTAGATTTGGAGGGAGTAACATTTTCTGCGAACATCCCAGTTTTAAATGGGAACGGCAGCTTTAACTGAGAAGAGGCAATGATGCCAGCAAGCTGTGCCGGGGCAGGTGAGGTAAGAGAAACAGCTGACCTCGTTTCTTTCCTACCTGCCAGTAAGAGCAGCACAATGGCTCATTATTCCTCTGCTTACTTATGGGCTTTTCTATACTCACCCTTGCAGTGTCAGCCCATATTAGTACTGAATCTCGATCTTTGTACCTCCTCTTCTTCTTTAAAGTGGAAAAAGACTGTTAGCTGGCCTTTAAAAAGCACAGGTATTACGAGTCTCCCTTTTTGTACCTTGCAGATGGCAGCACTCGGACTCAAAACTTCTGAAGACAAAGCGGCTTTGTGCAGATCTTTGTGTATAATGAACTCAGCTACACCCGGCACGAGGCAACGTGGTCTAAGTATGATACTGGCTGGCAAAACTGAGGTTAGACAAACATATCCCTCTCCCTCACCGACCAGAGAAGGTCTCCACAAAGGTTTAAATGGACCTGAGGGTCTCGGCCCCCCGCGGGAGGAGACCCGAGTTCAAGCCCTACCTCTTAGAATCATAGAATCGTTTAGGTTGGAAAAGACCTTTAAGATCATCCAGTCCAACCATTAACCTACACTACCAAGTCGACACTAAGCCAATCAAGGGTAGACTAGGCTAAACCATGTCCCCAAGTGCCACATTGACCCGGTTTTTGAACACCTCCAGGGACAGCCCGCTTTGCAGGACGCGAGGGAGCGCCACCAACCCCGGCACTCCCGCGCACTTCCCTTCCCCGGGTCTGAGTGGGAAGCGCCTGCCTCCAAACGCTGGAGCTGGTGGAGACGGACGTGTTTTTGGGATGGCTTCGCGGGGCTGCGGCTCTGCGCCGCGGCGCGCCCGAGGCAGCGCAGCCCGCCTGGCGCCGGCAGGGGGCGCCCGACGCGCGGGCCCTACGGGCGGGCTTTTGGCGCCCCCTGCTGGGCGCTCTCCCGCCGCAAGCGCGCCCCGGCCGCCGGCCGAACCCGGCTCGCGCCGTCCCCTGGTATTTGTGGCGTCATAAATACGTCACGGTCTTTAGTGCGAGTATCCGCTGGCTGCGTGCGTCTTCAGGGACTTGCTAAAGCTTTTGGGTTTCCCCCTCCAGCCGTCCAACAGGGGGGAAGGGGGCGGTGACGCTCCGGTTGTGCCTATGTCTGGGTATTTTGGCAGGCTGTAAAGGAAAACACAACGCAAATCTAGTAATTTCTAACACATGCAGTGATGCCGTAAGCACCTGAGAGCAGTACGAGCTGGTTTTTTGCAATGGCAGAGGTCACTGCACCGCCTCTGATTCTTCAGTGACTACCTGTGACGCAAAGGTAACGCAGAACTGCAGCCTGCAGCACCCCACCCCGCACGGGTTCACCCGAGTACCTGCCAGCCACGGGTGGCTATATAATGCCAACGCAAGTACAGCCACGATCTGAATTCCGGTAGCCGCTCCGGGGAAAATTAATATCCAATGTCCGTTTTTGAAAAAGCAGAGACCAATATTTTTGATCAAAACAAAAGTTGTCCTCCTAAAGTGTAAGGTATGACGTGCACTACAACAAATAAAATACTGTGAAGTGCCACAACAAAATGTATGCAGACCCTGTGTGTGATGCTGGAATGGAAAGCATTTGCTGTTATTTAATAACCTACAAACAAATACGTCTGTATGAGGATTCCTTCATAGATACTTCCCCTTTCTCAACTTCGAAACTCCGATTTTGGGAAGTCTGTGCACAGGCATGGCATGGGGCCAGATCCCACAGCCGTACACCCACCAGAGCAAGCGGACACAGCGTGAAATAAAAAGAGACCGTTCTGTGATGGCTTAAATCTGTCTCGTCTGAGGCTACCGTGGTCATCACCCACTTTTCCTTCCCTCCCCTCCCAGAAGCTGACATCTGTCCCCCAGCTGAGCCTGAGGTATCAATTTAGTTCAGCCATGGCCCTGGAACAGCTTTTGGGCATACTGAATATTAAACTACTGCCTCATCCCCTGCTTTCCAACAACAGACTGAAGTTATTTCAGCCAGCCTGTTAAACTGGGGGACTGTAGCAGAAGCCGAGGCATTCCATGACATACAGCAATTGTACTTCTAGCATTAATTACCTGTTTTTTCAGGAGCTAGAAACTGTTTTTCTTGCTACCACTGAAAGAAATCAGATTGCACTGGGAGCTACCCACTAACTCTACAAAAACAAACACGATCCCCTCCTCAAGACCACACAAAAACCCAAAGGAAAATCTCTGTGATGTTTTGACAGTGGTTTTGTACAATTTGTTTTTATGCTTTTTTTACGTGGATGGTCTAATGATCTCACACTAATCCCATGGACATCAGGCATTCTGCAGCTACAACCGACTTATCTGCAACTATGCGTAAAGCATTGCACAACACTCCCTTTATGTGCTTTCCGATTAAGTTAGTACTTTTCCTAAATAAAATCAGAAACACTGGCATACTTTCTATTCTTTTGGAATAGATTGATTAGATCACCTAAGTCAATTGCCCTGTACAAAGTGGGTCTTGTCAAAAATAGAACAGAAAGCCTTTTGGAGAACTCATTACCCTTTTTCCGGGAAAGCAGTAATTGGAAATCCTATTTTAAATAGCTATCTAGTTTTTTTTTAATATTCAAAGATTAATTCCTCCTTTCACTGCTATAAATGCCTAAACCACCTTAATTATCAACTCCTTAAATCTAGCACATTCTTTCTCAGCTATTAACACGTATCTCACTGCTGCTAAACAGTGCTGAGAATTGATGGGGGGACTCTGCACTCATTTACCTACACAACAAGAAGCAGCCCACATTGCTGCCAGTGCCTCCGTTATTAATTATTCCCAGTGATTTGCTTCATTCAGGATCTCAGCTGATAATGTGAACCACTCAGTACTGCACGATGGCTTTTGTTCGCATGGAGCCTATGAGCCTTTCTGTCTTTGGCCATCAGTGACAACTGATGGGGTGCAGAGGGGATCAGAGAAACCAGTAGGTCTCGAGGTGGCCTCAGGTACCTGTCATGGAGCTCCAAGAGTGGGGCTTTTCCACAGGGTATGAGGTAGGAGCAAGGGGTGACATTTGCACAGGCTGGGCAGCCATGAGGCTGGTCTCTTTTATCTCAATATAAGTCATAGAATCATAGAATCGTTTAGGTTGGAAAAGACCTTTAAGATCATCCAGTCCAACCATTAACCTACACTACCAAGTCTACTCTAAGCCAATCAAGGGTAGACTAGACTAAACCATGTCCCGAAGTGCCACATCAACCCGTTTTTTAAACACTTCCAGGGATGGTGACTCCACCACCTCTCTGGGCAGCCTGTTCCAATTCTTGACCACCCTTTCTGTAAAGAAATTTTTCCTAATTTCCAACCTAAACCTCCCCTGGCACAGCTTGAGCCCATTTTCTCTCGTCCTATCACTAACTACTTGGGAGAAGAGACCAACACCCACCTCAGTACAACCTCAACTTAATTCCCTGAAATATTGGTCTGCTGTGGCTGGTTCACCACTGCAGCAGTACCAAAATAGCAGGAAGCTTTGGCCAAGAGCAGGGTTACCAAACCGCCCCACAACGCCGGCCTCAGCAGCGCTCTGCAGAATAGTCATTTCATTCAGTACGGCAAGATTCGTAACCCAAGGCTCCGATAAAGTCAGAGCGACTCTTTTGTATGCTCCCATATGTCATTAGCTTTTATAAAAAGGAATCAAAATGTCAAGCAAAGGGAAGAAAGGAAACAAATATAAATAATTTAAACAGAGAATAGAAAGTGAATTTAAAAAAAATAGGCAACAGAGCATCTAACAAACACTGTATGCCTGAAGCAAAAGAACAAACCCTGCATTTACCTGTGGTATTCAATAGAGAAAAAAATTCCACTGATTTCATTCAGAGCAGAATCATACCTTGGCTTGATGCCTGTAAGATTGCAAGAAAGGTTATCTATGTTTTCCATCTGGAATAACCCCTGTATACTGAAAATATGGTACTTCTCACTTTCGTAGCTCCTGCCTATTGACCATTTCTCTATCACACGGCAGGTCTGTGGTTTCTGACTTGTACTTCAGGGATGTTTTGTGACCCATGCAAGCATCATGTGTTTCTGACACTACCACGATGCCTGTCTCTTCAAGCAACACAGCCATCTGCCAGGACTTCATCCAGCTTCAAGGACTTCAGTGGTCACTGAAGTCATAACAAAACCCAGTACCTTCTCTCTTCACAGCTAAGTCAAGGGTCGTTTATGACTATCAAGATCTCCACATTCAAATTAGATCACTAATTTTCTTGGGGGGGTCTGTGGACTATTTTAGTCTTGAAAGGTAACTAAGAAAAGCAAGGGTATGGACAGCAGGCTTCCACTGACCACATAAATTTACTCCTCCTTTGGAAAACATGTAGGATGCCTGCACATCGCAACAGTTCAAAAGCACTGCAGACATAATCAGGAAGAAAACCAAAACAAAGCAAAACTGGAATGAGACAGAGAGGGAAAGATGTACAAGAAGAGGCAACTGTCCTAACAGGTCAGCATTATAAAGAAGACAGAATAGCAAGACATGCCCCAACTGGTCCTATCACTGGATTTCACCAAATTAATTGCTGAATGTTGGATCCTTCATGGTCAAACTAATACCCCCTCAGGTAACCAAGGATGTCTGATGTCTCTCCTCTGTTCAGTCATTTAGCTCACAATGCAGTAGAGGCCAATGCATCCCTGACAGAGAATTTCTCGGCAGAAGTAGTTTACGCTGAGTATGGTTCAAAACAAGGGCTGGCTCCCAGTATCCCCTCCCTTGTGTGAATGCCCCCACAGCTAAGCTGCAGACTCAGCTTGTTTTGTTTTGGGGTTTTCAATAAATATTTGTTTCACGTTACATCTTGCTGTAGAAGGAGGCCGAGCACACGCAGGTCAGAGCACCCAGCCCCTGGTGCTGGAGGACTTCCACTCAAAGCTAAGCGCAGCGTGTGAGACCTCTCACAAGAAGGAAGGAACTGCACCCACCAAACCCACAGCCTTCTCAGTAAGAACCATATCAGAGAACACGGCCTCTTTCAGAGAGCCTAGCTCTTTGCTTCCCTGCAACTGAAAGGCAGCATTTTCTCCAATTCCGGGGAGGCAAAAAAAGCAAAGCAAAACTGAGTTATTAACATTTACGACTTTGACAAAAAAGGCATGACTTCTGCTCTTGTTTTTTCAGCTGTTCAGATGGGCAGCCAAATGAAAATATGACTTTTTCAAATACTCCTACCCAGGTGCCAATTAGCTGTGAATTGGTAGATTCAAAGGTTCCAGTTATTGACACAAACCCACTTGTGGTTAAGGTATTCAATACCCATTGCAGTATATTTCTAAGAACTGCCAAAAGGCTGCAAATGCAAAAGGTTGCCTGTTTTCTCTCTAGCTAATGCCAGTTGTCCTAACGCTCCAGGAAACTTGCCCCTCCCTTCGACCTTGCCTTTTCCAAAATTTGGAGCTTCTTAGTAGCTGCTAACAGCTC
Organism: Pelecanus crispus; assembly: GCF_030463565.1. Classification (NCBI taxonomy): domain Eukaryota; kingdom Metazoa; phylum Chordata; class Aves; order Pelecaniformes; family Pelecanidae; genus Pelecanus; species Pelecanus crispus. The sequence continues at coordinate 194,563,002 of NC_134643.1, read as the reverse complement.
ATTTTAGAGAATACACTGTTAAGTTTCAAATATAATCACACCCTGCATAGAGAGGTAGTGTCCCCTCCCTCCCCAGTAAATAGCTTCTATTATCTAGTGCAGTGATTTACCTTCATTATGAACTGATTTTTAAGAATTATGTGAAAACTTTACTAAACTTCATGGAAGACAAGGGTTGGGGCAAGGAGTGGGCCCATGTGAACCTCATGAAGTTCAACAAGGCCAAGTGCAAGGTCCTGCACCTGGGGCAGGGCAATCCCCAGTATCAATACAGGCTGGGGGATGGATGGATGGATGGATGGATGGATGGATGGATGGATGGAGAGCAGCCCTGAAGAGAAGGACTTGAGGGTGCTGGTAGATGAAAAATTGGACATGAGCTGCAATGTGCACTTGCAGCCCAGAAAGCCAACCGTATCCTGGGCTGCATCAAAAGAAGCATGGCCAGCAGGTTGAGGGAGGTGATTCTGCCCCTCTGCTCTGCTCTGGTGAGACCTCACCTGCAGTACTGCATCCAGCTCTGGAGCCCTCAGCACAAGAAAGACATGGACCTGTTAGATTGCGTCCAGAGGAGGGCCACCAAAATGATCTGAGGGCTGGAGCACCTCTCCTACGAGGACAGGCTGAGAGAGTTGGGGTTGTTCAGCCTGGAGAGAGAAGGCTGTGAGGAGACCTTAGTGTGGCCTTTCAGTACTTAAAGGGGGCCTATAGGAAGGATGGGGGCAATCTTTTTAGCAGGGTCTGTTGTGACAGGACAAGGGGCAATAGCTTTAAACCGAAAGAGACTAGATTGAGGTTGGACATAAGAAAGAATTTTTTTATGAGGGTGGTGAGACACTGGCACAGGTTGCCCAGAGAAGCTGTGGATGCCCCATCATTGGAAGTGTTTAAGGTCAGGTCAGATGGGGCTTTGAGCAACCTGATCTAGTGAAAGGTGTCCCTGCCCATGGCAGAGGAGTTGGACTAGATGACCTTTAAAGGTCTCTTCCAACCCAAACCATTCTGTGATTCTGTGATTTTACAAAATCCTACCAGTAGCCCACGTTCCAACGTAATTCGCACACTCTAAATGTTAAATGCTCTAAAAATAACACAACCTCAAGCCCTCCTTCACAAAGCTTTCTCCCCTGTTTAGCGGTGTCGCTTTGCAGTAGTACAACCCCTACAGGTCTAGCTTTCTCAGTGAACCTACACATGCATTAAGCCAGTGTAACTAAGGAGAGAACCAGGCTGCAAGACACGTATTTTGAATTAAGCTTCCCCCTGAAAAGCTATCAGCTGCTCCTTATCCATTTTTATTTGCACATGTTCCCCAGCCCCCGTAAGATGAAACTCATTGCAAACCTGACTGCTGGTTGACACTGTGAAATGAAGAGCTGATTTGGTTTGGCTTTTGTCCATTTGCACAGATCTTATTAATGAGAGTTTGGATCTGTTTAAACTCTGTTTCCAGCAGACTCCAGAGCCAGGATAAACTGTGTACTTCTGTGCATACAGTGAAGCTCAGTGACAAGTCTGTACTTGAAAACAACTTCAAGCCCAAACTCATCTGGCAACCTGGGCACGCCCGGTATTTTACTCTTCCAACTTCTGCCACCCACCACCCACTGTGGATTTACAAACTGGTGTCTATGACAAATAACTAAGTAGACACCTGGATTTGCTTGTGTTGTGAAAGAAACTGCCTTTCTCGTAACCGGTTGCCCTATATCTTACAGGCACTTTAGATTTTATCTGGACTAAAGGATTTTGCCAGCTGAAGTCCTGCTAGCACAGGTTTCTGCCGGTGGTTTTGAAAAGCTGCCCAGAAAGGTACCTTGAAGCAGCCATGGAGAATGGTAGGAGATATTGCAATGATATCTAGCAAGATTCACAGTGTTTTAACACACAGAGCGAAAATATTAGGGTGGGCTAGTCTGAAACCTTATTTCTTAAATTCTTACATTTAGTTTGTTCCAGGTCAGTATGTAAATGGTTCTGTAATTTCCAGGGTCTGAAATAGGTGGTGTGTGCTAGGATTTAGTTTCACTAGTATAAGCTGCACGCACAGTAGGAATTTTTTTTCAGTTTAACTGTACCCATCTAATATTTCTGCAAAAATTTTCAGCTACAGACCTGGCATGAAAACCATCTGGTTTTAGTATCTTGGAAAAGTAATGTAGTATCATGCAATGATATCAGAAACAGCTGATATTCTCATTTATGCAGTAAAAGAAAAATACAATAATTTGATGTGGTACTATGTATAGTAGTACCTAATATGTTATCTCAATACTATTAAATTGAAATTTTGACATTCTTTGACATTCTTTTTCCTTCCACAAGAAAAGTCAACTAATTTGTTAGCAAAATTGTCATGATTTCATGGAAATGCTTTTGTTTCAACAGAGGGCATTTTTTAAAGAAAACAATACAAATGGAAGATCACTCTGATGTGGTCAAATTAGCAATAAAATTATATAGATATTTAAGGGAGGATGATATATATATTTAAGGGAGTAAAGCAGAAGGCTGCTCCTGCAAAATATTTATCCACTGACACTTAGCTCTGAATTTTAGAGAATGTGTCAGTGACACGTAAAAAGAAGTGATCTACCTTTTACAGGGCATGTGACGATTTTGAGTTACAGCTCAGCTCTCCAATGGCCTTAACGGGGTTAAACAAGAGTAAATACCAAGACAACAGTTATAAACTGTGTCTTGGAAGAAGCAATTGAAACAATAAAGGCTCAGGCGCCGCATCGCTTACGCAAGTGTGTGGTTGCTGCAAAGGTCGTTTGCTGTATAGCACTACATCCCCTTTTTCCAGAGCACAGGAACTGGGTTTGCAGCACGCTGTCTGGTGGCTGTGTGCCCCCAGGATTTAGTTTAGCATCGGATCCCTGAGAGGATAGCTACCATCTGCGAAGTACTGCAAAATCTCAGCTCCTCCTGAATGCAGCAGGACTGAGAATCTCAAGAGCTGTGCAGGGACAGACCTCTCCAGTGGCCCTTCCAAATGTTCAGGAGTTGAAGAATACTGTGCCTGTGCCGTTCATCCTGCAGGCATGGCTGGCACTTCAACAATGGGTATGCAGCACCTGAGAGATCTCTCTAGCAAGATTTTCTCATTCAAGTTAATTTATGGCCTCAGAGGACATCGTTACGCAGACATTGTTTTGAATGGCAATAGTGCCTTATGGAGCTCCCATTCCCCTTGCAAATTCTCACACCTGTGTTATCCCTTTACCGAGGCAAATCAGGTGCGTGTGTGCAGCTGCGTGGTAAACTGATCTAGCTGGAAAGCAACCTTTTTTTTTCTGACTCATTCCAGGCTGTCTCCGTTCCACTGCTTGGTTCACCACCTAGCTGTGCAAGCTGCTGCAAGGGTGGTTCAGGGAGGCAATGCGAACAAGTAGTCATGAACGGGGAGGCAAGAATCGATCTGGTAAAGCAGCTTAGGCAGCACTACCACTACATGTGAAACTAGGGTCTGGCACTATATGTGTTGCAAGTAAATGAAGGGAGCCACAATAGCGTGCGAGCAAATGCTGGCTTACAAACCTCTGGCACAGACTCAACCATGTGCAGGATGCTTTAAGGCCAAACCTCAAATCCCTCACATAGTTGCTACAGAAGTCTTTGGGCTACACAAAGAAACGTGGGAGGCAATCAGAGCTGTAACTAAATTCGGTGAAGTTAGGTCACCATATAAGTCACTTCAGGAAGGGAAGTTCTCATATCTTGGTAAGGGAGAGAGAGCATAAAACCTGCAGCTCACACGCTTCTTGCAATTATCTTTATCCATGCATGACAAGCCAGCCTCATTTCTACTTTCCTATTTACTAAAATGTTTTAAACAAAGTATTCATTCTTTAAAGGCTGGAGCTGGGGCCCTAATTTAGATGTCTACTGTGTAGGTTTCTGATCTCTTTTAGCTGTTTCCTCTTAGGAGGAACTGAATCGCATCCTAGATGTGCACGAGCACCCGCCTGGCTGAGGATGACTGGCTCAGAAGTGGCGATGGAGGTGCTGGGTGAAACGTGTGGCTCCTCATCTGGGAGATGGGGTCAATGTGCACGGCCCCCACCTTGGTGCCGTGGGGTGGGTAACAGCCACTGATGTGACAGGATGCAAGTGGGAAAAGTGTCAGTGAACAGACTCCCCAAAACCGCCTGCAAGGGCGTTTGACTCAAAGCGGGTCACGCTAAAGAGGAAAATAACAATAACGAAGTTTGTTTAAGAGATGGCCATCAGCTGGATTAAATAGTAACCAGGAAATTACCAAGAGACTTCTGGGGAAAAAAAAAAAGAAAAAGGGAGTCAGCTTCAAAGGAAGTCTAAACAAAGCATACAAGTTCATGGTGAGGGAAGAGAAACCTGGCCTGACAATGCGCCATATCACCCCATCGGTACAGGGTACATGAGTTATGGGTGCCTGTAGCTCTGTGCATGTGGGAAGGGCTTGAAATTTGGGTGATTATTCACAGAAGGGTGTTCAAGCATTTGGAGGTGTTTGTTAACATTCTGGGTTATCTGTTGTATAGCTGATACAGATCCCGCATGTGTAGCACACTGATCATCAGGTGATTATGTGACATTAATAAATCAATGACCAATTATTAATGAATCCCTGTGATTGAAACCATGTGGGTGGAGCAGTTTTTCCCTGTGATGGGAACTGGCAAATTCTACCCCTCTCCCACTGGCAAAAATACAGACTGGAGTGGAAGTAAGGCTGAAAAACCTTAAATGCATGTGTATTCATACAGTTCCTCCATAAGACAACCCTTCTGGAATTCTGAATTCCTTGATAATTCTGATTATTCTTCTTTTTCTCCTCCAGCAGTATTTAATTGTCATTCAAGGCAGACAGGAGCACATTCATTAGCCTAGATCACAGGAATGTGTCTATGTGGGAGGAATTTAGCTCTGTAACAATGCTGATAATAGTATTCTACTGCATTTTCCCCTCTATATTTGTAGTAATAGGCCAGTTTGGATGTTCTGATAATTTTTCCCATGTAGGAAAGTATCAAATTCAGATGTGAATTTCACTAAATGGGTTTCTTTTGTTTCATGCCAAAACCCATCTTTCTCCATCATTACTAAACTCAATGATGGTCACAAGGCTGTTTTTCCATTTCAAATCAGAACTGCAAAGTTTCAGCGTATTTCTGACAGTTTTTTTTTTTTTAAACCAGCACTTCACTGAGAAGTATCACAGGATTTCTTTGTGTGTGTGTGTGCACATTTCATCTATGTTTAGAATGGAAAACCTTTCATAAATACCAGGTAATTTAAACCAAACACTTTTGGTTTAGACTGTGTTTTTGCATTCATTGGTACCAGATTTCTGCTACAGTATAAATTTCATCTTGTCGTGGTTTAACCCCAGTTGTCAACTAAGCACCACACAGCCGCTCGCTCACCTGGTGGGATGGAGGAAAGAATCGTCAAAAACAAAAAAGTAAAACCTGTGGGTTGAGATAGAGGAAGTTTAATAGGAAAGCAGAGGAAGAAAACATAATAATAATGATAAAAGAATACACAAAACAAGTGATGCACAATGCAATTGCTCATCACCCAGTGACTGATACCCAGCCAGTCCCTGAGCAGCGATCGCTGCCCCCCCCGGCTAACTCCCCCCAGTTTCTATACTGAGCATGGTGCCATATGGTATGGAATAGCCCTTTGGCCAGTTTGGGCCAGCTGTCCTGGCTCTGCCCCCTCCCAGCTTCTTGTGCACCTGGCAGAGCATGGGAAGCTGAAAAGTCCTTGACTAGCATAAGCAGTACTCAGCAACAACTAAAACATCAGTGTGTTATCAACATTCTTCTCCTACTAAATCCAAAACACAGCACTGTACCAGCTACTAGGAAGAAAATTAACTCTATTCCAGCTGAAACCAGGACACATCCATATGAAGTGCAAGCACACAATACCACTTCTGTCATGTGGTATTATTGGGGGATTATTCTGGCATAGGAGATGGTGTTTACACTACTGTTGTGGTCCCTGGGGGCTGGCGGGTGATATCTGATCCACTGTAAAATCTGCTTGGACAAAATTGTGACTGCAAAATATGTATTACACTTCAGCTGGCATTACGAGTTTGTACCACTTTGTGCCGAGTAACCGCAGTGTTTTTGGTCCAGTTCTTTGTGCTCTAGGACCCAGTTTCTCATCTTGTGGAACCATGGCCTTGGATGGAATTCAGGCTCCATGAACTGGGCCACCACCCTCAATAAGATGAAGGGCTTCTTGTCTTCATGAAAGCCAGCCTGTTCTTCACCACTGCATCATCTGGTCTAATAAAAGATATTACCTCTCACTGCAGGCATTGCCTCTCTTTTAAGCACTTGACGGTTCAAAACTTTCCTTCTCTGAAAGAGGATCTTGACATCCCTATGTTCTCTATCACCAGAATAGAGTGTGAGCAGAATATGTCCATTATATGAATAAGACTGTTCTATCACAACATGAAAACTTCTCCGGGAAGGAGCCTTTGACTGGATTGCTCCCACTGGGTTTGTCTGGGTGGACAGCCATGCGTCCATACACGCCTCACAACTTCCTGGAGACTCTGTGTGCATGAACACTATTCCAAAAATGAGACTTTTAGCTCTGCCTGAAATACAAACACCACGCCAGTTCTTAAGTCAGTCTAATTAAACAAATGGAATTCTGTCCTGGAGATAAAGTTCAACTGCTTTTGCAAGAGTTATTTATTTAAACAATTTAGTGTTGCAAATACTGAAAAGCAGAAGTTAATAAAATAACCTCAGCACAGACTGGTTCATGTTACAGTTGAAAGGACAGGGGATGTGTAAATAGCAGAACTCCTGTTTAAAAATGGAAGGCAGAAGTATGTGAGTGACTAGTCATCTGTTTCAAAGATGCTGAACTGCGAACATCTGCGTTTCCATCAACATTGTTAACCATGATGAAATGTACCGACTGTAATTACCATCTACTGTGAAGAGAAAATGCTTGGAGGAAAAAAACAACTTTTGTGTTGAACTGGTACACATTTTGTGTATTTTTCCATGTAGATAATGACCTAGAAGCTTGATGACAGAGGCAGCAGCAAGTATCTTGAAACAACTGAAAATATTTTGTAATCTGATGTCACTTTTCTTGCTTCTGCTGCTCAATCATTTAGCAGTATTTTTTTTTTTAACGTTGTTTTCATACTTATTTTTTCCCCCATAACAAACAGCAGATGTCACCAGGACTTATCTTAGAAACTGATCTTTTAAACAGCGGCCCTGCAGGCTTAGGAAATAGCATGAGAAGACACTACAGAATACTCTCAAGCATTAGGATATGGAAGCTTTCCAGGGTCTGCCTCTGACAAGTGGACCTCTCTCACCAACCACTCTAACATTTCACAGGATAAGACATCCTATGACAATACTCAGTTCTTCCAACACGTTGCCTGGGAACTGCTTCTCACCGCAACAGATGAAGCGTCACTTCCTCATCATGCAGCTCTCCAATGCAGCAGTTACACAGTTCAGATGTCGTAAGTCAAACTTGTGATTCTGGGAATAAAACATTTATCACTTATCAGTTGGGTGCTGAACACTTGAATAGAAAAGAGCCAGTTTGTTCTGTTTAAACAGAACCTGTCCTGCTATGGCACCTGGACGCTCTATGGGGCTTGATGGAAGTCTATGGGGCCAGATGGGATTCACCCGAGAGTACTGAGGGAGCTGGCAGAGGAGCTCACCAAGCCACCTTCCATCATCTATCAGCAGTCCTGATTAACAGGGGAGGTCCCTGATGACTGGAGGCTTGCCAATGTGACGCCCATCTACAAGAAGGACCAGGAGGAGGACCCGGGGAACTACAGGCCTGCCAGCCTGACCTCAGTGCCAGGAAAGATTATGGAGCAGTTCATATTGAGTGAACTCAACAGGCAAGTGCAGCTCAACCAGGGGATCAGGCCCAGTCAGCATGGGTTCATGAAAGGCAGGTCCTGCTTGACCAACCTGATCTCCTTCTATGACCTGGTGACCCGCCTGGTAGATGATGGAAAGGCTGTGGATATCATTTACCTGGACTTTAGCAAAGCCTTTGACACAGTCTCCCATAATATTCTCCTTGGGAAGCTGGCAGCTCATGGCTTGGATGGGCGTAGTCTTCGCTGGGTAAAAAACTGGTTGGGTGGCCGAGCCCAGAGAGTAGTGGTAAATGGAGTTAAGTCTAGTTAGTGGCCGGTCACGAGCAGTGTTCCTCAGGGCTCTGTTTTGGGGCCATTCTTGTTTAATATCTTTATCAATGATCTGGATGAGGGGATTGAGTGCACCCTCAGTAAGTTTGCAGATGACACCAAGTTACCCAACTTGGTGGGGGTGTCGATCTGCTCAAGGGTAGGATGGCCCTGCAGAGGGACCTGGACAGGCTGGACCGATGGGCCGAGGCCAACTGTATGAGGTTCAACAAGGCCAAGTGCCAGGTCCTGCACTTCAGGCACAACAACCCCATGCAGCGCTACAGGCTTGGGGAAGAGCGGCTGGAAAGCTGCCTGGCCAAAAAGGACCTGGGGGTGTTGGTAGACAGCCAGCTGAACATGAGCCAGCAGTGTGCCCAGGTGGCCAAGGCGGCCAACAGCATCCTGGCTTGTATCAGGAATAGTGTGGCCAGCAGGAGCAGGGAGGTGATTGTCCCCATGTACGCGGCACTGGTGAGGCCACACCTGGAATACTGTGTCCAGTTTTGGGCCCCGCAATACAAGAAAGACATTGAGGTGCTGGAGCGTGTTCAGAGAAGGGCAACGAGGCTGGTGAAGGGTCTGGAGCACAGGCCTTATGAGGAGCGGCTGAGGGAACTGGGGTTGTTTAGCCTAGAGAAGAGGAGGCTGAGGGGAGACCTTATCGCTTTCTACAGCTACCTGAAAGGAGGTTTTAGGGAGGTGGGTGTTGGTCTCTTCTCCCAAGTAGTTAGCAATAGGACAAGAGGAAATGGGCTCAAGCTGCGCCAGGGGAGGTTTAGGTTGGAAATTAGGAAAAATTTCTTCATGGAAAGGGTAGTCAAGCATTGGAACAGGCTGCCCAGAGAGGTGGTGGAGTCACCATCCCTGGAAGTGTTCAAAAAACGGGTAGATGTGGCACTTTGGGACATGGTTTAGTCTAGTCTACCCTTGATTGGCTTAGAGTAGACTTGGTAGTGTAGGTTAATGGTTGGACTGGATGATCTTAAAGGTCTCTTCCAACCTAAACGATTCTATGATTCTATGATTCTAAATGAAGGAGAGACCTTAATGTAAATTTGGTGGACTGACTTCACACTTTCATTTGACTCACATTTTCCTGAATGTCCTAGCAAAGACTGCAGGAAAAGCAGCTGTGTCTGGCAGGCTCACCTACTTTAATAACTTGTAGTGACTAATCCCGCTTGATCTTTAAATTTCTCTATTGGCTACTACGGTTCTCAGCATTTTTATTTTGGGTGCCTTCCTGCATTATTTAATGCAGGTGAAATACTTTGATTTGCTAAAGAAGTTTTGTCAGAGGAACAAATTCTTTACTTGTAGTAAGTTCATCATCATCTGTGATGTGCAAAACAAAAAAGCAAAAACCATCATTCTAGAAGTGACAACTAGTCTAGTGATATAGCGTAGCTCCTTGATCCAGTTTCTTTTGTGACAAAGCTAGTTTATCAAGCAACCAGCCCCCTTCTGTGCCCCCATCTGCTCTTTCTTTCACACACACACTTCCTCATCTGTATCAGTCTTGCGGAGCTGTGCTGTAAATTGGATTGCCAGATAATGAAATTTAATAATAAGCTGTAATACCTCTTTGCTTTTATTCCTTTTAATGTATAGTCAGAATTACAGTGGCACTGGCAACTGAAGGACCAATAAACTGCAGAATAGATGTAGGAACACATAGATAAGAAACAATATAGGTGGCAGCAAGGACAAGAACTTCTTAAGCCAGTTTTGCCATCTGAGAAAATATATAATGTATCTACCCAGATGGGCTATGGAGAAGTACGTTCCACATTAACAGTATCTGTTCTCTCTCTGTCACACATTCATGCCAAGAAACTCCACCATCATTAGCAAGCAGTGTGTGAGCTCGACTCTTTACCCCACGTAAAGAGGACTTAACGCAGTCGAGAGTGAGTTCTTAAATGTCTCCATTTCCTGTGTCTTTAACGTCCTGTGTGATTCACCCTCCTCCCTTTTTCCACTTAGTCCACCCTTTCCCACACGCTTCACTTCAGAAATTGCTATGCAAATCATGTTTCTAAATTATTGGAGTTTTTTTAGTTGTACTCATAAGGAATAGTTGCATCCCAAGCTACGCAACAGGTTAAAAACGGAAGTTACTTAAATATGCATGTACATATGGTGTTTCGCTGACTTTAAAGACACTGTATAACTCAGCAGTTGTATTGGTACAGAGTTTACTATTAAAAACATCCAAAAGTGATGTTTTTTCAACTGTTCCTGATATTCAATTCATAGCTACAAGGATTAGCCTTTTCCCAAGATGCCAAGTTTCCCCATCTGCCTTGGAATGGACAATGCTGGAAAGCCTTTACGCCTGATTTTAATGGAAAACTGCAAAATCTTTTCATTTTTCTTTCCTTGACCTCCTGAGTCCAGCTCTACCTCCTCCTGAGATCAGTTCTGCTCTGTCCTTTTCTCCACTCCATGATTTCCACTGGTTTAAAGGATGTGTGGACACACACTTGATTCTGTCTTCTAATGACAATCATTTCACTCACTACAGGGTCTTTAAAAAGGGCTTAATCTCATCTAAAACATGAATGTGTGTTAATTATGGCAGTCGCAGAGTACCAGTAATGCGCAGAGTCAGAGTTCCTGAGCAGGAATGGCCAAGGTGCCTTCAGTCTCCTTGCCCTTCCAACCTGGAAGTGGCTGAGCCACTCCTAAAACAGCTGTCAAACTACTAGGATTAAATAATGTTGTCACAGGAATTATGGTCTTTGGCTGCATTAGCACTGACTACATATTTGTAAAGAAATATCTCCGCCAACAAAGCAGGATGTGCATTGATCTGACGGAGACGTGCCGCAGCACCGTAAGGTCTACCAGCAAACCGAGGCTATGGTAGCTCGCTCAGGGGCAGCATGGCCAGCCACCCAGCAGCTGGGTGGAAAGCTGAGGACACTGTCGCAAGCTGTTGTCCTCTGCCAGGGTACCAGCATCCTCAGACGTGTTTTGTATTTTGACTGGATGCCTGTAAATCAGCATGTCTGGAATTCTTTAGAGGGTCAGCTCACCACCAATTTCCTGGATGTATGTTTGGCTTGGGATAGTTATCCTATCCTTGTAAGTATTTTGGGTTTACATGCAATTATTTTTATACTTCCTTCTTTTAGCATATTGCTGATATTTTTAACTTTAAGCCTATTCCAGGTACCCCTTCCCTGGAGAATTAGGAATAATTATTCTTTACAAAAGGTAGAATTCAGTCATTCTGCAACATTAGCCTTAAATTTTTTTCTTTTAAAAAAAGCCTTGGGGCTTCTCTGTAGAAGTCTTCCAAATAATTGCCCAGGTTGAGCTATTTTAGTTGTGTGATCAAAAATACTCCTTTCCCTGATTTAAAAAGCAGGCCTGTTTCTTTCACACAATTTGATGCAAACATTACGGAGTCAGTACTGTCTTGGGCCCCTGTCAGGAACAACGCCTTGAATGTGTTTAAATAAACTGCACTAGAGACACCAGGGATACCTGCTTTCAGTTCTCCCCAGTGTACCCTTTTGTAGCTCGGAGATCTCACTGTGGTATACACCTTGGCTACTGCTGAAGTTTACAATCCATTTACTTCCCTGCCCAAGATGTGGGAAGTAGGAAGATTCCTCTACAGAAGCCTACTGTTGTGAGCTCTTAATCCACCGTCTCTGCTCCCAGCCTTATTCTTCTCTTTTTTTCACATTCTGCTGGTAGGTTTTGGGCTGGTTTTTGCTGATGCTTTTCATTTTGACATATACACCAGAGAAAATAGCTTGTTTTTTTCCTCTTCCTAAACCAATGTGTCTCATTCTGGTATTAGGGCAAGATGCCAGTTTGGTGCACTCTGGTCTTGTGGAGTTTCCACCTTGTCAACATTAAAAACAGGTGGGCATTTCCTTCTTCTTTCTCCTTGTGATTCCGCACCTGTCCAGTTTTCTAATATTTCTGTTGGTGTCATCTGCAAAAAGTAGAGAGGCTTTTAATCACATTCCAAGCAAAGGGTCTGACACTAAGGTTCCGGACTATACACATAAAGAGAGCAGCATGGAGCGGAAAAAAAAAAAGCACCAAATGGCTATGAAAATCTTTGAAATGCTACCACACCCTTCTTGCGCAGTATTGCTTTCAGACTTATTTAGTATTTTACATTTGTGTAACACTTGTCATGTAAGAATTTTGGAAAACTTTATGGGAATGAAGCACAAATTCCCTAGCTGATTTTTGCCAGACTTTAGTAAGAAATCCAGCAGAACCAAGGATAAATCTGCAGCCTTTCCCACCTTACTACAAGTTCTTGCCCACTTGAACATATAAGTTTCTCAAAAGTAGGATTTATTTTTACACATAGCCATGTGACATTACCATTTTATAGCTGGGAATTTGAAACACACACCACAGGATAACATCCAGACCAAGTTCAGACAACTGTGCAGTTTGGCCAGCAGCTACCCCTTAGTTTCCACAGCCCAAATCCACTGCCCTATTTACTGGCCAAGTCATCATCTGTCCTTAAAAAGGGAGGCAATTACTCCAGAGCATCTGAAAGCCACATTTTCAGCTGTAGCTGTTTTGCATTGCTACTGCTTCTACTTATTTCTGCATAGTACCATCTGGATTTTACCTCCTTTCTACTTCCTCATGGTTTGCAATTTCCTAAGTTCCTGCACATATTTTCTGCATTTTATGGGCAATCAGCAATTTTTTAGCTCCGCAAATACAGCTCAGCATTCCTTCGCTTTATTTTTAGCCCAAACTGGCTACTAGAGAACTGCAGTTTGCTAGCTTTGAGCCCACTAAGGCAGCTGACTCAGAGACTGGCCTGGCAGATGGCTCAATGCCTTTCTAAAGCTTAAGCGAGAATAGATCTTTGTCACTTCTAATACACCAGCTGGTTGCAAATCCTCAAATACCACTGATCCTTGAGATGTGTCTGCATGCATTGCCTGCAGGCCTCAGCGCCCCCCACCCCACCCCGACTGAGAAAACACCGTCCCTTCACTTCCAATTGACTTATCTTGGGTTTGTTTAGTTTTAGAATAGGATAGAATAAAATGTTTCAGTTGGAAGGGACCTAGGACAATCATCCAGTGCCTGACCAATTCAGGGCGGACCAAAAGTTAACCATGTTGTTTAGGGCATTGTCCAAATGCCTCTTAAAGACTGACAGGCTTGGGGCATCGACCACCTCTCCAGGAAGCCTGTTCCAGTGGTGGACCACCCTCTTGGTAAAGAAATGCTTCCTAATGCCCAGTCTGAACCTCCCCGGTGCAGCTTTGAGGGGGCCTATAGGAAGGATGGGAGCAATCTTTTTAGCAAGGCCTGTTGTGACAGGAGAAGGAATAATGGATTTATACTAAAGAAGAATAGATTTAGACTGGATATAAGGAAGAAATTTTTTACAATGAGGGTGGTGAAGCACTGGCACAGGTTGCCCAGAGAGGTGGTGGAGGCCCCATCCCTGGCAACATTGAAGGTCAGGTTGGATGGGGCTCTGAGCAACCTGATCTGGTTAAAGCTGTCCCTGCTCACTGCAGGGGGGTTGGGCTGGATGGCCTCTAAAGGTCCCTTCCCACCCAGAGTATCCTATGATTCCCGCGCGTCCTACCACTGGATCTCAGGGAGAAGGGACCAGCACCTCCCTCTCCGCTTCCCCTCCTCGGGAAGCTGCAGAGAGCAACGAGGTCGCCCCTCAGACCCCTCTCCTCCACACCAGACAAACCCAGAGCCCTGAGCCGCTCCTCGCAGGTGCTTTTTGTTGTTGTCTGGACTGGTTTTGCTGGGTTTTGTTGGGTTTTCTTTTCCCCACGTTGTGCCCCGGCACCGAGGGCCGGCCCTCAGTCAGCAGGGAGCCGGCGCCCCGCTCCCACCCCCGGGCCGGCCCTGCCGCCCCTCGCCGCGGCCCAGGCCGCGGCCCGGGCCCCGCCGCCCTCCCGCCGGCGGCCCCGCCCCGGGGCGGTGCTCCGCTCCGCTCCGCTCCCCTCCGCTCCCGGAGGGCCGGCGGCCGCCGCCGCTGCAGCAGCAACAGCGTGAGCGGTGGTGGGAGCCGGTGTGTGCCCCGGCGGGCAGGAGCGCTGCTCGCCGGCCGGAGGAGCCAGGCGCCGCGGCTGCGGGTGAGGGCGGGGGCGGCCGGTGCCTTGCAGGGCGCCCGGTGCGCGTTGCTGGGGCGGGAGGATGTTTCGGTGCCTCTCTCCGGGTTAGACGCTTTCCAAAGCCGGCCGGCCGGCTGAGCGGTTCCGTGCCAAGGGCTCCGCGGCTTTCCAGCGCCGTGCCGGGAAGGGCAGCGCCGGGTTTTGTTCGCCGCCGGTGCCTTCCCCGGCCCGGCTCGGCGGGGAGAGCCGCCGCGCTGCTGCCGAGCCGGGGCTTCGTTGCTGCCCGCTCCGCTCCGCCTCCGTCCGCAGCAAACTGCGGGGTGCAGCAGATCAATACCTTCCTCTTATGCCTGCGGTAGGCATTCCCGGTGGGTTTCCTTTTTTTTTTTTTTTTTTTAAAAAAAATCCTCTAAATTGTGCTCTTTCCAACATAGCTTCCCATCGTTTCCGAGCTCTGCTTTTCGGTAAGCTTATAAGCGTGCAAAGTCAAGACCGAAAACAGTTCAGAATATTAAACGCAGAGTCTGCAAAACACACGGAGAATCGCGGTTAACGTGGTGGTGATTGCAGTTCTTTCTCTATTGCTTCCAGGTACTTCACAACAACAAAAAATGAATGTTTTCCCATCATGTCGCTCCATGCAGTAGCTCTAGCCAGCTACAGCAGAACAGAAGTCTTCAAGCCCCCCTGCTCCAAAAAGGTAAGTGCAAGGCAGGCATCTAAATGTTGGCTGGGTGTTTGCGTTAGCTGGGGGGGACTTTTTTCAAAAAATAGCTTTTAGTTGTCAGTGGTTGTGGTAAATATTTTAAATGCTGGCGGTTTCATTACAGAGTTAATTTTGGAAATACAGCCCTAATATTGGGGGGGGGAGGAGGCTGACTCATTCGTGCTATGAAAGATGTCAAACTGTCAGTGGTTTTTACTTGTTACGGCAGCGTGTTGTGGTACTGTTCACTCATCTCTGTTGTCGTATTTCCTTGTAAGTGCTCGTTAATTGCTTTTTTAAACATGTTTTTCCTTTTTTTTTTTTGTTAGTTTTATGGTTAAATACTAAACGACTTCTTTCCCAACCTGTGATATAGTTGAAATTGTAACGTCTTGAAAGTAAATGGAAGTCTTTTATCCGAATTCTCAGAACGCTTCTGATAAGATCTAAGAGATGGGAGAGTTGTTTAAAAAAAGATAAAATCTTAACACTTAGCACTCTTAATATTGACGCTTACTGATAAAGTATTTACATTCACCCTGGTGTCAGGCAGTTGTGATACTTGCGTCCTAAGCAGTAGCATCTTGTTAGTTGCTGAAATTAAAACCAATTTTTTAAAAAATAAAAAGAACTAGTAAAAATTAGTTCCTGTAAGAACTACTTTATCCAGTAATATTGACAATATGATGCTTAGATGTATAAAGCCTGCCTGCACGACGGTTTCTCTAAATTACTGCAGAGAGGAAAAGGAAAAAAAAAAAAAAAGCACTGTCAGGTACTGAAAAGAGTATTTTTTCTAAGCGCTGGCATAATCAAACACTAAATATTTGAAATTCAGCATCCTATTTTTGGCATGAAATGTTATTCTTCAGTTAAAAGGGAAATCCTTTGTGGGTTTTAGTTTCTTCTGCTTTCCGTGAGTCTGAAGGGTATCCTGGACTAGATCTGCTCTCTGAGTCACCTCGCGCTCCCAGGGGACCATGTGGGGACCGAAGAGGTCAACACAGGGTGGCAGAGGACAACGCACCTTTAATTCCCTTCTCTTTCTATGGGATCACAGGGTGCAGGGGTGGGGCAAGAGGCATCCTGGGGATGTTCCTGCGTGGAGACATCTCACTGGCGTCAGTGGGGAGAAGGCACGAGGTACAGCTTGGTTAAGTGCCTTTAAATGATGCGCCCGTCGGAGCGGGGCACCCCTTTGATTTCCGTGGTTTCTGTGATGTGCTCTGCAGCTCCGTGACATACTTCAAGCAGCAGAGAGGGAGCGGGAGATGAATGTGTGACCCTCACGAGAAATTTGTGAGCTTGGGGAGTCGACCTGTTGCTTTGCTGTCCTGAGTGTATCTTACTCCCTTGTTGGAATTAGCCTCTCGGTACCTGTGCTAAACTGCTTGCCCTGCTTCGGCTTATGCTGTTTTGACAAGACGGTAAATCCAGCTTGGGGGTTCAAAATACCAAATTGGAAGTGTCGTGACCGCACAAAGCGAAATGCTGGTCTGGTATAAACCTGCTCAGTCAGTTCAAATGCACTCAAAATTTTTGTCAGCTTATACTGGCAGGCTGTATGCCAGGTCAAGTATTATCTGTTTGTGTCACTTCTCACTATATGCTGGGCCAGCCACGTTGCTGACATGAACCGCATGTACTGTGTTCTATCCAATTAGGCAGATGTGATTATGTGTCGATACAGCTGGGAGATCGGGCAGCACGGGCATCGGGTGCTTGCGGAGTCGGGGCCTCATAGATTTAGCTCATAGCTTGTATACATCTAAATAGGCCCATGCTTCCAGCTACAGATTGGTGGTTTCCTGAATTCTTTTCCACTTCCTGGCTGTTGTTTTGACAGATACATGGACGTCTGATTCAGCGTTCTGTCTCGTATGTGCCTTATGCACGTGTTTAATTCTCCTGCTGCGGAGAGTTTCTTTTGGTCACCTGCCTTCTGGAGTGAAATGCAAGATGCAGAGTTGAGGTGCCAGTGCTCTTCACACGGCGCGTGCTTCTGGGGAGGTTTTCAGACAACCAGAAATACAGGCAGTGGTTAGGTGACTGTCGGCAGGCCTTAGCACGGTGTTCTTCCTGCTGGGATGACTGTGAGGCTGGGGGCATCATTACCAGAGTACTGTTGTTTTGTAACCAAACTGTCTGCCCATGTGTTCTTGTTCTAGTTAAACCACGAGAACCTAAAGGTGGCTTTCACTGAGTCAGCGTATTCTTCAAATCCCTCGGCGAGGATTAGCTGCCTTGCTCCGACGCCTCAAATCTCCGTTCTCTCAGGTATGCCGATTTGTGCTAGCAAAAGCTATCGATGTTTGTGTGTACTACACAAGTATAGTCTGGTTGGAGGGGGAACCTTGCTTGTTGGCTTTGAAGATGCGACAACATCAAAGTATATTATACAATTTGAAAGTATGGGGTTATTTTGCCTCTTAAATGGTAGTTTGGCCATTTTAGTTATGCTGGCATTTTGAGTGCTCAAGAGTAAAATACTTGAACTGTTCAGATGATTCTTGGCAAGTTAACTCCTTGTTCATTCAAGAAATAGTTTCTCAGATTTTAACAGATTACTATAATTACTCACATGAGTATCAGTTGCAGAACTGAACTTGAGATTTTTTTTTAATTGGAACTAACCTATTTCTGGTAGTAGCTTAAATTGTAGGTTTTGGTTTGTTTGGGGGTTTTTTTGTTGGTGGTGTGCTGGGGTTTTTTTGATTTTTTTTTTTTTTTTTTTTTTTTTAAGCTTGGTGGAGCAGAAGCATGACTTAAATTTTTAGAACTTGTTCTTTTTTCTCTTGCAATCCACTAAGAAGATGTATTTAGCAGAGTAAGTCAGCATGGTTGTATGATTAGTACTAGAGATGCTCCATGATGCTGGAGTAGTGGAGATGACACAGGACGAGAGGGGATGGGCTTTGCAATAGGAGAGCAGAGCAGAAGAGTTGAAGACAGTAAGATGAAATGTTTTGTCTTGCACAGAAAAGATGCCGTTTTTAGCCCAGGTTAAGGTATTCCCGTGCAGTTGAAATATAAAAAAAAAAGTTATCAAAATTGCTTTCTTTTCCTGAAAAGATCGAAATATGTTTGTTTGAAAGTCAGCTAGCTTTTATTTTCCCATTCCTGCCCTTATGCTGCCATGGCTGGCTACATTGGTGTTGTGATTTAACCCCAGTCCGCAACTAAGCACCATACAGCCGATTGCTCACCCTCTCCTTGTGGGATGGGGGGTGTAACTGGGGGAAAAAGAAAGTAAAACCTGTGGGTTGAGATAAATGCACTTTAATAGGACAGCAGAGGAAGAGAAAGTAATAATAGTGATAGAAGAATACACAAAGCAAGTGATGCACAATGCAATTGCTCACCACCCGCCGACCGATACCCAGCCAGCCCCCGAGCAGCAATCGCTGCCTCCCGGCCAACTCCCCCCAGTTTCTATACTGAGCATTACGTCATATGGTATGGAATAGCCCTTTGGCCAGTTTGGGCCAGCTGTCCTGGCTGTGCCCCCTCCCAGGTTCTTGTGCACCTGGCAGAGCATGGGAAGCTGAAAAGTCCTTGACTAGCATAAGCAGTACTTGGCAACAACTAAAACATCAGTGTGTTATCAACATTCTTCTCATACTAAATCCAAAACACAGCACTGTACCAGCTACGAGGAAGAAAATTAACTCTATCCCAGCCAAAACCAGGACAGTGGCACAATGCTTGTAGGAGCAGGATGCCCTTGATGTTACTGATGCAATTTATCCAATAATTATTTTGGGACAAGTTCTGTGTTCTCATCACTGGAGCAGAGGTGTCCATCTATCCATAGGAGTGCTTGGGTACAAAGAACACCTGTGTCATCAGTTTTTCATCTCTCCTTTAGCATTTCCCTCTTCTGTCTCTGCGTCCCAACTGCCTTTATAGTGTTGTGTATACAACACAGCACTGTACCAGCTACTAGAAGGAAAATTAACTCTATCCCAGCTGAAATCAGGACAGTTGGCAAGGTGTTTCATTGCAAGTGCAGCCAGTCAAATGTGCAGTCTTGCTGCTATTTCTGCAAGAGCTTTGTCCTGATAAGTGGCAGGTGGCAGGTCCCAATCACTGATGAACCCTTCAGCTAATTTTGACCTGGCTTTACTAGGACAGCATTGCTAGCAGCTCTTGCAGTATAGCTTATACGTGATGTTCTTAATAATTTTTTCAGCTCTCTCCTGATGAAGACTCCTCTTTATATAGGCTTGCTTTTCCAAAGTACGTTGGGGCTTTTGTTTTGTTTTCGATCCCTTCATTAGTAAACTTTCTTATCATGCAGTTTGAGTGCATGCTGGCTTCCAGGTGAGTGACTCATGGAGAGGTTTAGTGTTTTCCATTGAGATATATCCAAGGGGAGCAACCTCTGGGCAAAGTCTGCAAGACTTGCTGCTTTTTTCACCAGCGGTGTTTAACATTCCTTGTGGTCCTAACTGAGAGTTCTTTGCCCTGGAAATGAATCCTCTTGATTGTGTCTATTCTTAGAATTTTACAACCGACTTACCTTCCCCAAAGGAGACAGTTGTTAACTTCGTTGTTGTGATGTGGTCAATAGTTTTGTCTTGAACATAGACTTTATGTCTAATATCTCCATTGTTTGGGTGATGGGAGTTCCCGTGAGGCTTTTTGTTCGAGGTATAGGACTTCAATTTATTCTTGAATAGCTACCAGTTGCCCTGTGCACTTCTACATCACGCAGTACTTTTGATTCCTTCAGAGGCATTATAATGAACTGGCTGTGACAGAGCTAATTTTCTTTATGGGCTCACGTAAATGTTGCCACCCTTATGAATAATGGACCAAAGGTTACTAAAGCCTTTTCCACAAGAGGAGGAATGTCTGACTGAACTGAAACACGCAAGCATGTGGCCTTTCATTACTAAGTTGGTTTTGGTTTTTGGGGTTTGGTTATTTTTTCCTTCCTGCTGTATTGATACGCCATATGTCTTGCTATAATGTGACCTTCTTTTCTACTGGCAATACAACCAGTACCTGTACCAGTAACTGTACCTCATGCGGTTTTGCAGAACAATGATGTTTTCGAGCACGCTGACAATAAGTCACCGTTAAAGTCCTAGCTAATTGTGTTTGGCTAGCAGCAGCATACTTCACTGTTGGTTTATTACCTAGCCTTATCAAGGACAGAACTGCTTCCTGACTGCAGAAAGCAAGAAGAGCTTCCTTGCAGGAAGAGGCAGCAGAGAGCGGTGTGTGAATTCGGTTCTTCCCTTTCTTCTCACCCATGTTAAAAATAATGTGCATTTTATTCATGTTGTAAATTAAAATTTTAGTATTATTGGATTTGGGATTATTTCCTAACCTCTCTGTTTTTTTTACCTTTTCTGAACAGATGAGTACTCAAGGCCAGCAGTGATTGGACATGCTGGAAGTTTTGGATCGTACCCAGACAGTGCTGAAGCTATCAAAGACATTCTCGTGTCTGTTTTAAATGCATCTGGTTTGAAGCCCTCTTTGGTGCTGGAGCAGACCACGATGCAGGGAGCTGACCATCTGGACAGCGATGTGGAACGGTGGGAAGAAAGCAGCAACGGGGATAGCCACGATGACAGCGACAGCGATTCTGCACATTACAACGCTGCCTGTACACAAACAGACATTCGGTTTACAAGGCACCGGGCGTGTTGGGACAACGCGCGCTGCGATTCCTCTGAACCTTCGCCGGATGCTTTTTTTTGTCCCCGTTACTCTGATGGGGATCCTGCTGCTTCCTCCTTGAATGGTTTCACTCTTTCGGACATGTCCCCTCTGAAGCGGGACTGCTTTACCCAGGTGACGTTAACAGGAGGCACTGTCACGTCAGCTGTTGTGCATTCTGGAAAAGAACGTTACACCTCCCCTGAACGAGACTTGACTTTCACAAGGTTTCTTCCTGATTCAACCGTCGGTGAGCCAGCAGATCTGTTGAAATACCCTGGTGCTTTGGAGCCTGTGCCCATCTGCAGCGGTGACAGCAGTTCTCCCAGTGGACCTTCCCAGTCAGAGCCGGTCAATCGAACAGGTAACTTTACAGGTCCGTTGTTGTTTTGAGATTTCTGTGCTGGGAAAGACAACTGTAATTGAAATGGGCCTTGTTTATGGTGGTTGCGAATTAGACAAATGCTGGCGTTCAAAATAGCAGAGAGAGGAGAAAGAGAAAGCTTAAAAACGAAGGAGAACTAGAGGGTTGGACTCAGTGAGGGGACACTTGTGCTTGCAGTAGTCATCTGTCTCATGATGCAGAAATGCTTCTGTAATATGCAGCCTTTGGTAAAAAGTGAAAATTGCTGAGCTGTGAGCAGTGTCGAACATCCACTGCATGAGGTTTCCACTATCTTCGTCTCGTCTTCACTGTTACCCTTCTCCTGAAAGCAGATAGCATGGATCTGGGCCTTTGGTAGTAATATATCGGTGTGCGTGGGCTCTCTAGGACACCTCCTTATGTTTGACGTGAGCTGGAGGAGAGGGAGTCCTTTGAATCTGGGATTTTGGAGGCAGGACGTTAACATCTGTTCTCATTATGACTAAATTGGCTTGTGCCAGAGCAGGACTATTTTTCCTCTTCCCCTTTCCAAGTGCGCCCGCCATCTCAGAGACACGTAGCCCCATCCGACGCAGATCAGGACCTTTTTACCCCTCGCCAGTTTCTGACCGTACAGATATCCCGCGTGTTGTCTGCGAAGAGGCGCAGACTGAGGGCTGCGAGCAAGGGGAGCCTCTCCTGTTCCTGCAGTGGCAGGGGGCTCAGGGCAGCACAGGCCCGTAGGCGAGGACCTGTTCAGTGGGGACGTTCAGTGCAGTGCCCCCAAAATGGCTGGCGGAGAGGCTGGCCTGGCCTCGGGGCTCCCTGTGCCTCCATGAGGTGCGTCGGCCTTCCTGGGCCGCAAGCCAGGGCCCTTGCCCCTCGGCTGGGAGAGCAGAACAATCCCCTTGTGTTTAATACCTAATGTTGACACGAACAGCCTTTGCTACAGCGAGTTGAAGCGTTTTTATTTTATTTATAGAGGGTGTTAGTGGTATCTAAGGGCTTATTCTTACTAGATACTGAGCCCTGGAACGGTGGTGCAACCGAGGCCTGATTTTTCTACTGGAAAGAAGGCAAATGGCAGGGAGCACTCAGCCTGCCTTTGTTATAAATAAAAATGGCGAAGGCTGGGGGTTTTTTTTGGTTTGTTTGGTTTTTTTTTTTTTTTACTTCTTCCTTTGGCCAGTAGTGGTCCTAGTGGTGGCACTCCATTGAGCTCCACTTCCAAGCTCTGGTCCTTCCCAGCTATTCACCCAGAGCTCCTCCAAGGCCTCACGTCAGCAGCGAGATCTCAAACAGGCACGTGCTGTCGCAGGACTGGGACCTCTTAACAGTAATGACTTTGTCATCCGGGATAGGGTGTTGTCAACAGTTAGTATGGTGACGATTATGGTTGTTTCCTTCTGGGTGTTCTGTTGGCCCCGTGCGTTTGAGAGGTGCCCGTCGGGGAGAAGGAACCCGCACCCGGTGGTTGGAGCTGGCTGGGGCCAGTCGTGCAGGTTTGGGTAGTCGGGTCCGGAAAACACAGCCCAGGCTCTCGGTGTCAGCAGGGACCGCGAGGCACATGTGTAAGAACAAATAAATCGTGTGTGACTCGATCTTCTGGCACAAGTAGGACATGTCACAAGCTTGCGTTGGGTCAGTAACGCTGCTGGCTCTCCGGAAAGCAGACAGAGGAATACAACAGCCAGGTGACTGAAGAAGTAGCATCCTTGATTTTACTAACAAATACTTCTCACGGGAGCTGGGATCCTGTTCGGTCCTGTGCAGTGTGGTGGGCTCTGTCTGCGTTAGACTTGTGTCTCTTCTCTACAAAGTGAAAATTTCTGCATTTCGTTGTTCCTCGTTGCTTCCAGCCATTTAACTCGCCGCTGGGTAGCCTGGGGTGGGGGGAATGAGGTCTCATTCTCCCCTGCATTGCGCAGGACTATGAGCACAGGAAAAGCAAATGGCAAGCTGAAAAAGAAGAAATAAAATGCTTAATTTGAAGGTAGGAATTACACAAGAGCATCTCCTGACTTGCCATCCTTTCCATTGCGATGTCAGAGGTGGTGGTTTCTCACTTTTGTTTCTTGCAGGAGGATTGGTGAGGGATGTGCAAGACACAAGGAAATGACGTAACATGACTTAAATCAGAAGAAATAATTTTTTTTCAGTGGGATTTAGCAGTTTCTTCAGTGGGATTTTCTGCTGGTCCTGTGAGACTCCTGTTAGGTCTTGTTCATACTTTTAAGGGCCATTCTCCGATGGCCTCATGCAGCCTTCTGAAAAGGTTCCATCATTGTTAACGGAAGAGCCTGTGACTGAATTTGGTGTTTTCAGGGGGCTTTGTCGTGGCTGGTGTGTCACTGGCAGTTCGCAGGGCTTGTTCTTGCTTTTAACCTTGGTGTGCATCAAGGCCACTTCCTTCTGTGGCTCTTGAGGGCTCTTTCCCCAGCCCCAGCAGCCTCCAGGCAACTGCTCAGGAGCAGAAGGGCAAGGAGATTATTTTTTGCATCAGACCCAGAGTTGCGTCCCATTGCTGGACACGCTGGGCTCCTTCCCACTTTACGTTCTTTTCACTTCAAGATGCAAGTGGGATGCAAGAGGTAAGCAAAAGAGAAAGCTCCCATTAGACTTCAAAATTATATTTAAGATGAATTGCACCTTATATTTTCAAGAGGAAGGAATAATTTCTGCATTTCCTTATTTCTGCTTATTTTTAGTTCAGAGGGTAATGTTTGTTACCTTAACTGATGAGAATGTAGGTTTTTATGAAGCTGTAGAGCCTTACCTGTATGTACTTCTGCACACTGCTTAACCAGTAAGATGAATCATCAAATAGGGATTAAAATAACCTAATTAGGTGATTAAATCTGTTTTGAAAAGTCAGATCATCAGCCTGTCCATTTTTTTCTCCATGGTATACACAGTGGAGGTATTAATAATTCTGTACAAAAACACTATGTCTGTCTCACGCTTGAGCACAGTATTGGCTTTCCAGCCTGATGTCACCGATGCTCAGGGAAGCGTAAGAGGCTTTCTATAAATAAGGCAATATAAAGAATCTAAACTAGGCCTGAGAGTCAGTGCCCTTTAGCTGGAGAAAAAGTTTTCATAAATTATTTGTTTATTTTGTGGGACCTCTTTATCTTTTCTGTGACTTTTAAACAAATTTAGGAGTGGCAATTTTTGTTTGTTTGTTTTTTTACAAAAAGCCTTTGATTAAGCCCTGTTATCTGCAATGGCTTTAAATGGCATGGGTGGTGGTAGCATTTAGATATGGTCTATTTTGTCCTGTAAACACCACCACAGTGAAACAGAGAAATTCCTTGGTTATAAGGTCAAAGAAGAGATAGTAAACAAATACCAGTCAGTGTTTAAAAAAAAAAAAGCCCAACAAAAAAAACAAAAAAACACCCCTCAACCAAACAAAAAAAACCTCCACAGGAGTAATTTCCTTTCATATCTCATTAGTGTATACAGACATTATACATAATCTTCATCATCCTTCCAGCAAATTTCTTGTAGCAGTGGTTGAGAGTGCTTTGAGAAGAAAACATGAGGCCATGATCTCACACCTTCAATTCTCTGGAGTAGGAGACTGTGACTATATATATATTTAAAAAGCAATCCATGGTACATCTATAGAAAACCAGATGCATGCCCTGCTCCATAGTGAAAAGTTCTTAATGGGAAAAAAAGAGCTGAATTTTGTTTCACATGCTCATCATACTCAGCAGCAAACGCCAGGAAATCAAACCTGCTATTCTGGGAAGTGGAGAGTACTGCCGCTAATGTGTCCGCCCCAGTTGTGCATATTACCATGTAGTATGGGTTGCATTTGGAAACAGGAGGGAGATTTCCTCAAGGTATGGAAACATAACAGCAAAGTTTTTTCTAAACTTGGCTGTAGTCGCACAATACCAGCAGTGATTCAGCGGATCTTTTAAGGCTGATGCATCCCTCTGCATGACCAGACAGCAGGGAGATTTCTTTTTCTTCCAGCAAGGTCCTGCACCTGGGTCGGGGCAACCCCCCCGTATCAGTACAGGCTGGGGGATGAAGGGATTGAGAGCAGCCCTGCCGAGAAGGACGTGGGGGTACTGGTGGATGAAAAGCTGGACATGAGCCGGCAATGTGCGCTTGCAGCCCAGAAAGCCAACCGTATCCTGGGCTGCATCAAAAGCAGCGTGGCCAGCAGGTCGAGGGAGGTGATTCTGCCCCTCTACTCTGCTCTGGTGAGACCTCACCTGGAGTGCTGCTTCCAGCTCTGGGGCCCTCAGCACAAGAAGGACATGGACCTGCTGGAGCGGGTCCAGAAGAGGGCCACCAAAATGATCTGAGGGCTGGAGCACCTCTCCTATGAGGCCAGGCTGAGAGAGTTGGGGTTGTTCAGCCTGGAGAAGAGAAGGCTGCGAGGAGACCTTATTGTGGCCTTTCAGTACTTAAAGGGGGCCTATAGGAAGGATGGGGACAATCTTTTTAGCAAGGCCTGTTGTGACAGGACAAGGAATAATGGATTTAAACTAAAGGAGGATAGATTTAGACTGGGTATAAGGAAGAAATTTTTTACAGTGAGGGTGGTGAAGCACTGGAACAGGTTGCCCAGAGAGGTGGTAGAGGCCCCATCCCTGGCAACATTCAAGGTCAGGTTGGATGGGGCTCTGAGCAACCTGATCTGGTTAAAGCTGTCCCTGCTCACTGCAGGGGGGTTGGGCTGGATGGCCTCTAAAGGTCCCTTCCAACCCAAAGCATTCTATGATTCTGTTGTGAATGAGCAGAGAGCAGTGTTAGCTGGCTGTGTTGCAAACTGCAGAGCATCGCTGTAATCCCAGCCCGAGGTTCTGGCTGTGGTTGTCCCCAGCGGCTCAGGCCGCAGCTGGGAGAGGGCTGGTGTTGGGAGCACAGTGGTGCTGTCACCGCACGGCATTTAAACTGTGTTTCCCTGGTAGCTGATATTCGTGCTTCAGGTTGCCAGGGTAGTTCAAATGCCAACGTGTTCCTCACGTTTCTTTCTCCTTCTCCTTAACTTCCACCACAACCTCCAGCCCTAATGGTGTTCAGTTTTGGGAAAGAAAGTTTGCTTTGCTTTCTGCAAATCACCCAGCACACATCCTGGGAGCTGCAGAGAAAGAAAGAACTAATAAAAGTTCTTGTTATACCCACAGGTTCTACTCCTTTGAATGTAAGCGCTATACCCTTGAATCGTTCATTGCAGGACATCTGCATGCTTCCAGAAGATGTGGAGAAGGTGAGGACAACAAAGACTATTGTCATAGTGTTTTTCCATTTTACAGTGTTTTTTCCATTTTACAGTAGCAAAAGCAAATGACAGGAGGCATTTCTCAAGAACAGAACTTTCTGATAGACGGACTAATCTTTACAAATACTGTATTTTCCCTCCTCTTCCCCTCTGTGGGTAAACCTACAAACTAAAAATGGCTATTTCTTCACTTATTTTTACTCTTAATCCATTAATTAAATATTTTAATTATTTTAAAATAATGGAAATATTTTAGAACACTATGCATTTCCACTTTTCATTCCATCATTTTCCCACACATTCCTTGAGACCAAACTTTAAGATTATTATAGTCTCTTTAAAGTTATGTTAGAATATGTTATGTAGAATTTGTTGCAGCTACGTGCATATGGATGGGGTTTACCTCATGCTTTTACTATCAGGAGATAGGGAGAGGTTGGAGGTTTTTTTGTGTGTGCTTATGAGCATGTGAGATTGCTGTAAAAGAATTACAATATGAATGACAAGCACAGTAACAGTAACATCTGCAGTAATTTAAGCAGTTTCTCGTAGTTTCTAATTTGCATAAGGGGCCCAAACAGTCTTAGGTGTGTTGTCAGAGAGGCAGCCCATTGGAGCTTATAAACAGAGATAAAGATGAGAAGGTAATGCTGTCACTCATAACTCTGTGTGCTAAATGTTAATCTCTTCTAACAACTGGAAAAGAGGGGTTAATGTTGTAATTAGTTATTGCAGTGAGTAGGATTTAATACAAAAGAGCTTTAAAAATGTGCCTAGAAAATGAGATTTTTTTTTTTTTTTTTTTTTTCCCTGTATTGTGGATGCGCATGTGGTCCCATGTCCTGGGCCCAAGAGGTAATCGTCTTTGTGCACAGCACTGATTTTACTGGAGTGGCAAGTTCTGCATTTGGTTTGAAGCTCTCAGTGTCCCAAAGGTGGATTTTGGAAAAAAAAACCCCAAAACCAAAACCAAACAAAAAACACAAAGGGAAAAAAACCCACAAAAAACCACCTAATAAATCACACACCAAAACCCAACAAACTTGTGAACTAGCTTTTCATGTTGCTTTTTGTGAAAGGTGTTTCAGAAAGAAGATGATGTTTCTCCATCTGTAATGTGGGAGCCAACACCAAAATAATTTGCTTTTGGTCATCAGGAGACCAGTGAGTAGGTATCTGGTTTAGAAACCATGGTCTGAGAACTATTGAGTGAGGCAAGATCGTATCAGCTACTTTTCCTGTGCAGATGATTGGCGGCTGATCTGACTACAGGTTAAAAGATATCAGGGGCTCAGTCCATTATGACTGAGGCTGCCTTTAAAAAAACCCAAAACTAAACCTAAACCAAAACCCAGCATATTTAGGTTGTGAAATAATCTCTTTGAAACTTAGGAGACTGAAAACTAAGGTACTTGTAGTGTCAGCAAGTCTTGGGAGTTGTAGTTGTGTGCCAGGAAGGAGATGGGCCAGATGATCTAGAGGGACTTTCCACTGATGTGAGTGGGAGGGAAGAGAAATGAGAAGGTTGGTGTGTCACAGCTGAGTTGGGACGCCTTCCTAGGGTGACAGGCCTAGCAGGAGGCAGAGCTGAAAGCTGACAGAGTCATGCTGAGTACAGGAATGCCTGTATCCTGTTCCATCTTTTTGCAACTCTCAGATACGCTCATAATTGTTTTTATCAGCAGGACATGCTGATGTGCTGTGTTCTGCCACTAACTTGGGGTTAACCATTGCCACACGGGCTTTTTGAATCTTCAGAGTAGGTATCTCCCAAAAGCAAAAACACTGTTTAAGTCTTTTCTTTGCTGATGGTGCGTCCTGAAGTTCACTGAAAGTTGTCTCTGGAGAAACTGTGCACCAAGTAAGTGCTGCTAATCAGTGTTAGGAAGAAGATAAAAGTCTATTCAAACACCCACAGGGACTTGTGGGCTCTTTCTAATGTTGAGATGAATCTCTTTTAAATGAGTTTGGCTGTGGACAATAAGAAAGCAGTGATGTCTGTTGTACTCCTTAAGACTTAGCTATTTCTAAACACTGATGTCTGTCTTCATGCTTCCTGTACAGGTTTTAGGGGATGTCACGAATACTAATGTGAGTGGTACAATTTTCTGAGCATAAGCCACTTTTCTAAAAAGCTTTAATTATTCTGCACTCAGAATCTGTGGCCTTAGGTACTGCCATGGTAGCTTAGAGGTTTGGCTTTGCACAGTGCAAACACGTGCAGTTGAGGGGAGATGGGGAGAGTATCCTGGGCATCTCTGAGTGTCCACCCACATATCTGAGAGCACCTAAGCCTTCATGATGAATCCACTTTTGAGCTGAGCCTGAGCTAGGAGGCTGTGCCCAGGCCAGCAGCAGTAGCAACGCAGGTGGGGCTGGTGGGATGCTCCGTTAGACCACAGGAAGCGGGGGATATGGCAGTGACATTGGGGCAGGGAGTCCCAGGTTTGTCTGGATGTCTCAGTGGTGCCAGAGTTGGCTTTACAAATTCCCTTTTCCCAGAGCGTGGGTGACCCAGAGAGGCTAGATGGTAAGGGATGCCAGGGGGAGGGGTTGACTGGTGGGGAAATGCCACAGTGAAGCTTTGAAATGACTGCCTTTTATTTAAGGCAGTGTGAACACCAGGGAAGATGGGTTCCCGCTTACCCGTATCACAGACTTTCTATGTAGCCTTGAGCTGACCATGTAAGCTGTCTCACTGCATATCCCCTACTTCACTGCCTTAACTTTTAACATATGAAAGCATTTACTAGCTTCTGTACTACCCACCTCCTGAAGATCTACAGTCCCTTCAAGACCTGCCTCTTCTGGCCCCATCCAAGTTAGCATGCATGCAAAACTGCTTGTACACACTGACTTGAAATTAAATCCTATTAAATAGGTTAGATGGATTCACACTTGCATACTAAATGCAGTGTAGCCGGAAGACTACATCCCTAAAATGCATAC
The DNA here is from genome assembly GCF_030463565.1 of Pelecanus crispus. Lineage (NCBI taxonomy): Eukaryota > Metazoa > Chordata > Aves > Pelecaniformes > Pelecanidae > Pelecanus > Pelecanus crispus. The sequence continues at coordinate 194,533,776 of NC_134643.1, read as the reverse complement.
ATATTCATCAATTAGGCATGTAATCGAGTTTGGTTTTATCTAATAGATGGGTAAGATAAAAGTAAATTGTATGTTTTAATCAAGGGTGAGACAATTATCTGGGCAGTTGCCTTTTGCATGTTGTCTCTGAGTTGCCCTTGGGGTGGTTTTTTTGATGTTTAAATGAAAGGTGAGATAGCCTTACATTTTCATTTCTTGAGTTGGAAAAGTGTGGGGAAAAATTATATATTTCACTTCATCTTAAGTAAATATCAAATATGCTGTGTACTAATGAGTGTTCCAATTTTGCGTGCAGGAAAATGCACACTTTTTTGTTGCAGATATGATTATAGCATCACTAGAAAAAATGAAATGTAATATCCTCAGCCAACAAGCAGAGTCCTGGGGTGTGGAGGAAACAAGTGGATCAGATAGCAGCTATCATACTGATCTGGAGTTGTCTTCTTACCCCGGAGTGAAGAAGTCTGATTCTTCTGTTGCCTCTTCAGACAGTGGTTATGAAGGCAAGTAACTTAGTCTACAAAGCAACCTTGTCTGACAGCCTTTGCCATTTACTTTTGTGCAAGAATATACTAAATTAATTTGGGCATTGCTTGGAACCAAATCATCTGGTACCTTCTTTGAGTCTCTCAACAGAGCTGTGTTCCCTGAGGATCATTATGCCACAAGTGTTCTTCCTGTGGGTCAAATTCTTCCTTTTGAATGCTCACATCTTTGTTTTATTATTTTTTTTTTTCTCTTTTACACGAAAAAGAAAATGTAAGGTTGAAGTGCCACATGCCAAGCACAACTCTCCAGAGAACATGCCTGTAGTTCATTGGTTTTCTCTCTGCTTAAATCCTTTTTTGCAGAATTTGAAGCCTGGCTCTTTCCTTCTGTGCTTCTGCAGTATGCAGATCAGGCCACACAATTGATTTGAGTGAAACTGCCCAGAGTATTAATTCACATACAGTTTTGAGGCAAGATAATAAATGCTTCTGGCACTATAATGCTTGAGTCAGCACATGCATTTCTAAGTAGATTTTAGTCTCTGGAGAAATATGGATCTTAGGGACAGAACTTAAGTCTGAAGTCTAAATGATATAACTCGTGGGGAACAATGAATGGTGTGTTTGCATGGGAGAAGGGGGGAGACCACTGATAATATAAACCCTTTTGTTTTAGTCTCTAGAAGCTTCTTCCTCAGAAACTGAGGGACATGCTGTATGACAGACTCCCAAGAATTGGCTTTCTCTGAGTGTGTATAAAAATAAATAAATAAAATTTCTCTGTAAATACAGGCTGTGTGCTAAAGTTTTGGTAAGCAAAGCAAAATATAAATACAATTGCAGCTACTCTATAAATGCTGGAAAAGTTTAAGTGGTGTTGTCTTTGTTCCGGACAGGCTGTGCTCTGCTGCCTGTCAGCTCCCCAGTGCATCTACCATCACATCATGAGGTTACCAGATTTCCTTGCCACAGTGACTCAGAGGATGAGTATATAATTATTGGTAAGACTTTAAAATTATAACTGCAGAAACAGCTCTATTGTTCAGCTGAATATATTGCATTGTTTGGAAAATCTATTGGCTTAGTAGATTTTATCGCAGGAGAAGTAACATGAGAAAATGGAAAAAGCAGTGTATGCATGACCCTTTATTAGAAAACACATGCAGAAATACCAGAGTGGTGCAGGATTTTCTTTCTACAAAATAACACATTTGCTGGTTTGAGGGATTGAAATTATGCCTAAGGATTAAACCCAGTGAATGTGGGTGAGCAAAGTGTGAAACTGGCACAGCCTCAGCCAACTATAGCAGCATTGTTTGAGGGAATTTAGCACATGATCATTTCCTAATTGAAGAGGTTGATTAGGTTTTAGGCAGCCCTCCCTCTGTTTCAGGACTAGAGCAGACTGTCCCCATGTAGACACCAGTGCTCTGCTTCTCTTCAGGACATCCTGAGGGGTTTTTTTTGTTACCTTCTGGTTTTTACATACACAGAAATAGAAACCCTTAAAAGTAGCCTGAGCAACATCTAACCTCGGTCTCATTTTTTCCTGTCAACAAGTGCTTTTTTTTTATTTGCTCCCTTTAGTTTTAGCGATTCGCTTACTTTTTCACCTCCTCTTTCGCTGCTCTAAGAATGAAGAACTAGCTCCCAAAACTGCATTTCTCATAGCAAGATTTATTTTGACGTGTGTGAATGGGGAAGCATTTGTCTTCACAACAATATGTGTGGCCAAAACTAATGCTACCAACGTGAACACCTTGTCTGCATAAGCTATATTTTGTCTATATAAATGTAATGAAGTGTGTGTGTGTGCGCTTTAAATCCATTCATCTCACCTGTTACTTGTTTATAGCATTAGCTGGCATGTTTGTGATCAGTGTCTCCAAATACCTGTCAGCGTCCGAAAAAATTTATGTGCGCTTTATTGGTTCTGTATAGCATGATTTATGTCTAATGCCTTCTGGCTGGACCTGGCCTAGCAGGCACTTAGTCTCTCCTTACTGATTCTCCTGCTCTTGAAGGGAGGCTGATGGTGATGATACAGTGTGTAGCTGTTAGGGAGTACTCTTCATCAGCAGATGTCTGAGATCTGCAGAGGAGATAAGACTTCTTATGCCTGTTTTACAACCAGGGCTGAGGTTATTTTCCACGTCCTGCAAGGGTGTTGTAGAGATGAATGTCTTTGAAACTGACACCGTGCTAACTCAGAAGGTAGATTTAAAACAGTGCTGAGTAACAGAAGCTTTGTTTCTTAAATGGCTTGATAAAATTTTCTCCTTTACCGCAGAACTTGAAGACCTTGAAAATCTGTCTGTCGTCCCAGATGAAAGGTAAAGCTGTGTATCTTTACTATAATAGCCCAGTGGCACTACGTTTTCTGCTGACCAGCTTTCTGGTGACTCTTCTGGCCAGGGCAGGGAAAGGTGTGGGAGTGGTAAATTCGGTCCTCCCAAAGAAGGGAAAGGAATGCTGCTTGACAGCAAATGTCTGTGGCACTTGGCTTAGCAGAGTGTTTCTCTGGTCCTGGAGTCTTGCTGGAGGGTGATGGCTGTGGCTCTGCAAGGGCCTGGGTGTATCAAAGCAAGGGGATAGGAATGAAGGGATGGGAGAAAACTTTTCAGGGATGCAGAAGAGGCAGCGGAGCTGCTGATGACATGCTCCTATTTTTCACTGTCTGTATTGCTTAACTTTCAGATCGTCTTTTGAACCAGGCAGCAATTCTGCTGAAGCAACAGCCCAGGAGTTGTGCAGAGCTTTCAGAAAACACTGGTTGCAGACAGACTCTGCAGTTCAACTGTCTGGTTGCCTGAGCTCATCTAAGCAGAGAGTGAGTCTGAGCCGAAAACAGTGGGCTCTTTATTCTGTTCCCCAAATAATCATTGTCTCACTGCAGCTGCTTCATTGTTAGGGAAAGGGGAAAGCTGCATTTGAAAAAAAATAAATAAATACAGATGAGTATTTATAGTTCATTAGTTCACTTTAGATAAATTTTCAGAAAATTTCTTCTCCAGCAATTTTCAGCACATTTAAGACGTGCAGTTGTGAACAATCAGGATGTAGTTTCTTCTGGGACTGATAGGAGGGCGTTTAACTGGGGGGGGACTACATGCAGGTGAAAACTGAACTTTAAAATCCTTGCGTATAAATGGAGGTGTTTCATAGCATTTAACATATGTTACCTGATGGGCTGTTCATCTTCGTGAGTTTTGTCTTTCCCAATAGTCTGTGCTGAAAGAAGAGATTCCAAGAGAGCTTGAGTCCAGTTTGAATCTAGCTGAAGAAATAAAGATCATGTCCAAATTAAGAGGATCTTCTGGCTGGGCCCCACCAAGATCGCAGATTATATTTAATATTCACCCTTCAGTCAAGTAAGTCTAAGGGATCTGAGCACTGTTGTTTAATACAGCATGGGGATTTGTCTAAAGCCTGCTGCGGTTGATGGAAGAAGCCAGGGTGATTTAACAGAACCTAAGGCTAGAGCTAGTGCGTGGCGCAGCCTTCTGTAGTGTCTGTCAGCAGCTTCACTAGAAAGCAGATGGCATCTTTTTCCCTCTGTTGGCGTGCCCCGATTAACGTGGCACGTGCACTTTTACGTGTGATAATACACATACTGTTTGGTGTTACTGTGGCAGCGTGCTTAGCTGGACTCCTAAAAATTTCATTTTGTGAGACTACCTGGAGAGTATTTTTAAGAGTTTCCCCACTTCCCTGCTGGTATTGTATGGATAGTAGGTTTTCAGAAAGGGGGTAGAAAATGGGTTGTGTTTGAGGAAACTACTGTCTCTGCATAAAGTGCTGTTAAATGCACACAGTAGGCAAACTGGCTAATTCCCTGTGTTGTTGCAGGTTCAGTTGCTTTTTCAGTTGCAGGTGTAGATTTCCCCCTCCCCCTTGATATTGATGCCACCTTAAGAAATGGAAAAGAATTTAATTCTTGAACAAGCCATATTCAGAAGCAGTGGTATATTCTCCACAGACTAGCTTAGAGACTCCCACTAAAATAATAATCTGCATCTCCTTCCAGAACCCCCTTCTTCATGTGGAGGAGGAGAAGTCAGCTCCTAATTTGGACATTTTCACTGGTGCCAGTGTAGTTCTCTTGCACTTTGGGAGAATGTTAACTAAACTGTGTTTTGGATCCTGAAAGGTGTAACTATTTGCCTCTGTATGCAGGAGAGATGCAGTGGTGGCTGCCCAAAACTTCACATGTGTTGGTTGTGGAACCCCAATAGAAAGCAGTAAGTATTACCAAAAGGGAAAAAACCTAAAAAATCCATTACTAGTAATCAGGCTATAGTCTTCACCAACATGTATACACCACAATTGTAAAATCATCTGAGTTAGAAGGAAAATCTTGGATGTGCCTGCAATAATAAAACAGGCAGTGGGATCTTACCACTGCCTGGAATTTCTCACTGTGGACAGAATTAGAATACTTGATAGATGTCGTTCTCATACACAGTAAAAATTCATGACAGTCAATAACAAAACAGGAAAAGCTATTAAAAAATCAAGCTTGGAGGCTGCAAAGTGCTCTTTTTACATCTTGCAATGTTTTTTTTTTCAATAATTCTTTCTCTGTGCCAATTTACACATTTCCAACAGTCTTTTTTTCAGAGGCTTTATGCAAGCTTACAGAATGTGTGGTTTTGCTCTTTTGGGCTGTCTTTTTTTAAACTTTTTTTCCTTTAAATCTTGATCACAGAATCCTGCTTCTGTTTTATTCGTGATACTTTGTGAGAACTGCTTGAAAGCATGATGATTTACAGGTCTGACAACCAGACTTCACCGAAGAAATCTTTGAAGTGGCTTTCAAGACTTGTTCTGGGTCTGCTCACAAGAGAGCAGCATTTGTGATGGCCTGTAAAGTGTCAACAGTCTGTGATGGCACATTAACTCAAGCAAACCTGAGATGCTGAGATAGCTAGGAAAAACCCACAAACCTCTTTAAATGAAAGAGTGTTATTCAAATGTGACTCCAAGATCAGCATGTCTTTCCATTTGGTGGAAGTCTCTTGTGTGTTTTATCTTGTGTGTCTCCCTTTTGTGGGTAAAGCAACAATGGTTTCTCTAAGATCTCATGGTGGTAAATATAATCAGTTCAGATTGACAAATGTGGAAATGAGGAAAGCTTTCTCTTCTAATGCACACAGACCTTGTGCATATGTTCACCACAATAATAAAACCAGCTATTTTAAAAAAAAAAAAAATCCCCTTGCCCTTCACTCCAGTAGATCTGAGTTATTTAGACAGAATAGGCATACAGACAAGAGATACATCCCATAAATATTCACAATTTAATTGCTATCTACCTGTAGAATATGTCAGGAGACTCCGCTATTGTGACTACCTGGGGAAATACTTTTGTGACTGCTGCCACAGCTATGCCCAGTCTTCCATTCCTGCACGAATACTGATGAAGTGGGACTTCAAAAAATACTATGTATGCAACTTCTCCAAACACCTTCTGGACAGCATATGGCAGCACCCGGTTTTCAATGTGTCGTGTATTAACAAAGCCCTCTACACAAAAAGTAAAGAAATGGACAGGGTGAGGGTAAGTGTGGTGGTGTTTTTTATTGGGAATTTGTAGGTCTGAGACTTTTGGGAAGAGCTCCTTAGGGCAGGTTGTCCTTTGTCATGTGTGTATGCGGGAAGGAAGCACAGTTGGTTGCTCCGCACTTAAACTTGTCCCATCACCACTTCTGGGACTTGCCCTCTCTCCCCTCAGATGAAGGGGGAGGAGGGAGAAGTTTGCAACCTATGCCAGAGGGCTCATTTCCCCCTTTGTCTTTGGGAGGTGGTTCCTTATTGGTTTGCAGTTTTAGTTCATGGCGGGGAGCTGGGCTCCTGCAGTAAATATTTACTTCTGCTTGGCAATTAGCTGTTGGAAAGCTCCGGAAGTTTTGAATGAATTCTTAATTTTGTGGGCCATTAGAGAAAACACCCTTGCTTATATAAGGGCTGTACCTCCTACAGCTTGAGGAAGGGTGCTCTGCCAAAGATTTCAAGTTGCCATGCGCTGCCTTCTTGGCTGAGGAGACACTTACCTGTTCTTACACAGGTTTGGGTCTGGCATCTTGACATGCTGACATGGAGCCATTTGTAGTATTAGGAATTGCTTCCCTTGTCAGTGAATAAAAGTAGCCTTTGCCTTTCTTGGCCTTTGGTGCATTAGAAAATCCATTTGTTAATTCTGTGCTGAGTGTGAAATTCCTATTTTTAGGTGTGGCTTGATGTACTGACAAGGGTTGCTGACTCAAATAGTGGTGTTCCTCACTTATGAATATATAAATGCAATTGCTTTTCATTTAAAAATTGTTTTGTTTTTGCCCTTTATCTTTTAGGAGGCACAAGAACAGCTTTTTCATTTAAAAAAGCTTTTGAAAACCTGCAGGCTTGGGGAAAGGTATGGGCCATGATCGTGCATGAAAAATAGCTTATTAAAATGTACCTAAGGTGCTTATAGAACCTTCTTCTCTAGAGACATTTGAGTGCAGTTTTAAATGAGTTAATGTGATCATTAGAGAAAATTCTGATAACAAAACTTCCTTCTGTTGCACTGCAAATGTTGAGTGAAGAACAGATTTTATGTGGTAGCTTTCTGTTTCTTGTAACATACTTAAACATTGGGTTTTAAATGTTGAATGACTTGTTAGGTGTATATTTTTTCCTACTCTGTCTCTCTTAGGTTCTCACTCATTCTTAAAAGGTCAAAGATACTTATGTATTTCTCTGAGATTACTTGTCTTAAAAAAAAAAAAAATTTAAACCCTCAAGGAACACTTTTTTTTTTTAAGATTTCTTCCAGAGATCTGTCATAGCTCTCAATTCAGTTTAGTTTATAAACATTCAGATGAAAGTAGTAACCAACAGTGATAAATACCAAAACATGACTTTGCTTGTTGCTGCAAATGAAAGCTTTTTGGTATTACCTTCCCAAACTATGGGCCTAACTAATAGATAGACATGTGAATGATAAACCCTTCACTGCAGAATTGCTGACCTTTTTAAAAACAGACAGAAGCAAAAATAAGCTTTAAAAGTAGGTTCTGTTCTCTCTTTGATATGGACCTCTTTTATGCCTCAATTATGTGTTGTTCACCAAAATTAAATAGAAACTTATTTAATGTCTCTCTTCTGGACGACCACCTGTGATTCCATTCTAGAAATAAGCATTAGGATCCTCACTGTACCTTCTGCATTGGTGATATTTTAAAAGTAATAGCTGTATTTTCAGTGATCACCCGCTTGGTACAAGCATAAGTTTCACCCAGTAGTGATCTATGCAGGATAAAAACCCTCAAAGTTCTCTTTGCAAAAAAAAGTAAATAACCCTAACTTACTGCATTGGATACTATATGGGATTTTACCTACTGTTCCTGAGGTAGGAGAGAGCCCTTTACACATTAGTTAAGAATTGCTGGGATAACTGCACATGGCAACTCCAGTGCCCGAGGAATGCAAATTTAAAGCAGACACTTTATTCTAAATCCCAAACCCTCCAGTTTTTGTTAATATGATCTCAGATTGGGCAGGGAGGTAGGATTGAGCATGAACTTGCCTTGTATGGTCCCTGGGTGACTAGAGAAGTGAAAGAGGCTTATTCTTCAAATATACTTGAAAAACAACTTTTTGTAACCTGATTTGGTTTCTCTTTCTCTTTGCAGTGTACTGAAAGAATTTGAACAGGTCCCCAGCCATCTGACAGAGGAGCTGCATCTCTTCTCACTGGATGATCTGGTGAAGATCAAACGAGGGCATTTACTGCCCCTTCTCAAAGATATTCTGAAGAGCTCCACCTCCCATGTGGATAGTTGCGAGGTAAGGAAAAGCCAGGGCTCTTGGTGTCCTTGCAGCTGCTGGTGTGAGGAATATCCCTCCTGACGTTCCCAAATAATTTTTTCTTATATTAAAAGTAAATCAACTATTTTGCTGTCCTTGTAGCTCTGTCAAGCGAAGGGGTTTATCTGTGAATTCTGTCAGAGCGCAGATCTACTCTTTCCGTATCAGATTGCCAAATGCAAAAGGTGCACAGGTATGTTCCAGACCAAACATTTTTCTTTCTCCCTTGGGGTGATGTTGGTTCGAAAACTGTTCAGACTTATTTTAGGAATACAGTGAGAACTTGCTTCACTGAAAGCATATGTATTTGAAAACATGCATGTGTATTTGAAAACCGTGGACAGCATATATCTTTGAAAATCAGCCTGCGGCGGCTGTCTTGCATCAGTGAGTTCAGAGAGCAAAAACAGGGACCTGGCTGAACATAATTTTGGCTGCAGGGGGAGGCTATTTTTTGGGTCTACGCATGAGAGAGAGCCTGGGACAGTGGTATGCTGCTGCTATATCAGATTTTGCCGACGTTCATTATAAATCCTGCAAATCTCACCAAAATGTTTAGTCATAGTTATTACAGTAGTGGTTGTTGTCCCAGCCTCACACTGCTTCTGTTTACTTTTATACTTGGGTGAACTAGATAGAACATCCTTCAAGGAACACACCTACTGATTCATTTTTAAATTTGGTTTGGTTTTTTTTTTCCTGAATGTTAAACTGCTTGTATGTATAAACAGAGTGCAAAACATGCTTTCACAAAGCATGCTTCAAGTCTGGAGGCTGCCCCAAATGTCTGCGGATCGCAGCGCGGAGGACGCTTTCAGAAACTCCGTCACTGGTGTCTCCATGAAACTGGATTCCTCTGACTGCTGATTTCAGAAGATGGTCAAAGCCAAATCTTCAGGTGCCTGACTAAGAATTAAATAATGTTGTTTTAGACATTACTATTTTTAATGTGCGTCTCCTTTATGGGGGGGGTTACAAAAAAAAAAAAAAAAAGAAAAGGCGGGGGGGAAGAGAAGACTTTGATATCATCATTGAAAACTCACCCTGAATGAGTTTCATCTTAAGTGGTGACAGAAAGACTGGATGTTAATTTGGATGTTAATTTTGTGAGCAATGTTCTGTTGCTATGTTTTGTCCTTGTATGTAAGATTTTTAATATTATATTTTTCCATATAAAAATTGTTATTCTCTGTAATTCTGCAAATAATGTATAGATAGTAAATAAGCATTGGAAAGCCTTACCTGTGTCGGATTTTGGAAATAGGAAAAAGGGGTAAAGTACAAAATCACTCTCTCAAAAGCTCTACAATAGAAAAAGCTTATCTGCAAGCTTGCAGACAGGTGCTAATCTGAAATTCTGTTCTGGCAAATGCTTAATGTGAACCCGTGGGTTTTAAGTTTCTTTTAAACAGATGTGTGGGTTGAACCTTGGCCTGCTCCTAGATGCCCACCCAGCTGCCTTCTCACTTCCCCTCCTCAACAGGGCAGGGGGAGAAAATAAGAAGGAAGAGCTCATAGGTTGAGATAAAGACAGGGAGATCACTTACTGTCTACTGTCACGGGCAAAAGAGACTCAAATTGAAGAAAATTAAATTTATTGCCAATTAGAAATTGAGTAGGGGGGTGAAAAACAAAGACAAAACCTAAAACAACAGCTTCCCCCTACCTTGCCAACCCTTTTTCCCAGGCTCAACTTCACTTCTTCATTCCTAACTCTACCTTCTCCCCTGCCCCAAGTGGTACAGGGGGATCAGGAATGGGCGTTGCACTCAGTCCAGAACAGTTCCTCTCTGCTGCTCCTTCTTCCTCACGCTGTTCCCCTGCTCCAGTGTGGGCCCTTCCTATGGGCTGCAGTCCAGGATAAACCTGCTCCTGCACGGGCTCTCCAGGAGACATAGTTCCTTCAGGAAATATCCATGTGCTCCAGTGGCGTCCTTTCCATGGGCTGCAGGGTAATCTCTGCTCTGGTATCTAGAACACTTCTTCCCCCTCCTTCTTCACTGACCTTGGTGTTTGTACTGCTGTTGCCCCACCACCACCTATGTAGTGTTTTACCCTTTCTTAAATACGTTTTCTCGGAGGTACCACCATCTTGGCTGAGGTGCTCAGCTGTGTCCTGCGGTGGGTGCACTGGAGCTGGCTGGAAGCAGCTGTGTCTGGCATGGGGCAGTCCGGGCCTCTTCCCACAGAGGCCACCCTGCAGCCCCCTACTGTCAACACCTTGCCACTTACACCCAGTACACTGCTCTAGAAGTTTCTTTCCAGAGCTCTTAGAAGATGGGAGGAGAGGCAGTGAGCAAGCAGGAGAGATGCTGCTGTTTAAATCCACCCTCACGCTTGCAGGCTGAGTCCTTGCTTAAAGGTGAAGTGCTGGAAGTTGAAAGCAGCTTGCTTTCCCAGTGTGATTGGTTACTTCTCATGAAACTGGCTGAGGAAGCAGCCCCTGTCTTCAGAAACCCAGTGCAGCGGCTTGAACCCGTAAAATCATTTTTCTGGTTGTGCCACATATGAAGTACCAATGAACAGAGAAACCCCAGAACTTGAAAGCACCTACCACAGTTCTGATCTCTCCAATGGAGTTCTCTTAATATTTTGAATTTGCTGTTCTCATTTTGTGGTTTGTTCTTCCTCTCCTCACCTGCTAGCTCCAGCTTTTAGCAAGGAAAAGATCAGCTGCCTGTTACCAGGGTCTGTGTAAGTTCACTTCCATGGTAAGGCTCACAGTACTAGTAAGCTCACTAACACTTCCAGTTAGCTATTTTTTTCTGTGGCCAAAACCAGCTTACCTGCTTACTACTCAGAACCAAGATTATCATCTCTTACTCAAGATCACCAAACAGATACTGACGTAGGGTAAGATGTGGTGAGAAAGAGCTTGCTTATGCAGCTGACTATTTAATGTTATGCAAGAGTAAATTCTCATTGAAGTTGGGTGCACAACTAACTGAATCACATGAAAGGCCTTGCTGTAGGGATTTTCTGCTTATGAAGGAGCTCACTTGAATAATCCTTCTGTGGGATAACCTGCAGGGCAACTGAATACATTGTTTTCATTATTCATGAATTTAGAAGAGCTGATCTGTTTTCTGGCTGTGCTTTTCACAAATGTTCAAGTCTCACTGAACAGGAGGGGGAGCGTCAGTGAGTTTCATGCATCAAGTGTTGATACCTTACATCCACTCAGTTCAGTCCAGGTCTCCACAGAGCCTGTACAGCTTATCCTGACTAATTATTGCTACGTACCTCAACATGTATTGCAGCAAGAGAAGATCCTCCATGAGTAGCTGGCAGAAAGTGCAAGACCCGAAGATCAGCATGCCTATAATCCAAGTAAAACTAGTTAAAATGTTCTGCTGCGGAAACTAAAGTAAGAAGGACCACGTTGTGAGGTGCCAACAGGTTGGTCACAAGTTGGAAGGAGTAAGAGGCAGCTATTTGCTGCTTTTGAGGGAGTGGTGCTCTTGACTGTTAGGTCTGGAGGAGGTCATACCAAAACCACATTCTTTTGTGCTGGTGTCAGCACAAGATACCACAGGAATATGCTGAGGCCATTCACCTGAACCTCTTCTCTGATGAGAAGCAAAGTATGGGTGACTAGAGCTGTAGCCACAAGGTGTTCTCAGTGTTGCTGAGGTGAGAGTTTCTTCTTCTCAGCTAGCAACCATGATAAAACTGAAAGTGTGCACTGTATTTTTCTGTCTTTGGTGATAAAGTTGCTTGGACAAGAAGGGATGACTTCTATGCTACAAACCCTCTAGGTGTCTTTAGGGTGTAGCTGTGTCCTTTGAATCAAGTTTTGAGACTCAGTAAGCTTCTCAGATCAATATTGTGCTCTTCCTGAGGATATCTCTATGGGTAAATTCTGAGTTTTATCATTTCTGAGGCTAAAACAGATGATAAGGCAGATCCAAGATAAGAACTTTTTAAGGAACAAAAGCTATATGGCTACAGTGAACTTCTTTGCAGGAAGTCAAATCCTACATGTGGAAGCTCTGAATTCTTTGAGAGGAGAAGACATAGAAAGGTTAGGCTGTCTTACCAAGGAGTTGGGCCAGTTCAAAATAAGCTGCCTGCTAGCTAGAAAGCTGAACATGTTTCAGAGGACAGTGACAAGAGACATGACTCTTCAGCTAGGGAAAGAAGGGAGTTGTTGCACTGTTCTGTTTGCCTGAGCAATGAGGACCAATGCTCGTTCTTAACGGTGCGTTTCTGTGATGCCATGTGGATGCAACAGGGGCACCTCTGAGGACCCTACCAGAGGAGCACTCTCGGGGACATAAGAGGCAGAGAAACCTGTTCCTACTTAACCGCCTGCATCACTCCACAGGCAGCATTCAGGTCAAGACAGTTTTATTAGTAATTTCCATAGGAGCAGGTTTTCAAAGGAATATGATACCAATATTTCACTCTTGCTGCTAACAATTTTACTTGCTTTTCCACTAGTTATTACTTTATACTGATTTGTTGTATTTTTCTTCTTAGTTTCAGTTGTGAGTTGTCTGGAGGTGGAAGTGCATTCCTAAGACTTTGTACAGTGTGTTGCAGCCAGGATCTTTGATGATACATCTTACAGCTGTTACTGTAAATAATAGAATAATACTAATTACCAGGCGTAGTATGGACTCACAAATACAGGCCTTGTTGCAACTGTAAGCAAGTACGTCAAGTAATTATGTAGTTTTATGGGCCTATACAATTCCAGGGATGTCTGTCACACCCATACACTTTAAGAGAAGAAAATATCTATCTGTTTTATGAGAAATGATTTTTTTGTCTGGTTTTGCACACAGAATACACGAACTCCTTCAGCAGAAGTCTTTTACCTCTTGGTGTGCCTATTTTCATGGTTTTATGTTTTCATGTTTTTAATTTTTTTAAAGGAAATTTACCACTATTTCATAGAATCATAGAATGCTTTGGGTTGGAAGGGACCTTTAGAGGTCACCTAGCCCAACCCCCCTGCAGTGAGCAGGGACAGCTTTAACCAGATCAGGTTGCTCAGAGCCCCGTCCAACCTGACCTTGAATGTTGCCAGGGATGGGGCCTCTACCACCTCTCTGGGCAACCTGTTCCAGTGCTTGACCACCCTCATTGTAAAAAATTTCATCCTTATACACAGTCAGTTTCCCCACATTTGTTCTGTGACTGCTGCTTGATACAGTTTTCTTTTAGGCCAGCAATCTGAATACTCTGAAAAACACCTGAAGTCTTCTCACTAAGATATTAGTTGTACTTACATGGTTCAGCATTGACGTAATTGGTATCCTTTGGTCTAGAGTATTTGCCCTCCCTTGCGATTCTGAACAAAGCTACAAGACCTTTTCATTTTGTACATGTAAGAACCATGTTTGATCACACATTGTCTTCTGAAGATTGCAAAACCAGGAGGTCAGTAAAGGAGGAAAATTGAGAGGTAGGGAATAGATTTACAAGAACGGCTTGGGTAGCATACACTTCAGTGGAGTGTGGAGACAGCTGAGCAAGACTGGCAGCAGTTAAAAAAGCTCTGCACCAAATAAATCATCCATCCTGTCTACAAAGGATGATGATATTTTACATTCAACTAGATTAAAAATAAAAATGCAGGTTAAATCTGTTATCAGTAGATTAAACTTGCCTAGGACTGGTCTCTGGTATTGAGGGCAGATGGTGCAAGATGGGCCAAGCTCAAATACTCCATGCTTTTGTTGACTGTGGGGTCACCAAATCCAGCATGCCTGTTGTGAATGGCACTGGATGGGCCTTCATGGACCTAAATGTGAGTATCTGTGGAAATACCATGCAGTACCTGTGTAGGTGGTATGAGCATGGCTGGTATGAGCAGATCACCACATAGACAGGGAAATCTGACACAAGAAGTCAGCGAGAGTTAGACACCAGAGTAACGGAGTGTTCAGCTATGGGGGCTATATCCATGGCATGGATTTTTGTGGTGACAGTACCCATTCCATGGACCTGGGGTGGACACCTGCCTTCTGATGCTGTGCAAAGGTAGCCAGACACCAATGGCCTGGATCCCATAAAATGTGCTGAAATCAGGGTTAAGGGGGAGCTGAGTAAAAAATTGCAGTCTTATGCAGGCCTTAATTCAATGGTCCTTTCCAGTAAAAATTTTTCCATTGCCTGGAGGTCTGCTCCTCCTCAGGCCCAGAATTGCCCTAGTCTGAGCAGCTTGATTCTAGTTCACTGCCTGCGCCTGCCTGGGATTTGGAAATGGGGAATTCTGCCTGAATGATGGACAGATGCTCACTATAAGAGAGAGCTCAGGAACAGGATGAAATGCTTGTGGAGCATCTTTCAATGTCAGCTCTTAGCTGGAAACATAATTTTATTCAATTGCCTGTCTTGTGCCCCAGCACTGTGTTGCTGGTGTTGCGAACGGGGCAGGATCTGGACGCACCCAGAGCTGCTTGGACAATGGACATTTGTAGGAGCTGAGCTGGACTGATTTTTGACAGCTGCTCCCGTGGTCCCTGTGTCATTTATCTGAAATGATCTGACTCGCCTTATGTCCCCAAGCAGCAGCAGTTCCTCTTGGATTCCTTTCTCTGCTATTTTAGTCAAGGCCTTTCCGGTTGTCCATAGAGGCAAAATGAACTGAGAGGTAAACCTCCAGTGTTACCAGCCCCTCTTCTCCTAGGCCTGTCTTACTAGCTTTCTAAACCATTCTTGCCTCTTTACAGCCCAGCTGACTTTCTTTATGAGATATGCTCCTTATGATAAAAGAAATTATATAATCAAATACTTTTTCTATTCCATAACCTAAGGATGATACTGAGGAAGATGTTAGCCAAAAAAGGGCAAGCAAATTCATCAGCCTTTCCTCTCAGAGTCCACTTAACATGGATCTGGTTGCCCCAGACTCCCCTCTAAATTCATTCACTTTTGCTATTCCGTAACCTAAGGATGACACTGAGGAAGTTGTTAGCCAAAAAGGGCAAGCCTGAAGAAAAAAGAAAGTGCTGTAGAATAGCACAGACAGGTCCTTGGGAAGATCTGCCTGCTTCCTTAGGAGACAATGCCAAGGAGCATTCCCTGGAAGATATCACAGTGCCTTGCATAAAGCAGAAAGAATGCGGTGTTGCGGTCACTTCAAAGTCAGTCAGTGACTCTGCTGAAATTCTGCTATTGCATATCAAGGAGCGTGGTGTGGGAAAGGAGAATTTATTTGCCTCACCTGGAACTGGGAGCCATTTCACTGTGCTCTCATCTCAGTCCAACAGTTACTGAAAATCATGCTCCCCCTCCCTGGGTTCTCAGAAGGTGAAACTAAAGCAAGGCAGAAGTGGTTTTACTGGAATAGGATATGTTTTCAGGCCTCCTTCACGTTTCATGGATGAGACAAAAGAATGTGAGTAGTCATTTATGTGCTAACAGCACAGAGGATATATCCATGCTTCTGTTTCCAAAGCTAACTCAGACCCTAGTGATATCTGGCTGCAATAGCAATGTTCCTCTCACAGGAAAACACCTTGGCACAGCATTTTCCTGTGCCAGCACAGCGCTAACATAGCCAGCATGTCGTGCTGCGTCATGCAAAAAAAAAGTTTGTGGGTCTATGACTGAAGCACAACTCCAGGGCTACTTAGAAGTGTAACAGAAGACCGAGTCATCACTGAAGTAGGAAAATACGATGAGATGGTATGATGAGCAATTGGAGAAAAGTGTTTGCATCGTTTCATCAATAGCAAAATGCACTTGAGCTGAGGCTGAAACAGCCCTGAGGAAGTTGATGGGACAGGTGGAAGCATACCCCAGGTCTAGACCAGCATCCTGAGCAGAGGAGCATCTTTCTTCTCTAACCTTGAGAGACACAACAGCGATGGAGACAGACTTTCTCAGGAAGGGTGAAATGCACAGAGAAGGGTGAAGAAAAACTGTTCCCCATAGTGAAGAAAAAAATTATTCTCTTGTTTCATCAGTTTATTAGTCAACGTGTTAACAGCACCACTCATCAACCTTTCCTCTCAGAGTCCACTTAACATGGAGGATCTGGTTGCCCCAGACTCCCCTCTAAATGCCTTCGAAGACACCTAGCGCTCTCTCCATGTTGAATAGTACTGCCTTCACTGTAGTAGGGCTCCTTCAGCAGGTCCCAGGGGTCAGGCACAAGGCCTGTACCAGAGTTAGACAGGCTGGATCCTCCCTGATGCTGATCCCCAGGATCTCTGTATTTGACAGACTGATGGGAAAGTAGAAATAACTACCACCATATCCTACACACTTCCTATTTCAACACTGCTTTCTGGCTAGTTAACACATGTGCTTCCCCTTTTACAGAGCAAATGTGCACAACTCCTGCTCCAGCAGGTGCTGGCTGGAGATGGCCATGATGCTTCCCCAAGTCAACCTTCCAGTTGCTCCTGCCAGGAGCTGGGGAAATCCACAAACAGCCCATCTACTGGTTCTGGATCTGGCCTCTGATGCTGGGTCCAAGGCCTGCTCCATGACGGTCTTGTTCCAGCACTGTGCTGAGTGCTCACCAAAGGAATATGATGACCTTACTCTCATATTTTCCCAGCAATTTTCCTCACATTTTTGTCTTCCTAGATCTCCTTTCCACGGGGAAACTCTTCAGGCCATCCTACCCCATCCTTTCCTCTCTGAGTTCCTGCGGACACATTGTTCACTCCTTTCCTAAGGGTTCCTAGCTTCCACAGCCACACCTTTTCCCTCTAGCATTTCCTCCCCTCTTCCTCTAGCATCTGCCACCAGTGGTTGTCCAGAGCCTTCAGCATTCCTTCCCTCACACCTTACCTGCCAAGAACGTGCACCTTGGTGCCTGCAGCTTATTGCCTCCAGCCACTGTCTCTCCTAGGCACTCATCTCAGGCCCAAGTACTCCCCTGCTCTCTATCCCTGTTCCTCTTCCAGAGGAGCAACCCGAAGAACTCAAATTTTCCAGCGCACATCACGTGAATTAGCCTTTGACTATTACTAAGAGACTTCACTTTCTCCATGACTGAAATCCCCACCGCTCTCTGCCAGGTAGCTTTTCATCACTCATCCTTTCTTCCAACTTGACCTGACTGCCAGTGAAGCCTGAAACACCTTTCAACAACTTAACTATGACTCTCTTTCCCATTGACCCTTGTTCACCTACCTAACTTCCCAGTCCAAGGGATTCAGAATTCCAGTCAAGCTTACAGGAAAAACCCTCTTTCTGATGGTGTAAGACTAAGCTAGCTCACACTTTTGCTTCCCACATCCTATTGAGGACAGAACACAAGCACATGCTTTTTTCTCAGAAAACGGACTTGATGGTAAATCCTCAGATTTTATAATCCAGGGAGTTACACCTGCTCTAGATTGAGAAATGCCATTTACCATGCATCATGAAAAAATGACACTTCTTTCTCTTCAAAGGTGGGCTGTGACCACATGTGCTGTAGTGTCTGACTGTCCCTATGGCACTATCTGCCAAGTCAACAAGTCCATAGGTGCTTCCAGTCTTTTATGTGCACTGGGTCTTACCAGGAAAACAAATGCTGAAACCATGCCAGCGCCTAAGGACAGATTTCTCAGACAAAACCTATCATCCAAATTTGACAGCAGATGGCATAAAACTTACCTGCTGGTCCTGCCACTCTGCTGTGTCACAGATCATTTCAAGCACTGCTCATGCAGGGACGGGGGGCAGATGGTATTTACTGTTAGCCACTAACTCATCCTGACTGGCCAAGGATGTTGTACAAAACCCTGTCTAACGAACAGACAACTTGTGGCTACACAGGACTCTCCGGAGTTCTGCCTGAGTCAGGGGAAGGAGGAACAAGAGGAAAGTTGCTGACACTGAATCATTTCTCTTTCGACCCTAGTGAAATAAAAGCTGACCATGGAATTTCCTGCTTTTTGAAAAAAAAAAAATCTTTGTTCCCTCCCTCCTCTCTGCTAAGCAGGCATCAGAATTGGGGGGCGGGGGATGGTGGTGGTGATCCCTGCATTTGCACTGTGACACGCAGCACTACAGCATTCGGTACCTGGGAGTCACAGAGTGAGAAAGAGGTCCCAGGGTCGTGCCGAGGCTGAGCGGTGAGGGTGCTAGGGTGCCAGTCAAGCAAGAGGCTCTGCCATGGCGTATGACACACCATGCAGTGGTTCACGCACTGGGACTGCAGGAAATTGTGAAATTTATGCATAAGCTTAAGCTTCTAGTTATGTGTGATGGTTGTAAGCTGCTTGTAGAAACCCCAGGTGGCCAGTCTGGTATTTAATGGTCAGCTATGTGCCAGCACAAGTAGGTGCCTGGTCCTGGGCTTCTCAGCCACAGGCAACTGAACACTGAAAAATAAGACATCACTTAAATTTTGCCCTGTGCACTGCCCGAGGACTTTGCCCTAAGCTAAGATGAGGGGCAAGAAAGGAATGAAGAAGGGTGTGTTTCACATGTTGATCAGAAAGATGTGCCTTGACCTCCAAAGGCATTTGGCACAGCTCACAGGCAGGAAGGCTGAGGAGAGCAGTGACTTGTATCTGTTCACCACCTCCCTTCTCCCCAGCCTCAATCAATAAAGCAGAAACCTCAGTTTTTCTCTCATTGTGAGAGGTGTGAGACGCTTGCTCAGCTGGACTCCCAAGAGGTGGCTCAGTGTAGCTGGCACAGGAGATGGGGCTGTTGCAGGCGACAGGAATAGCTGAGAAAGTATCTAAGTGTGCTGAGATCAGTGAGAGGACAAAACAAGGAGCAGATGAGAACAAAAAGCAAAAGCTTGGAACAGCAGGAGCAAGTCTTTTGGGAGTTTTGTAAATCTGATGGGGCAACAGTACGGTGCTGTTAAGCACAGATCGTTGCAGTTTTTCCTGTTGTAAGCTTCGCTTCGTTCCCCCTGCACACACATCTTTCCTGTGCTTGCCTAACTCACAACTGGACTGCGGCAAGTGGTTGCTTCCTGGGAGGAGGACGTTCTCCAGAACGGAGCAGGCGACTGCACCGCGCGCTCCAGCTGGTCCAACACCCAGCCCTGTGTGTTGGTCTAGAAACGTGTCTGTATTTTAGAGGTACAGAATGCCACGGGTGTAGCCACACAGCCAAGGAATGCAGTACACAGTCCTCAGTCATTGGCTTTTCCTCCATAAGCAATGGGAGAGGACATGACTGTCAGTTACTATCTGTGGCCCAAATCCTCCCCACTGGCTGTGCAAAATCAGCGCGTGGGTGTACATCGCTCACAGCTACCTAATCCTCTGCACGCAAACGGAAGAGCTCTCAGAGTGTCTCGCTACACCATCCGTATGACCTGCACCCTTACGCTGCCTTCCAGCTGACTGCAGCAGTGAATTGAGAAAGGACTTGCAATGAAAAGGTTCCTTCCCCTCTAACCCTGCCTGCCGGTACAGGTATGTCCACACACACCTCCTTGTACACACATGCACACGCACATGCACATGCACATATACATACACACATGTGCAAAAGCATCAAGAAATGCCAAGTTTAACTTTGGCTGAATTACAACCTCTTGTCTCCAAATCAGGCCACATCTGAGAAACAGGAATGCTGTGTATTGATCACCCAGTAATAAGCCATTGCTGCGCTATCTAAACATGTGAAAGTCAGAGTTATATTTTTAATGATCTTTTGATAAAGCAAGGTAATGATTCTTTCTTCTAACCTCACCAAAGCTTTGTCCTGTGCCTCCAGGGTACACAATTTCAAAATCCCGAGTTAGTGGGAAGATCACACTGCAGACCCAGCACAAGCTGGCTGTAATTTTAAGCTTTTCCAGTCCTCTCTTTGAGGAGCTGTGTAAGCATGAGCTCTGTATGTAGGCCGTCACATGTAAAATATGATGCCTATGCTCCAGCATGTGGGTCAGATGCCTTAAGTTACACTGCAATAAATACTGCTAGTAAAATGTTCAAGTACAGTTTTAGAGGGTGGATCTCCTCTAACACTGGCTTTCCATTTAAAGGTGTGTTTGAAAATGTCCTGGGTGAAGAGGAGGGCAAATGAGGCTTGAAGGTTTTCACAGAGGAGATGAAAGAAGCATTAGTGTTCAACTGAAAAGCTGTGTATTCCCAAGCAGCAGCTTTGTTCACTTTTGGACGGTTTGATCGTAATTTTCATTTCACTCTGTCAGAGAAACTTCAGAAGGTGACTTGCTCCGTATGCCTTGCTGTCCTGGTTTCAGCTGGGAGAGAGTTAATTTTCTTCCTAGTAGCAGGCACAGTGCTGTGTTTTAGATTTAGTATGAGAATAACGATGATAACGCACTGATGGTTTAGTTGTTGCTAAGTAGTGTTTATACTGGTGAAGGACTTTTCAGCTTCCCATGCTCTGCCAGGTGCACAAGAAGCTGGGAGGGGGCAGAGCCAGGACAGCTGACCCAAACTGGCCAAAGGGCTATTCCATACCATATGACGTCATGCTCAGTATAGAAACTGGGGGGAGATGGGCAGGGGGCAGCGATTGCTGCTTGGGAACTGGCTGGGCATCGGTCACCGGGTGGTGAGCAACTGCATTGTGCATCACTTGTTTTGTGTATTCTTTTATCACTATTATTATCATCATTATTTTCCATTCCTTTTCTGTCCTATTAAACTGCCTTCATCACAACACATGGGGTTTACTTTTCTTTGCCCCAGTTCTCTCCCCCATCCCAGGGGCAGGGGGCAGGGTGAGCGAGCAGCTGTGTGGCGCTTAGTTGCCGGCAGGGGTTGAACCACGACAGTCCTTTTTGGTGCCCAGTGTGGGGCATGAGCAATCTGAGATAACAATAGTAACTGGGAGAGGTAACGGGCCAAACATGGACTAAACAATGTTAGAGAACAGAATGATCATGGGAATTTTATTTGTTATAATTGTGGTGAAGGGATGAGGGGTGCATTGTGTGATGTATGTGGATTTTAATGATGATTCTTAAATATGTGATTCACAGAGGCAAGGGGTGGAATGTTTGTGTGGCAAGGTTTCAGTAGTGGGGGGGCTACTGTGAGAAGCTGCCAGAAGCTTCCCTTGTGTCCGATAGAGCCAATGCCAGCTGGCTCCAAGATGGACCTACCGCTGGCCAAGGCCAAGCCCATCAACAATGGTGGTAGCCCTTCTGTGATAACATATTTAAGAAGGGGAAAAAACCCACAGGAACACAAAAAACTGCAGCTAGAGTGGGGAGTGAGACTATGTGAGAGGAACAACCCTGCAGACCCCAAGGTCGGTGCAGAAGGAGGGGCAGGAGGTGCTCCAGGCACCGGAGCAGAGGTTCCCCTGCAGCCCCTGGTGCAGCCCATGGTGAGGCAGCTGTGCCCCTGCACCCATGGATGCCCACGGGGGAGCAGAGATCCACCTGCACCCGGGGAGGAGCCCACGCCGGAGCAGGGGGATGTGCCCAAAGGAGGCTGTGACCCCGTGGGAAGCCCACGCTGGAGCAGGCTCCTGGCAGGACCTGTGGACCCGTGGAGAGAGGAGCCCAGGCTGGAGCAGGTTTGCTGGCAGGGCTTGGGACCCCGCGGGGGACCCACGCTGGAGCAGATCATGAAGAACTGTAGCCCGTGGGAAGGACTCACGTTGGAGCAGGGGAAGAGCGTGAGGAGTCCTCCCCTGAGGAGGAAGGAGCAGCACAGCGTGTGATGAACTGACCGCAATCCCCATTCCCTATCCCCTTGCGCCACTCAGAGGGGAGGAGGTAGAGAAAATTGGGAGTGAAGTTAAGGCAGGGAAGAAGGGAGGGGTGGGGGGAAGGTGTTTTAAGATTTGGTTTTATTTCTCATTATCCTACACATGTTCTCACTCTTCTCTCCTACTCAGTTTTGATTGGTAATAAACTAAACTGATTTTCTCCAAGTCGAGTCTGTTTTGCCCGTGACGGTAATTGCCAAGTGATCTCCCTGTCCTTATCTCGACCCACGAGTTTTTTTGTTATATTTTTCTCTCCCCTGTCCAGTTGAGGAGGGGGAGTGATAGAGCAGCTTTGGTGGGCACTTGGCACCCAGCCAGGGTCAACCCACCACACTTGCTCTGCAGGGTAAGAAAGACTGTAAGTGTTTCGAGCAGTTTAAACCCTGGTCATGTCACTATCTCGTCACACCGTGCTGTATGTATAAAATAAATAAACCAACCCCGTTTCACAAAGCATTAAAACTTCACGGGAAAAGTACCAGTAGAGGGGGCTGGTTGTACACAACTCCATTTAGGTTTCTGCAGTGCAGGATAAGGTCCAGCGATCGCTGCCTGGGTGCCTCAATACCGCTGCAGGGATGCGGCCGGTGTGGCCCTAATGGACACCGCCCGCCTGTGCAAACTGGCCTCAGTGGAGCTGTAGCCACATCAGCTGCAAAACCTGCCCCGAACTAGGGGCAGAACCCAGAGTGCTGACCTCGGCGATGTTGCATTGCTGCGTTCGTGCGGCTCTACTCCAAAAGTGCGTCTGCAGAGGCACCCCAAGCTGGGGTTGAGCAAACGCTCATCCTGAAAGGAGGTTGTAGTGAGGTGGGTGTTGGTCTCTTCTCCCATGTAGTTAGTGATAGGACGAGAGAAAATGGGCTCAAGCTGCGCCAGGGGAGGTTTAGGTTGGAAATTAGGAAAAATTTCTTTACGGAAAGGGTGGTCAAGAATTGGAACAGGCTGCCCAGAGAGGTGGTGGAGTCCCCATCCCTGGAAGTGTTCAAAAAACGGGTAGATGTGGCACTTCGGGACATGGTTTAGTCTAGTCTACCCTTGATTGGCTTAGAGTAGACTTGGTAGTGTAGGTTAATGGTTGGACTGGATGATCTTAAAGGTCTTTTCCAACCTAAACGATTCTATGATTCTATGATTCTATCCTGGGGAAGCTATGCCCCCACACACCAGCAGTTCTGGTGTCTGCAGAACACAGCTGCACCACGTGTTCGCTTCAAGCTCCGGCTCCTCATTCTCCACATCTCCAAGCTTGTCCACCTCTGTTCCGATATTCCCTTAACTCCTTTTACTATTCACATTTTGTGAAAGACACACCGAGTGCCAACTCTCTCTGCTGCTGCCAAGTTAACAATGCAGAGTACAGCCTTCTGCCCCTGGAGCCCGGCGGGGAGGCTGTGTGAGTCTGGTCCAGAAATCCTGAATGCATTTGGAGCTCTTTCAGTCTGGAGGCACTTTCTATTAATTAGTCCTGGGCAGCTTTACGGCTGTTCCTGAAATAATGGAAAAAATTGCTTAAAGACATCCCTAGAGCAGCTCAATGTTAGTGAATGCTTTTTTCTTTGGAAGGCACAGGATGAGTGTTCCTTAAAGGCAGGAACAGGTATTTCTTCAGGCAGGAACAGACGCATACCATGTCCTCCATGCTAGCCTGGCACAGCCCAGCTCTTATTTGGAAGCCAGAGACCGAAGCAGTGCTGCACTTTAGATGATGATAATAATAATAATAATATTAATTTGCATGGAAGACAATGTAACTGCAGCTCACAGCTCCTCCTCTGCCAGCCAACTCCAAGCCCAGAGCACAGGGGGTCATATGCGTCCATGTTTGCCTGTGCCTGCATCCCCCCTTGCAGAAGCACCTACTATATTCTGCAGTGCCAGAGTTCATTTTCCTTGCTGTGAGCAGCCGGGAAGAGGTAAGAGAAAGCCAAAGGCTGCTGGTAAGATTACTGGGGATCTTGCTAGTTCTTGGATTTGGTGATGCTTTGAAAATATTTTGAATTTCAACCATGGGCTCTGCAGCATGCACAAACCCTCTGGACTTCATCAGTCCCAAACAACTTTAAAGAAAAATGAAAATTTGCCTGCCTTCTGTACCATGGAGGTTTTTCCTTCCTGCTCCTCTCAAAATCATGGGGTGTTTGTTCAGACCACCTGCTCTATGGTAGGCATTGGAACTGCTGTGGTGTCTAAATCCATTTTCTACTCTGTATGTAAAGGTTTAACACTTAGCGAATGGCAATCTTCATGCGGGTGACACATTTCCCTGTTTTCTGTGTTTGAATAATGCTTGTTATAATTTGCATAATCTCATTCAGATCGCTCTTCACTGTAATGCCCATGAGTTCTACTAAACCTCTGAATTCCCTCTTTCAGTTCTCTTTCTGCTACATCCATTTCTGCTTCTGCATTTACATTTCTCTAACTTTGCTCCCAGTCCACCCTGCTGCCTACCCCATTTCTGGCAGTCTGTAGCTGGGTACTTGCACTGAGAGAGTATTCAGCTGAATTAACTGACTCCAGTGAAAATCCCAGCAGAGACAAAGAGGTTTGAGTTTTTTACTATAAGTAGTATAGCAAGTGGAGAAAAATTCACAAAGTTGCTTTCATCCTTCAGCTCCACAGAAACCAGATTTCAGGTGTGTTGAGCTAACAGCAAAGCCTAGCTGCATCCTTGATTCAGCCTTTGTCCCCAGGCACTTAAATTCTACTTGCAGCTCCCCAAGGCACTTGAAGACTCATTGCTGCACACACTTGGATGGGTCACCATTCTGTGGGAACCACACAAAGACTTAGTTCACACAAAGACCGAGTTCACACAAAGACTGAGTTCACTTGAAATTGCTGAGGAAGAGGGGAGAAGGGAAACTGTGCCTGCACAACCGCGCAGAGGTTGGAGCACTTACCAGGAGGTGAATTCCTTCTTCGGCTGAGGTGGTTTCAACTCCTTGTAACCATATTGCAGCAGAGCTCGCCAGCCGCAAGTCAATAGGAATAAAGTGACATGCGGTGGAAAGCATAAGGGGTGATGGGGAGGGAAAGGGGGACTCCTACAGCTACACGGCTGTCATCAGGCATGCAAGATTCATGGGGCCAGAGTGAGAAGTCAGCAGAAGGCGCCTGCCTTTGTGGCTGTCGTGGTTTAGCCCCAGCCAGCAGCTAAGCACCACGCAGCTGCTCACTCGCTCCCCCTGCCCCGGTGGGGTGGGGGAGAGAATCGGAAGAGTAAGAGCGAGAAACACTCCTGGGTTGAGATAAGAACAGTTTAATAATTGAAATAAAGTAAAATAGTAGTAGTAATAATAACAATATAATAATAATAGTAATAATAATATACAAAGCAAGTGATGCACAATGCAATTGCTCACCACCTGCCGACTGATGCCCAGCCAGTTCCTGAGCAGCGATCGCTGCCCCCCAGCCAACTCCCCCAGTTTCTATACTGAGCATGACGTCATATGGTATGGAATAGCCCTTTGGCCAGTTTGGGTCAGCTGTCCTGGCTCTGCCCCCTCCCAGCTTCTTGTGCACCTGGCAGAGCATGGGAAGCTGAAAAGTCCTTGACTAGCATAAGCAGTACTTGGCAACACCTAAAAACATCAGTGTGTTATCAGCATTCTTCTCCTACTAAATCCAAAACACAGCACTGTACCAGCTACGAGGAAGAAAATTAACTCTATCCCAGCCAAAACCAGGACAGTGGCACAATGCTTGTAGGAGCAGGATGCCCTTGATGTTACCGATGCAATTTATCCAATAATTATTTTGGGACAAGTTCTGTGTTCTCATCACTGGAGCAGAGGTGTCCATCTATCCATAGGAGTGCTTGGGTACAAAGAACACCTGTGTCATCAGTTTTTCATCTCTCCCTTAGCTTTTCCCTCTTCTGTCTCTGCGTCCCAACTGCCTTTACAGTGTTGTGTATACAACTTCTATGAAGCGCCATTACCAGTCTTTCCAACCTCAAGTCACACAATATTGAACGGCTCTTCACACAATAAATCCAAGGCACTTCCAGCTGAAGATTGTGAAAACACCAGGTTTTGAGCAAGTCCCATGGGGCCATACCAGGAAGATAAGGCAACAGCCCCTTTCTCCTGTTGTGTCCAGGTTGTAGCTGCAGGCATTCCAGAGTCAGGGAAGACTCAGGCACCAACTTCAGTGCATCAGGGTCCAAAGTCCATTACAGACCTGTGATAAAGATCCTTGAACATAAAAAATGTTTGCCTTGGAATAGGCACAAGTACAGTGGTTGTTACAGAGATCAGAACGAAACCCTTGAAGTGTAGCTGTGAAAAAAATGCTGGATTTTTGTCATTTAACCAAAATGAAGATCTGTTGCACTTAATAATTCTGCATCTGTCTTGTTAAGTGAATGATAATAAAATCAGGGGGTTGAGGTTTTGAGTTTTGTTTATTAAAATAGCAGTTGAGTTTCACTATTTTTGAATATTGTATTGCTTGCTCTGATAGAATGTGGGAAACAACACAAAGCATCAGCTAAGCCCTTACTGAACAGTACTGTGGTTAAGGGGGACCAAATCTGAAGTTGGAGCTCTGATCCCAGTTCTGTTGCAGGCTGTCTTCATCATCAAGTCACTTAGGCAAGGGGTTTTTTTGGTTGGTTGGTTTTTATGTTTAGAAAAACAACAGCCATTTCAGATTTGGGGACTGGAACTCATTAAAAAATATGATTTTTTTTTTTTCCTGTAGTAAACAAACAGTTTTTATGAGAAATACCAAAATGTGTTTACAAGACCTTCTATAGCTTGCAAAAATGTTGCAGTTTTGACAAATTGGATGTAATTTGTAGTCCAGGAATAAAATTATCTTTTTTTTTTTTTAAAGCAATGACAAGTATTATGATTTGAAATGACATATTGCTAGCGGTGGGGAAGAATCTGATCCCTCACCAGGTATCACGGGAGGAAACACAGGGTCGGCATATAACTTCATTGATTTTACATAGGGCTGAGTCTGCCTTTCATTTTGATTCAACTGTATATTCACTGATATGAAACAGACCATTCAGAGCTGGAAGCACTTTAAGAAAGGTATGGCAACAGTACACAGCCAGTGCTCCCATCACTCCAGCTGAGTCCCAGGTTGTCCAACAGAATAACATAACATGAGATTTTGTATTTCTTAACTATTTTATCTCATTCAGAGTTCCTCTGCTGTAATCCAGATCACTTTCCACAAAGTACTGGAGTCAAGCATCAGTCTGAGACATGAAGTTTCTATGGCATGACGATGAGCAGGCATGGTGGTAAAAGGGAAGCCTTCAAATCTAAATATGTTCCTGTAACGTCAGACGAGCCAAAGTCCTTTGCCATAACAAGGTCCGCTGCAGCAATCACAGACAGTAAAACCTCAATGGGGATGAAACTGGGTCAAAAACTTTGCGTCATCCTTCTAAGACTATATACACACCCACAGCAATTCAACTTCCTCATTCACAAATGCAAATTAAAGAAATTATCTGGCCTCAAAATGACTATGGTTCATTGCTGGAGAAGGTGCTGAAACTTCCTCAGCTCCATTTTAGCAGAGGCCCACACTATTACAAAAAAGTAATTACTCTAGCCTTAATGCACAGTCTGCATGGCTCCCGCGGGGAAGGAGACAGACACGTCAAAAATAGAAAGATGTACTGTACAGTGGAGTGGGGTGGAGAGAGAGGGAAGAAAATGATTCTGCAATTCCCAGAAATGGAGCTGATACCATTTTTGTCTCAGCTGTAAGCTTCAGGTCCCTCTCCCTTCTGAACAGACTGCCTTGACACATAGCCACAACATGAAGCTGCAACACACATTTTGTCTGGAGGACAGGTGGCAGTGTAAAATACTAGGAACCTTAAATACAAGTAAGTATTTGCATGCCTGATAAATCTCCCTTAAAAGTAGTTTCACATTCACTCAGATACACTCAAAATCTGAACTGAGCATACCTGCATGGAAACCATTATATACCCCATATTATCTAATAGTAACCTTTGATCAACATTAATTTCATGTGAAGGAGTGGACCAAGTACGAACTTCCACTCCCCTAATACTTGTACAGTTACTGATTAGGGGCCATCTACGCATATTTCTTGCTCACAATACTCCTCAGGGGGGCAAGGGAACAGGACGTGTTTCTGTATTACTTACTCATCCAATATTTTTTTTAACATCTTCTGTGATGTCTATGTATCTTTCCTTTGGGTTATTTCTGGATAAGCAAAGGGCAGCCAGATGAGTGAGTGTCGTGGTTTAGCCCCAGCCAGCAACCAAGCACCACGCAGCCGCTCGTTCACTCCCCCTGCCCCAGTGGGATGGGGGAGAGAATCGGAGGAGTAAGAGTGAGAAACACTCCTGGGTTGAGATAAGAACAGTTTAATAATTGAAACAAAATAAAGTAAAATAGTAGTAGTAATAATAACAATACAGTAATAATAGTAATAATAATATACAAAGCAAGTGATGCACAATGCAATTGCTCACCACCCGCCGACTGATACCCAGCCAGTTCCCGAGCAGCGATCGCTGCTCCCCAGCCAACCCCCCCCAGTTTCTATACTGAGCATGACGTCACATGGTATGGAATAGCCCTTTGGTCAGCGTGGATCAACTATCCTGGCTGTGCCCCCTCCCAGCTTCTTGTGCACCTGGCAGAGCATGGGAAGCTGAAAAGTCCTTGACTAGCATGAGCAGTACTTAGCAACAACTAAACCATCAGTGTGTTATCAGCATTCTTCTCCTACTAAATCCAAAACACAGCACTATGCCTGCTACTAGGAAGAAAATTAACTCTATCCCAGCCGAAACCAGGACAGGATCCACCCTTTATTCTACACCATCTACCTCATGCACAGGTCCTACCCTTTCTGAGGTCAGTTCTGAATCTTTTCATTCCACAACAAGGGGTGTATGAAGTTATTTTCTATTCCGAGGAATTTTAGTGGAAGATTCAAAATCCCAGATGGCAAAGCA
Source organism: Pelecanus crispus (assembly GCF_030463565.1). Lineage (NCBI taxonomy): Eukaryota > Metazoa > Chordata > Aves > Pelecaniformes > Pelecanidae > Pelecanus > Pelecanus crispus. The sequence continues at coordinate 194,504,850 of NC_134643.1, read as the reverse complement.
GAGAGAACATTTGAGCTTTCTGTAATTTTAAGGACCACCAGGCATTTATAGGCTGTTCACACCAGATCCTACCCTGACCACAGTTATATAATGTCCTAATTCCCATTTGATGAATTAATAAACCAAGATGGCATGTATATATAAAATGCTATGTGTTTCTCACAGTGCACTTTACGTTCTAGACACAATTGTACATACGATACTTTTCTAATTATAATTGAAATACCTGGGTTATCTAGAAAGACAAGGATGGGTGTATCTGAATGTATTAGACATATACACAGAGAACATCAATGTTAATGGCAACAAAGAGCAACAGCCTCTCATATATGAACAGTTCCTTTTCTACAGTTTCTATTGGGGGGGTTCCACAGAGCTATGTTTTATCTCACCAACACTTCACACTGCTTGAAAACAACCACACACATTTTAGAAATACATTTCCTCTTTCCTTATCATACAAATCAAGTGTATGTACACATATATGGTCCAAATGAGAGAATGATTGTATTTTGCGTGGGGATATTTGACTTACAGCTATCATCAAGATGCTTGCAAATAGTGGCTGGCTTTACTCTATCCACAGCTATTTCAGGTATGCAATTATCATTTATTGCTTTGTTTAAATGAGCCTCTCACATAGGACAGGATTAAGAAGGGGGAGAGAGGGTGCAGTGAATCTTCCCGACGCATTCAGTGACAAAATTAATATCCAAGTATGGTCCACAGCATTATGATGTATAGATCTGGTTTCATCTTATGTTGCTTATATACCTGAGGTTCCTGATGTCATTAGGAATAAAGCTAATATCATTATAGGCGATGTCCAGATACTAGAGATCTTCTAATAAAAACAACCTACAATGAAAGAAAACAGAATTATGAATTAGAAACACAAATGACAGAGAATCATGGAGTCAGACTAATTTAGGCTGAAGGAGACCTCTGGAGGTCATCTAGTCCAACCCTGCAGCTCAAACCATTTCTAACTGCTACACAGTGTGTAGGCCTCTATGGTTTTTACCTAGTATGGAAAGTATGATGGCTTAGCTTATTTTCAGCATCCAAACCTGTGGGTCAGCTCTTAGGTGAGCTGAGATGACCTCTAGAGGTACTCTCCCCTCTCAGTGTGGATGATAAGATGGGTGCCTCAATTAAATATCTAAAGCCAGGAGGATGAAGCTAGGTCTTAGCATTCCAAAATACTCTAAAAAAGGACTTCTGCTTCTGTACTCCAGAATCTCCACAGGACAGTCAAATTTTAATGTATTGACTAAGTTTTAAAATGCTACTATTTTTACTGCTACACAAAGGCATACAGTAGAGCTAACAAGGGAAGCCACAAAACCATTCTTTCTCAAAATATTTTCAGCTAGAATGTCTATTTACTGAAAAAGAGACACAGCTGACTAATACATTTAAATAGTGAAGATTAAATATGGCAAGGTATTTTAGCAAGCATTACAATTAACTTTCAGTATTTCTGTCTTCTAGTACTATGAGGAAGTCTTTTTTGTTTGGGTTAATTGCATAGCTAGAATTAGTGAATGATTATCATGTAGGTCAAGAGAGAAATCCTTGTTTGTGCTCATAAATACGGCAATCCTCTCAGTTAATAAAAAATATCTTACCCAGATGGAAGATGTGTAAATTTCTTCAGTGACTTCAGTGTGTGAATGTCATTAGGGAATTCTCTGATGGGATTGTTCCGGAGCACTAGGACTTGTAAGGTTTTAATATTAAACACCTGAGGAGGGAAGGGGACAGTGAGTGGAAAAAACAATGGCTGTCCATCACAAAGCATGTCACAATTCTGTTATAAGTATGCTATATTTCTAGTACCAGTAAACTATGCTGGAAGAACTGGGAAATAAATATTGTAAGATTAACTAGTACAAGTACTGTATTCATAGATATAGCTAACTACTGTAAGCATTACTGCAGATACAGTGTGCGATACAATTGCTAATCACTTACTGTATCACTTACAACACTGTGATTGGGAATTGCAAGGCAGAGCTGCTAGTGCTGCTGGGTGTAAAGACTGTCCAGCATTTCCCTTTATAAGCCTTGGTTTTGTTCCTGGTGTCGCATCCTAACTTTTTGAGATTAAATTCTCCATTTCTATAATGTCTGCTTGAAGAATGTTTTTGCTAAAACCATATGAAAGGAAATCAGAAAAATGTTTTCTTTGGTCAGCATTTAAAAAAAAGACATGAAAAAACAACCTGATAACGTTTCCTGCTTTTTGAAAGGGCAGTGTTTTTGAAATCATGGATCAAAACTGCAAAAGGAGTAGTGAAAGTTTTCAAAATAGAGGTTTGACTACTAGAAGCACCTTCATTTATGTTACCCCTCTGACTTTTCAAGGTCTTATATATTTGGCTGCTGTCCTGGTTTCAGCTGGGAGAGAGTTAATTTTCTTCCTAGCAGCATGCATAGTGCTGTGTTTTGGATTTAGTAGGAGAAGAATGCTGATAACACGCTGATGGTTTAGTTGTTGCTAAGTACTGCTTATGCTAGTCAAGGACTTTTCAGCTTCCCATGCTCTGCCAGGTGCACAAGAAGCTGGGAGGGGGCAGAGCCAGGACAGCTGACCCAAACTGGCCAAAGGGCTATTCCATACCATATGACGTCATGCTCAGTATATAAACTGGGGGAGTTGGCCGGGGAGCAGCGATCGCTGCTCGGGGACTGGCTGGGTATCGTTTGGCGGGTGGTGAGCAATTGCATTGTGCATCACTTGCTTTGTATATTATTATTACTATTATTATTATATTGTTATTATTACTACTACTATTTTACTTTATTATTTCAATTATTAAACTGTTCTTATCTCAACCCAGGAGTGTTTCTCACTCTTACTCTTCCGATTCTCTCCCCCACCCCACCGGGGCAGGGGGAGCGAGCGAGCGGCTGCGTGGTGCTTAGCTGCTGGCTGGGGCTAAACCACGACAGCTGCAGACAGATGGTGAGTCAGAAAGCCAGAGAGGGGGACGATCACATTTTAGAAAAGTTTGAAAAATACTGGTTTATCTCCTTAGCTCAAGAGCCCTGTGCTCCTGAGGCAGACATCTGAAGGTCTAAACTGGTGCTGCTCTGAGCGGGGGTGTGGACGAGATGACCTCCAGAGCTCCCTTCCAGCCTGCACCTACAGCTGCAAGCTGTCCAAGGCCGTCATCTTTGCCAAGGCAGACACAGCCCTGGGCCTGAACAAGGGAGACCATGTAACCATGCAGCTACCACTCCATCAGGCAGCATGGCCGTGGATGTGCTATCCCAGGCTTGTAAAAAGAAGGAGCAGGGAAATGTCCACAGTCCCCTAAACCGGACCTATCTGCCGGCATCATCAGGAATTTGTTTAATCATAGAATCGTTTAGATTGGAAAAGACCTTTAAGATCATCCAGTCCAACCATTAACCTAACATTACCAAGTCCACCACTAAACCAATTAAGTAAGGCTAGAGTAATAATTTTACGTTTCCTGGCTTGGTGGCTGGATTATTTTTAATGAAAGTAAAAACTAGGAATCATTAAGATTGGAAAGGATCTCTAAGATCATCAGCCCAACCATCAACCCACCACCACCATGCCCACTAAACCATATGTCCCAAAGTGCCACATCTACTTGTTTTTTGAACACTTCCACGGATGGTGACTCCACCGCCTCTCTGGGCAGCCTGTTCAGCAAAATATATAGTCAGCCCATGTTCACTAAAGCTTTTCTAGATTTTAGTAGCTACTCATTCCTAGTGATTCTGTTGACACTAGGCCCACTCTAATTTAGATTTTCCCAGTAACTGCAGGCGTTTAGCTGCTGCAGATCACATCTGGATGCCTTAAGTGAGCTGGCCAGACCAAGAACACTGGGAATTGTAGCTACAGGTTGCTCAGTTCTGGGGGAAGATTGTGGATAAGGGACAGGAAGACCCATGAGAGCAGACAGGAGCCTGGGAGGGCAGCCACGAAGACTTCTGTGATTCTTCCCATGATTCTTACTAAATTCCAAATAACCAAAAAGGTAAAGAAGGTGAATATTGTAAATGATTATTTTTAATTTCTCTTAAGTATCTGTGCCACAGCACAGATTTGCTTCACTGATTAAATCACATCTTTTTGAAAGTTATTTTTTTATATCTAAACTGTAAAATTTCAGCGTTACATCATTTTAGACAAATCATGGAAAATAAGCGGCACATAACTCTATAGGAAAGAAGAGTTAATTATTGAATGACAAGTTAAGATAGGCCAAGGTATCCATTAAAGGGGTCGGATCTGGAAGGTGAAACAAAAAGTAGGCCTAAAAGATACATAAAAAAAGGGATCAGCTGCATAAAAAAACCTCTCAGCCTTTTCATTTAAATGCAAAAAAGTAACATCCCTAAAAACAGCTCCTCAGGGCTCACAGATTTATCATGAAACAAAGCCAGAAATACAGTTTGATTCCCCTGTGGATGGAGTCGGCTTAAGCAGCGTCAAAGATACGCCTGAAGGCCATATTAGCATCCCAAAGCCCAGCCCACCTTGCCACTTGCCACAAAATCCTTCACTGTCATTCCTACTCTCTTCCATCAAATCCAAATAACCTGTTCTCTTTTTCAAGGTGGACACAGTCCAGAATTTGGACTTTCTGCTAAATTTATCCAGTCAAAGAGCAATCCCTGGCCACAGGTCATGAGGTACAGAGTGGCATATGTGCACACTGACTGCTCACCTGCTTGAGAGCAGACTGCACCTACACTGCACAGCACTGCGCCATGGTATCTTCTCTGCTTTCATGCGTAATTATTATTTTGCAAGGTAGGTCTTTTTTCAGATTGCAGAGTCTGAAATAAAGTGAGGACACTTCCTGAAGCCTACCATACTGATGTCTTTGTAGGGTGTACAATAGCATACAGGACGGTAGAGGGTGACAAGCCCTAAAGCATTCAGTTAATATGGAAAAGGGGGACAAACCATGTGCAGTCTTGTGTGCAATGAAATAAGTGGCCCAGTTCTGTGGCTGCCTTTAAGGTCTGTCATTTTTGGTTTGCATTTTCTTTTTATCCCACTCTCCCATGTTGTTCAAACCATGTTAGACTTCCCTTTGTAACCTTCCTAAGGCATACTGGATATATTAGCTTAGGCAGCCTAGTCAAGTTCTGGACTATACTCATCTTCTAGAGAGGATCCAAGCCATCCAAATATGCAATGCAAAAGATCTCCAGAGCCCAGGCGGTGAAACTCTCTTTCATTTTGTTGTTCCTTTATTAAACTCTTTCTTTCATTTCTAACCTAGAAAATTTTATACAAACTCTGCTAGGAGAACACTGCTTCTGCATTATTATGACTCCTCTGGAAAGCATACACTTATTGCTACATACACCATCTCAAACTACATAGACGCTGAGACAATATTTAGCTACTGTCATGTATCATCTCAAATACACTTTAATGTATATAGTCTAGCATCTAGTTCCTTGTAAATCAGATTTAATCATTTTCACGAGACACACAATAAAGTATATCTATACAACATACACTACCTGTAGTCATATCAAATCTATATCTAAGGAATCCAATACAATATAATAAAATCTAAGAATTATAATAAATAGGTACATGACTGTAAATAATGAAGCTTATTATAATGAAAGAGAATTTATATACTGCATTGGAGTTCAGAATTTTATTAGATTCCTGGAAACTGCTTTGCAAGAAAAACAATGCTTCAGTGCTGAAGATTTCCCAGGGTAGCAGCAGATGACTGTAGTCAAAGAGCATTGTCTATATTTCAGTAAAATTACAAACCAAAATTACAAACCACTTCCAGCAAAAATGAAAATTCAATGCAGATGTTCTCATTGGTAGCTGTGAAACATTCATGAGACATAGTATGAACAAGACAGTCTGAGATACTTGAAGGATTTTGTCATGGAGTTCAAATTTGATATGCTGATGAATTGTTTCAAACTGTGTAATTCATGAACAACAGATAAAAGCTTGCAAGTAGCTGTTCCTCATATGGAACAAAGTTCACTAATTTAGCAAACAGCTGCAACAATTCCTTCTGATTTTAAATAACTGCCTTTGAGGGTGTAGAAGCAAAACCAGAAGCACTTTGTCTTCTCAGCAATAAGATAACCCTGAGAACAAATACCCTGACATTTACTGAGCTGTATGAGTTATGGTGGCTCTGCTTCACATGCAAGCCCTTCCCTCTTTCAATTCACAGCATTTCTAAGTGTGTGAATGGTCAGAGTATCTAAAACAGCAGCTGAACCCTGGAAATCTGGCCTGTTTTGGCTTAAAGCAGATGATGGCACTGGGATTCCTTGGTGGGCCTAGGCAGGAGGGCTGGCAGTCAGTGTGTTCGGAGAAGAGGCGCATCTCTGGCCTTCCTCCCCTCTCCAGAGAGTGCTCTGGAGGCAGCAGCTTCTGGGCCCCGTGTACAAGGGGGAGTTTGGCTCTTTGGTCACATTCCCCATTCAGACAGATATCTTTCTTTGATTCTTCCAAGGACAAGACAGTGGGCTGGATGCTTTGGTCCTAGTCTGCTGATGGGATCATAAAAGGTTAAAAGCAGGCCAACTTTAGGGCGGTGTTTCTTTAGCAATAACACTAAATAACAATATCACTTACTTAAAGTACTGCTTTTGCTGGAGTTTGTAATTACATCTTTAAGCAGAAAAGCAAGACTTACTATACAGTTGCATGAAAACCTGTATTCATATCTAACACATTTCTAAGATGCTGAAAAATATTTCCTGTTCCCAAAAGAAAGCCATATCAATAACATTTAGGATTGTTTCACACTGACCAAATTGAAATGTCTTGATGACTTAGGAAGATAATATTATTATTTAATCTTTTTATGAATCTACACTTCTGCTTTAATAAATAAGCTGACATTTCAAAGGCAATGTGCCTTAGACAAATTAAAAAAATGTGTTTTGGAAAATAGAAATGAAGACATTTAAAAGAAAATTGAAAGTGTTGACCACTTTTATAAGTCAATTGGAAAATTTTGGACCAATTATTAATGGCAGCCAAGAAGTTTCTGGAACACCAGAATACTGACTCTGAAATGAAGTCCCTCCCCAGTTTTCATTTTTCTATTAATGTTTGGCATGACTGCCTATTTCTTTACACGTGACTCTGAAATTTCTTTACACACAGATCTTCACTGCTGTACAGCAGAGCAGCACACAGTGATACAGACTTCTGGAGTTTCTGGACATGGTGGATTTTCAGGAACAGAGCCCCAGCCTCAGCAAAGCATCAGGTCTCTCTCCTGTAGACAAAAAAAAATGCACCAGGACAAATCTTTATTTCCCTTATTGGAAGCCTTAGCAAAGCTGCAGAGGTCATTGCGTTTAGATGCTGCATAGAGTTATAAGATGTGTATACTATGGAATAAGGTGTCTCAGACCTCAGGCAGTAGCGGGGAGACTGTAGGAATAAGTGAAGCCGGCCTGCCCCAGAAAAGGACACAGCACAACCACGGCAGTGCAGGGTTGTGCATGAGCTGAGAGGCAGGGCTGCGCTGACTCAGCTCTCCTGCAGACCCGGCCTGTGTCCCTGCACGTAGCTGCATCTCACTGTGTGGATGTGTCAGCCCACTCAAGGCTAGCCTGGAGCTCTCTGCAACATGCAGAAGGTGAACAGGCCCTCATAAGGTTGGGACAATGCTGTGGTATTTAAGTTCTTTTAAGAGGTTTAAAATAATTTAGGTAGCTTGCATCAAAACAAGAATGGGTGCAGCAGAGCGAAGAAGATTTCACCAGTGATGACCACGAACCAAGAATCTTTTTAGTATGTGGCAAGGCCTGATTGTCTGCTAAAAATAACTTGACAAGACTAGTCTTTCCTGTCTCAAAAAGTCAGCAAAATGATAGCAGCGTTAGCAAATAATTCTCTTAATAAATGGTAGGCAAAGTGTGGAGAAGTTGAATAAAATAAGGAGGAGGGGTCATTTGAGGATCTCAGTTGGTAAAGTGGAGAGCAGCTCCCTTGATTTAGATGCTTTGGAGATGATTTATACAGCTGAGGAATTTATATACTGTACACTTTTCAGCAAAGAGAAAAAAGATCTAGAAATACTTTTCTCTATACCCACATAAGGGTATTGCTGGCAAGAAGGTGAAAAATCAATAATTGTTTTTTATAGTGCCAAGAAAGAGAACTCCCAGCACTGTTTGCTTGTGATGATGGTTTTGGTATTTCCATCTCTGTCATTGCCAGTTTCCACTTGGTCACACTTGCAGAAATGGATAATGAAGTGACATAATCTGTTTTATTTGATAATTAAACTTTTTACGCATATGGTACCGAAGAACCTCAAAATAAATCGGTATCAGACAGAATTTGTACCGTATTGCTACAACAACATGGGATACTTCTTCTCACAGCTTCCGAACACAGCCATATCACAGCATAACGTTTTCAGGTACCAAGCAAGTTCACTGTGAATACTGACATTTCAACAGGTTTTCTAGATCATAGAACAGGAAAGGGAACAATAATTCCAATTCTTTCAGTGGAATATTTACGGTTAATTTACACAGAGCATTTGCTTAAGATTGAGGTTCATTTAAAGCAGAAGGTACCCAGCTAGAATTATTCCCCAAATCCCTAATCTGTTATTCCTGATCCACCTTCTCACTAGATATATTTATTCTGGGATATTAAAGTCCATACCTGAAATCCACTGTCTGCCTCCAAGGAGGATCCTGCTTATCCAGATAGTAACTCCTATTCCAATGGAAGCCTGCAGCAGACAGTTGGGTGAAGCCTACAAACCATTTATATAAAGGTGGTTTAGAAAACCATTTCCTCATACCAGCTGCCAGGGATCTGTGTCCTCCATGAAGGCAGGAACATAAATTCTGGCAGAGGATCCCACATGGGAGTTTGGGTGAAGCTTCCTCTGGCTTGTTTAGCTAGGACACTAAACTGCTGATTCAGACCCACCAATGGACAAAGTTTAGATCAGCAGGGAAATTCCCAGAAACCATGAAATATTAAATCTCTGGTTCCTTACCAAAAGCAAGAGACACCTGCTCTCATTTTCTGCATCTGACAGCTACTTTGTATGGTGCTGACATAACTTAGGTTGAATTACACTGTGGCAATAGGTACAGTGCTGAGCAAGTGCCATGAAAATTATGCAGGATGCATCAGAAAGAAAATGAGACACAGTAGAAGTACAGAGGAAATGGCGAAAGAAGGTGTGACAAAAGAAAAGAAGAAATAACCAATGGAGAATTTAAGGCAAGGGAACTATAGAAGAAAAGCATGTAAATCAGTTATCCCTACAGCTACTCTAATGTTAAGAAAAGAGTTTTAAACCATTCTAAGCACTTCTTTTTCATGCAGTGGTACAGTAAGAAATTTAAGATCTTTTTTCTGTGGATGAGGTTACAAAGCCAAAAGATATTTTGAATGAAAGCCGCTATTGACTATTAAACATAGCAACATGAGTAAAAGCATCTTTAAAGGATGTATCTGAAGGCTTAGAGCAATCTTCTGGTACAAGAAGCAACAATACTTCCACTTGGGACCTAGACATCCATTTTTCCTCTTCATCTTGCTTGTTTCCTATAAAATGGAAACTAGTTTCCCAAACATCCCCCACACTATTGCCATCAGGGGCATCATTAGAATCTATGGTATAAGAAAAGGGTGTTAGGCATTACAGAACTTCTTAGAGGAAAGCAAACATTAGAAAACAAAGACTGAATGAGAAGTGTTCTGCAAACCTCCTACACTAATCCTTGAGATCCTCTGTTGCCATACGCAGATAAAGCTCTCACACAGTAAACAATTAACTCATGAATAGCTGCCTAAAGATATAAAGATTGCAGATTCTTCACAAACACTTCCTTTCTTTTTCCTTTGACGGGAGAAGAATAAGTCTTCATATAGAGAAAAAAGGGGCCTTCGAGTAGAATTGGATTAGGGCCTGCAGTAATGGCAGCAGTTTGCCTTCCTCCATAGCTACCATTTGCAGTACAGAGACTACAGGCTTCTCATTGTGCTGGAGTGTACTCGACCTGAAACAGTTCAGAACTGGCATCCTTCTCCTGAGTGCTTTAGGCCTTGTATTTTCCACCTCACTGTCACTTCAATAACAAATCAAGATTGCAGATTAATTTGTTCCATTATAATTCCGCTATTTCACTAATGCAATAGGATGTAGCGGTTGTAGTCCTCCAGAGTCTACAAGCGCCATGCTGCATTTCTGAGAATCTTGTTTCCCATAATGCCATTTTATGACTGTCAACCCATGTCATCCATCTGGTTTCTCTCTCAAAAGTGATGTATGCTTCTTGATCCTACCTGTAAAGGGTCATTCTTCTCTTTCAGGTTCAGGTAGCTTTAAGTAATGTATAGTATACACTTTTTCTTTCTTTTCCTCTTGCAAAAGTTCTCCTGGTGAACCAGATTTTCTTATTTTCTCTTCCAAGGCCATTTCTAGAGAGAAGTGCAAAATAATAGTGGAAGACATGTTGCATGTACAAGAACTAGATTCCTTTACACATATGGCTCAGAATCTCATTGTGCGAAAGCCCTGTCTAGTATCCAAATGCAGTAAGAAAGACCTTAACCATAAGAGATTCATTTTAAAGCTTCTATAGTTTTAAGAATTACATAGAATCAAAGGGACTCTGAGAGATCATCTGACCCAACTCCCTGCTCAAAGCAGGCCTAGATCTGCTGACCTCCGAATGTCTCCAAGGATGGTAACCCACAACTCCTCTCAGCAACCTGTGCCAGTGTTGGACCAAATTCATGGGGAAAAAGTTTTTCCTTGTATCTAACTTACCATTTTCCAATTTGTGCCAGTTGCCTCTTCTGCTGTTCTGAGAAGAGTTTGACTCTAGCTGAAGACAGCAGTAGGATGTTTTTTATAGTGCCAAGAAAGAGAACTCCCAGCACTGTTTGCTTGTGATGATGGTTTTGGTATTTCCATCTCTGTCATTGCCAGTTTCCACTTGGTCACACTTGCAGAAATGGATAATGAAGTGACATAATCTGTTAAGAGCATCTCCTAAGGCTGAACAAACCCAGCTCTCAGTCTCTCCTTCCATGGCATGTGCTCCAGCCCCCTGACCATCTTGGTGGGCCTCTGCCAGAGTGTGTCAATATCCGTCTCACACTGGGGAGCCCCAAACTGGACACAGTACTCCAGATGTGGTTTTACAAATTCTGACTATGGGGTTATAATCACTTGCCTCAACCTACTGGCTAGGCTGTTGTTAATACAGCCGGCATGTGGTCGGTTTTCTTTGCCACAAGGGCATGATGCTGGCTCCTGTTCAACTTGTCACCCACCAGGACCCCTGGTCCTTTTCTGCAAATGGCCCTGGCATATACGGGTGCATGAGGAGTAATGATGTCCCAGGAAATCTGGGCCTAAGATTTTGTAGTTTATCATTGGATTGGGTGTAGGTGGCAAGGTTTTGGTAGAGGGGAACTGCTGGGGGTGGCTTCTTCTGTGAGAAGAGCCAACGCAGGAGCAGGTTTTCTGGCAGGAACTGCAGCCCATGCAACCCACGCTGGAGCAGTCCATTCCTGAAGGACTGTACCCTGTGGAAAGGACTCATGCTGGAGCATTTCTTGAAGGACCGTATCCCATGGGAGGGACTCCACGCTGGAACAGGAAAAGCGTAGAGAAGGAGCGGCAGAGAGGAACGGTTACAGATTGACCACAACCCCCATTCCCTATGCGTACTGAGGCCCCGCTTCCCATTAAGTGGCTGTACATCACCTGCTGATGGGTAATGAATAAATCTCTTTTTGCTTTGCTTCTGTGTGCGGCCTTTGCTTTTCTCATTAAAGTGCCTTTATCTCAACCCACAAGAATGCCCATCTTATTTTCTCCCCTGTCCTCTTGAGGAAGGGGAGTGAGAGAGCGGCTGGGTGGGGGCTCTGGCAGCCAGCCAAGGACAACCCACCACAAGCATAAAATGGTTTATGCTGAATGCAGATATTATGAAATAATTTCACAAAAAAGCATTCTTGGCTTCAAAAATCAAGATTAAATAATAATATTCCTGACCAGACCCAGCTGGTGAACAAATACATAACTTAACAGCTGCGTACACTCAACTTACTGTTTCTCACAATTGATCTCAAGTACCTCCCTTCTCTCAGCCACGATAACCATACCTGCATCTGCAGTGTAAGCAACCAGAACAGAGCCTCTGCACTGGCTACAGTAAACAGCTATGAGTTTCTGTGCTTAAAATACAACCAATATGGTTTGCTGCTTGTCATGGTTTAACCCCAGTCAGCAACTAAGCACCACACAGCCGCTTGCTCACCCTCCCTGCCCCGCCAGTGGGATGGGGGAGAGAATCAGAAAAAAAAGTAAAACCCATGGGTTGAGATAAAGGCAGTTTAATAGGATAGCAGAGGAAGATATAATAATAATAATAATAATAATAATAATAATAATAATAATAATAATAATAATAATAATAATATACAAAACAAGTGATGCACAACGCAATTGCTCACCACCCACTGACTGATGCCCAGCCAGTCCCTGAGCAGCAATTGCCAACTCCCGCCAGTTTATATATTGAGCATGACGTCATATGGTATGGAATAGCCCTTTGGCCAGTTTGGGTCAGCTGTCCTGGCTCTGCCCCCTCCCAGCTTCTTGTGCACCTGGCAGAGCATGGGAAGCTGAAAAGTCCTTGACTAGCATGAGCAGTACTTAGCAACAACTAAAACATCAGTGTGTTATCATCATTATTCTCATACTAAATCTAAAACACAGCACTATGCCTGCTCCTAGGAAGAAAATTAACTCTATCCCAGCTGAAACCAGGACACTGCTTTTTAAGCAGTTTTGCAGCTGACCATGGGTACGTAACATCAACCGTCAGCCAGCAAATGACACTGTAAAACTATGTTTTACTATAAATGGTCAAAAAGCAGATACCTGTTTTGTGCTTGATTCAGTTCACCCATCTCAGTTGTTTACCGTGGAGTAGTAAAAATTGCCTTCTGGAAGTTGTCCATGGGTTAAGGAAGAAGCATGCATTACTAGTTGTGATTATCTGATTAACTTTAGGGAAAGTTAGGTGAGATGAACTCCCTCCTTGAGGTTTCAGTTAGATTTGATAGAGTCTGCCTCACTGTCATGGAAGGAAGCAGTGGTGTGCAAACTTCACAGAATTTTTTAGAAGCAGTTTTGGACAACACACAGAGTTAGGATAAGGAAGGGTGCACCTGCCTGAGAAAGAGAAGGAGAAGGGAACACTACAGCATCAGCTATTCCCAACTCTGATGGCCGCCCTGAAAGGGACAGGGAACACTGAGACAAGGCCTTAGAAAATGCTTGGGCTCTAATATGTTTTTCTTCTTTCAATGCTGCTGAAAAGAAACACATCAGAGTACCCCCCTAACAAAACACCTTTTCAGTAAGATGAAACCTCCATGTGTTACCATCCGCTTCCTCAAAAACACTCTTCTAGGTCCTGGTGACACAGCAACTGTATTCCTACCCATGCAAAGACTTTGGATCAAACTACAGTCAGCAGCAGCCATACAATGCTGGTTTTAGCCTTTCACAGATTTGGGTAGATTGGCTACAACTAGGAGCATTAACCTTGAAGCAAAGCATCTGTCAGAAAATCTCTGAGTGCTGCTTTTTTCTTCCAAAATGCAGCACATCTCTCAAACTCTGAGCACAGCAGATTTCCTGCCAGTGGAACGGCTGCCCTCTTGAAGCTGTGCCCAAGCAACCCATGCTACAGAGCCGCACTTCAGCAGTGAGAACTACCGCAGAATCACATCCTCTGTGCCGAAGCACATGCAAAACCAGAGTGGGACAATTAGTTGAGACTCTGCATTTTCGCCTTTCATATCATTACCACACATCAGAACGCCATTTCCACCATGTGAATGATTTATAGTGGAAGTACAAAAATAGCTGTACACCTGCTTGAGAATACCACTGTAGAAGGATGAGGCAAACACTTCCCCCATGAGTTTAATAAATACAGCTTTTTTGGGGCTTTTTGTTTTTTTTTTTTTTTTTTTTTTTTTTTTTAAGCTGGAAGAGTTAGATGGTATCATGTTGTGCAAGGGAAGGAACAAGATATCAGTAGTATTTTTAAACCTGCATAACATGAGACCTTGGCTGGAAAAGCAACATAATGCACCAGCCAGACTTGGTGTGGTTTGCATTGGAAGTCCAGGCTTACAGAAACTTGACTTAGGCTCATTCTCTCTGAACATATTTTTTTTGCCATGAAAGCAAAGTGCAAGCAAGTTTGCCTTGGCACTAAAAGCCTTCTGCTACTGAAGAGCTACATTACTCTCTAGAGCAAATACTACTGATCTGCAGTCCAGGAATCACGTTAGGATCCCAGTGTTGCCAAAAGACTGGTCTCAGCCTGTTCTAATTTCTTACAAACAGGGAAAAAGATACACAGTGATCTAATGAGGGGCAAGAGAACAAAGACAAGTTTTTTGGGTTTTGCTTGGTTTTTTTTTAAAGGACCCTCATTATTTTATCTGCATGGATACATTTTTTATGGAACATTACCAAAATTTACGTACTGTCTCAACCTTATATTCTATGTTTAATTTTGCCATTTCATTCAATTTTTTTAGTAAACAGAAGTTCCTATCAAAACTGAAACACAGAACACTGTCCTATCTGCTGGGTCACATTTCTACCAACACACATTAACATACCTAAGTAAAAAAAAAGGGGAAATATGATTCAGTACTGTCTGTGTGTCTGAGAGCTCAGGAATTTGACTGCAGGGCACTTGCCTTGAAGGAAAAAAGAAATACCCAGGATCACTTACAATACTGGGCTGGGACAGATAAAGCATTACCTTCATGGTATTAGGCTGTAGGATCACCTATCTGCATAAGCACCAGTGAAGTAAGGGTTTTGTAGGACCTAAAGAAGTTGCAGAGATCTCAAAAAATCAATATAATCACATCTGTTCCTCATCTTGCATTCAGTTAGTTGGCTATACCTGATACAAGGAGACCAGATCAAAGACCCATGAAAGTGTTAGAATAGCCTTCCTAAATTCTGGTGATGGACAGGCCCACAATTTTCAAAGTCTTATAGAATGGGACTTTTTACAGTTCCTTTATACCATCAGTTATAATAAAGTTACACACATTTAAATAATAATTTGCTGTTATCTTAAAACACAACATATCATTTAGTTATTGCAAGCTATAATTTTGCACTGTGTATTTCTCAAGTGATGAGGGCAAATTCTAATACCCGCACAAACATAAATGCAGGGTTGTTTTTTTTTTTTCTCCCTGCAAGACATGATTAGGAAAAGCTTTCAGTAAAATACTGCGTCAACAAAAAGGTACTAAGATATTTAATATTAATTACCTAGGATCTTCTGTTGCTTAGGCTTTCTTGCTTCAAATAGTGGTAAATCAATATCGGACAAAATCACTATGTTAACTTCAGTCTGCAAGCTCCTCTTTTTAGTCATTAACCAGCTACTGAGGACTTCACAGTTGTAGTGGGAAACAAGTGCCTTTTTGAGTGTTGTCTGCAGAGGCAGAGGCGAGATGAACCTGAAGCTAGACTTTCCAGTGTAAATATAGGGGTGACAAATCCATATGGGCCATAGAGAATTTGTCACATGAACAAGGCAGGGCCAGTGCTCTGTCCTGGATCCTTTTAGTAATACAACAGGATATATAATTCCTCTCTTCAGGTGAGGGGAAAGACTTTTCAGAGAGGGAACCAGATCTTCAGCCAGCTGAAGAACTCACTGAAATTGCTTACCTCTCTTCACAGATTACCGAGAGACTTAGAAATTCTGTTTTCTTGGTTTATTCACCTCCGTTCAATGACTAGTGCGTGGTGGGATGGCACTGAGCCCTAGTGTCCCGCACCACTGAGGCAGAGGTTCATTTTATACGCCTCACGCAACAGATGGACTTTGCTGCCAGGGCTGTCCCCAAAGACCTCATTCTGGAGGTCCGTTGGTTCCTTAGCTCATCCCCAATTCCCAAACAGTGCTGCACCCAGAAGACATTTAGTCCTGAACATTTTTATCAACAAAGAAATACCTAGCATATTATCCTTCATTCAGCCTGTGTAGTTCCACAAGCTTGGTGCTCTGTTCCCTTTGCTAGGAAGACTCATTTCCAGGGACTTGCTGAAGGAGAAGTCACTTTTTATAGCTCTCTGCTACAACTCAGCTCTCAAAGAAAGCTGGGACCATTGGCTTGCGTCCCTGGCTCTCTTGCCTGCCACCACAGTGGCTGACAGCTTCCAGAGCTCTGCTGGGCACAGTCCACCCCCTGACATTTCTGCTGCCTTTTCAGTCAACTGCTTCATTGTGTTACCTCCTCACTGTCTGTATTCCTCTGCAGGGGAAAAGACACTTAATGCCACACCACATTATCTCTTTTTCCCTAGCTCAGGGCGCCCCGCTCTCAGGTCTCAGTCGCACACTTCATAAAACACAAAACAATTCCATCCACCAAGATGATTGAATTACCATTGCTGAAGAGTTCCTTGCTGATCAATGGGCATGCTGCTGTACAAATATCTTTCAGGTGTAATGGTTACATTTGGAGAAATGATCCTTGAACAAACTTCAGTGCGCAGCTCTTAGATTCTTGTCAGGCTTACTATATAAATACATAGTCTATAAATAACATCCATCATTAATATGGACTACTACAAGGAGAGCCATCACAACAGAACTTTGTTTCAGGATAAAAGGTTTATCTATCGCTTTTAAAATGGTTTAAATCATTGAAGCACAGCTCTGGTAGCGAGCCAGAAATATTTACGTCTGTTTGGACAGCGCCAGACTGGAAATGTATTGTACAGAAATAGATTTTACCAGCCTTTCAAAATAATATTCCAAAGGGCTTATTAATGTCAAGGGCCCAATAACTGTTTCTTCTGACTTTTCAACCTTATTTCTCTAATTGAATTTTCCTTACTTTTCATATATTATTGTTGTTCCTTTAAAATTAATATTACATGATAATAACAAATATAGTATGACAGCATTCTAACAAAACAAAACAAAAAATCAAATTACTTACCATTCATTTCAAACATCATAAAAATTATTTTGATTTTTTTTCTTTCTTTTAGCCTTCCTTATTGACTATGAGAAGACTGAGGAGTTTTAGCTATTTCGATACTCCTACAGAATTACAGAAGCTAAATGGAAAAAAGAAAAGCTTGCTTTGGTCTCTTTAACCCAGTTTGTAGGGACAGCATTGTTTTTTCACGATACCACTTTATTCTATCCATGAAAAAGACATTGTAAAATTTCTGTATGCTAAACTTCTACAGATCCTGGGGCCTGGCAGTTTTGACTGAAGCCAGTGGACACGTTCAGATGCTGGCACCCTTCTCTACAGATCTGTTTTCAGGATTGGTGCCTAGTTTCCAGCTTATTTTTATTACTTAGGTTAAAAATGTTTTGATTATAGATCATGTTATTGTTTTTCACTTTTATTTTTAAATGTTAGTCCTTAAATATTTAATCAATAGCTACTTTATATAAACTGCAAAGAGCTTTTCATTCACATATACAGGCCCACAAAATGCCCAGTTATTTCTGAACTGCAAGTCCCTTGTTTTAATTAGAAATCCCTGATGCCTTTAAAATAATATAAGCCAAGATACATCTTTTTACATGATGTATATTCTGAGAAGAGCAGGACCATCTCCCAAAACCTCATTTTTTTCATTTTGTCTGAATCTCACTTTCCCTGTGGTCTGACTCCATGTGATCTAATTTAATTGTTCTTGATGGCAGCAGTTTTTCAGTCCTCCCTCATATTTTTGGATGAGCTAGGGGGAATACCTGTATTATCCAATGGGTAGCGTTCAAGCCCGATAGGTGGAAGACCCAGGTTCCAGCACCTGTCCTGATGACTCTTCCACTATTTACGTGAAAAGCTTCCCAAAGAGATGCAGGTCATACGGGTCATATTGCAGCCCTATTCACACTGCTTTGCACTATCAGCTTAACTTCCAGTCTATCTTCTTCTATGTTAATTTTAGAGAACACATGGAATTTGAAACTATGCACTACAGGAACTGTCTTTGTACAATTTACCTTCACCAACCTCCTCTCTTGGTGTAGACAGTTTAGATGGCAGCTTAGGAGGCAGAGGTCTACGAAGCAGTTTTAGGTGCTCAACCACTTTCTGCTTTGCCTTTGTTCCTGCTGTACAACTGAAGATATTTCAAACAATCAGAAAAATCTGACAACAAGGCAAAACAAAAGAAACAGTCATGTCTAGCTTAAGGTGCTGAACTATAAATGTCTGCTCAGATAAACCAGGTGATAAAAGAATCATAAAACAGAAGTGTCCAAAAAGGGCATTTGTTCTCTTAGTGACTGATTCAACAGTTTTTCTAGTTATCCTTAGTGTTTCAGGAAATAATTCAGTGATATTATTTAAAAAAAAAATAAGAGAGCTATTGTATTAACTTCGGAATGCTTGCATTAAAGAATGTTTTTCAGCACCTCTGTCACAGAAGGTGAGGCAATTGTTGTTTTTAATCTCTGAGCCAAAGGAGGAGCAGTAAAATAGAGAAACACTCCATGTCAAGCATCCTGAAAGCTCCCGGAAACAGTTTTCTGCTGGATAAACAGATTTAATAAGAGCAAAAGTTAACCCTGGTAAAAGGCCGAGTCTGCAAGTAGCAATTTTATGCTTCTTTCTGGCTTCCTATTAATTTATGAATGCATACAATGATACTGATTTCAATCAAAGAACCCCTGATTTCGTTTCAGAAATCCTCTTACTAGTAGCCAAGCTCAGCAAATCTCTGATTCACAGTAATTTTCAAGATTATCTACATCCTAAATTGCAGAGTTCAGGGTGGGGTGGTGGTGGTGTAGGGCTAAAAACATGTAAGACATCACACAGTATAAAGACTCGGTCCTAAAGAATGGAAAATCAGAAGGAAAACACGGAAGAGAAAGCATTGATGAAGGTGACTTTGAAGAGAAACTGAAAGTACCATCAGGAAACTAATGGCTCACAGGAAGATTTATAAAGATTAAGAAAAGTGTCACATACAGCTAGAAGCAAGGACATCTCCAGGCAAAAAAAATTTCAATAATTTAATTTGAAAGTAGATAAACTTGAGACTTGGGTGCAATTTTGCATGTGGACACGATTAATTTAAATGAAGCATAGCATTATATAAAACTGTGATGAAAAGAAAAAAATACTGTGATGAAAAGAACGAACACAGTCCTGAAGCGTAAAAGCAGGACTGAGTTCAGATTTGACACTTAGCTAATGGACTTGAATGACAGTTAAACAAGGGGATGGAGAAAGGAAGAAGCAGGGGAAGCTTGAAGAGAAAGCCCGGAATTCAGTTTTAGCCATGCTGAGTTTGAATAAATGGTCAAACATTGCAACAAGATGAGATACCACTACACAAAAATTACTGGAATCTGGCATGGCTCATGATGTTAACCAGAGGCTGGGGACAGCATCCTTGCAATAAACTGGAGGCACAGAAGGAAGAATATAATATTAAAAAAAAAACCAAACAACCCAACAACAACCGAAAAACCCCACAATGCAGGACTTCTTAAAAAGCCAAATAAGATGAGTTTCAAGAACAGGAACAAAACACTCTATAGCTATGCCTGGACTTCCCTGGTGATACACTGCATCTTATCATTCCAGCCTTTCACTCTTCAGGATAAGGGTTCTGGCACCTGGCACACGGATCATAGCATAGGATAATAATTCAGGTTGGAAGACACCTCAGGAGGTCTCTAGTCCAACCTCCTGCTCACAGCAGAGTTGATTATGAAGTCTGAGCGGATTACTCAGAGCTTTACAAAAGGATGGAGACCTCACAAGCCCTCTGGGCAACCTCTGGGCCTCCATTGACAAAAAATAAAGACATAGAGTGCACATCCAGTTAGGGCACACATCTAAAGATACATAAATGCTCTTGTTTTCTCTTTTACAGGTAGCTTCTGTTGAAACTGGCTGACAGATCAAGAAGGGTGAGAAATGTTCTCAGGCTTGGTTAAGAAGAAATCAGTGCCTTGAGGAGCACTGCCTGCAAATTACCCAGGGGCCGAACAGACTGGAAAGAAATGAAGAAGGAAGTGAGGCGAAAGAACTGATAGTGATTGTACGCAGCACGTTCAGTTGGCTCAGAGTCAGGGAAGGAGGTGAAAGCACCAGAGGAAACCTGAAGTTATGGTGATGGGCGAGGTGGATAAGAAGGAAAGCAGGAGACTGGCTGGGGACAGTGGAGCAAATGCAGGGCAGACAAGAAACCATACTGTTTCTGGCAGGGAAGGAAGATAGAGTTGTTCAAGCTGCTAGAGACAGGAAGGATAAATGGAAGCCAAAGGGAGAGGGAACAGCACTTTCTCATGAGATAAAATCTCATTATAGTTGGTGAGATCCTAGGTAAAAAATGAAAGCAGAACTGAGAAGTATAGACGGTAGCTGCAAAAACATGGCTGTGGTCACTACCGTAGGTCTAATTTAGTTCAAGACACCAGACAACAAGACTCAGCAACACTGAAGAAGGGAAGAAGAAAAATAGTAGTGGGGAAATTCAGCACGGTGAATATGCAGGAGCGGAGCAAAGGATACAGGAGCAAAGGAAGGAGGTGTCTGTGATGAACTCTGCCAGGCAGAGACCTTGCTACGGGAGAAGAGCAAAGTCAGGGGCAGAAGAGAGCAGGGGAAAATAATTTACAACAAACGTACCATGAAGAAGGAGAGCGGCGCAGAGCGATTTCAGATGTGGATCAAAAGAAACCTTGATACAGTTGTATTCTGCTCTAACCATGACCAAATATCAGGAACTTTCTGCTGCACGGCATCAAAACCAGGTTAATGCTGACCAGGAAAAAGCATCTGTTCAGTGTAACAGCTCAGAGCAAAACTCTTTACAGAGGTACCCTTTTAAAAATTTATTTTCTTGAGC
This sequence comes from Pelecanus crispus, assembly GCF_030463565.1. Lineage (NCBI taxonomy): Eukaryota > Metazoa > Chordata > Aves > Pelecaniformes > Pelecanidae > Pelecanus > Pelecanus crispus. The sequence goes on along the minus strand of NC_134643.1, from coordinate 194,483,902 downwards.
AATATAGTAACAGTACAGTGTAATAAACAATACAAATAAGATACAACATTGTGCTTGGTTTTGTTCTTCACCCTGAATCTTTCGCACCTTCAAGCAGAAATTTTCCCTTCTTCTTATCATAGTTTTTACATCTTTGTTTAAAAGGTGTCTTGCAGAGCACTGTCCAATGCAAGCAGAACAGACAAACCTTTGACCAGGCTCAGCTCCTGCCTCTAAGAAGGGGCAGCTCAGTATCACCATGCAAACATCTCCAAACACTGTACACACACTCAGGACTTCTTACTTTGGTTCATCCATTCGTAGAATCGTAGAATCGTTTAGGTTGGAAAAGACCTTTAAGATCATCAAGTCCAACCATTAACCTAACACTGCCAGGTCCGCCACTAAACCATGTCCCTAAGTGCCACATCTACATGTCTTTTAAACATTTGCAGGGATGGGGACTCAGCAACTTCCCCAGGCAGCCTGTCCCAGTGCTTAACAACTGTATTGGGTTTGCATGGCAAGGTTTAGGGAGCAGGGGGGCTAGAGGGGTGGCTTCTGTAAGAAGCTGCTAGAAGCTTCCCTATGTCTGACAGAGCCAATGCCAGCCGGCTCCAAGACGGACCTACTGCTGGCCAAGGCTGAGCCAACCAGCAACAGCGGTAAGTGCCTCTGGGATAATATATTTCAGAAGCGGGGGAAAAAAGAACCTGCACAACTGCAGCTGGAGTGAGGAGTGAGAATATGTGAGAGGAACAACCCTGCAGACCCCCAGGTCAGTGCAGAAGGAGGGGCAGGAGGTGCTCCAGGCACCGGAGCAGAGATTCCCCTGCAGCCCCTGGTGCAGCCCATGGGGAGGCAGCTGTGCCCCTGCACCCATGGATGCCCACGGGGGAGCAGAGATCCACCTGCACCCGGGGAGGACCCCACGCCGGAGCAGGGGGATGTGCCCAAAGGAGACTGTGACCCCGTGGGAAGCCCACGCTGGAGCAGGCTCCTGGCAGGACCTGTGGACCCGTGGAGAGAGGAGCCCACGCTGGAGCAGGTTTGCTGGCAGGGCTTGGGACCCCGTGGGGGACCCACGCTGGAGCAGATCATGAAGAACTGTAGCCCATGGGAAGGACTCACGTTGGAGTTCATGGAGGACTGTCTCCCATGGGAGGGACCCCATGCTGGAGCAGGGGAAGAGTGTGAGGAGTCCTCCCCTGAGGAGGAAGGAGCAGCAGAGACAACATGTGATGGACTGACCACAACCCCCATTCCCCGTCCCCCTGTGCTGCCTGGGGGGGGTGGCGGGTGGGGGCAGGAAGAAGGGAGGGGTGGGGGGAAGGTGTTTTAAGATTTAGTTTTTATTTCTCATTGCCCTACCCTGATTTGACTGGTAATAAATTAAACTGATTTTCCCCAGGTCGAGTCTGTTTTGCTTGGGACCGTAATTGCTGAGTGATCTCGCCCTGCCCTTATCTCGACCCACGAACTTCTTGTGATATTTTCTCTCCCCTGTCCAGTTGAGAAGGGGAGCGACAGAGCGGCTTTGGCAGGCACTTGGCATCCAGCCAGGGCCAACCCACCACAACAACCCTTTTGGTGAAGAAATTTTTCCTCACAGAATCATATCCAACCTAAACCTCCCCTGGCGCAGCTTGAGCCCATTTCCTCTCGTCCTGTCGCTAACTACATGGGAGAAGAGACCAACACCCACCTCACTACAACCTCCTTTCAGGTAGCTGTAGAGAGCGATAAGGTCTCCCCTCAGCCTCCTCTTCTCCAGGCTAAACAACCCCAGTTCCCTCAGCCGCTCCTCATAAGGCCTGTGCTCCAGACCCTTCACCAGCCTCGTTGCCCTTCTCTGGACACGCTCCAGCACCTCCATGTCTGTCTTACAGTGAGGGGCCCAAAACTGGACACAGTATTCCAGGTGCGGCCTCACCAGCGCCGCGTACATGGGGACAATCACCTCCCTGCTCCCGCCGGCCCCCCCACCCGCCCCGCACAGGCTGCCCCGGCCCTGCCGCCTCCCCCCTCCCCCCCCAAACCGCGGCTTCCCGCCCTCGGGGGCGAGGCCAAAGCGAGGCGACGCCAAAGCGAGGCGAAGGGGGCGTGGCCGGGGGGGGGCGTGGCCATGCGGGGAGTGGGCGGGGCGGGGGCGGGGCCGGCCGGCGCGGCGGGGCCCGGCGGGGGCGGAGGCGGAGGCGGGGGCGGGCGGGGGCGGAGGCGGCGGGAGCGGGCGGAGGCGGGGGCTGCGGCAGCGCGCCCGCCCCGGGCGCCCGGCATCGCCTGTTGCAGCGCGGCTCCTGGCTGGTAACTATTCTTACAGTAATCCTTACCTCCTTGGGACTGAGATGCCATTTTGTTTGAGGGAGTAACTGTAGAGTGAGATTGCCATTGTTCTCTTGCTAATAAATACATACGTGCGTGTATGTTCGCCAGGGAGGGGCCGGGGAGAGCGGTGCGGGGGTCCCGGCGGCGGTGGAGCCCGGCGGGGAGAGCCTGCATGGTGGGGGGGGGGGGCTGGAGAAGGGGCTCCGCTGCCTCCGGTTTGGCGCTCCGGCCGAGCACAGCAGCGGCCCGCTGCCGGCCCGCGGGGTAGCAGGTGTCCGTCGGGGGGGGGTTCGTCGTGCAAACTGGGTCGAGCTGAGCCAAACCTCTTCAGATTAACCTGAGGAATAGAATCAATTTCAGCAATAGACCCGGCGCTGCAGTCCTGGTGCAGGCAAACCCCGTTTGATCTAAGCGTGAGAGAAATTTTGCCTGGGTATAAAGTGTGTTGGGAGTGACTGGGAAAGGTGGAGCAGGGCGGAGAGGGGGACTGGGCAGGACAGGGAGGGGTGGGACGCCGGAGGGGAGGCAGTTTTAGCATCTCTGTTAGCTGAAAACGACCTCATTAGGTGGCACTTAGGGACCGATGAGTAGTCTGCATCTGTGTTACGTGAACGCTGACCACCAAGCATCGTTTCCTGTGTCAAAAACTGCTCAGCTGATACATTTAACCTTAGCATTTATGTTTTAAATCCCTTTTTGTCCACAGGGTCCCGCTAAAGACAACTTCTTTATAGCGGTAATAGTTTTGAGAATTTCTGAAGGGCATTTCCTTTGCCTCACTATGGAAATGAAGAACCTGGTTTGCATGTTGCAGATGACTCTGCTGTTTGTCCCCTGCCTGCAAGGTTAACGTTTCCCTACCAGGCTGGCAGCAATCAATTTCCCTCTCTTGCCTCTGCTTCTGCTCTTCCTTTGCACGTATTCCACTGCGGAAAGTGAGTGGAATAGGCTAAGGGAAAAATTTGGATGTCTTTCCACAAAAGAAACTGCGTAAATGAAATTAAAGGTGTGGCCGCAACGTGCATAATAGATGCCAGAGGGGAATTAGCTATGTAACACACTGAGGCATTTACATTTTTTTATGTAATCGTCATTGACAAATCAATACGGTGCCCGGGTGATTTATTTTATGATTGGCTTTTACGCTTAGCGGGACGAGATTCAAAGCAAAACATCACAACGAAGAAATACACCTTACACGCGCGCCGTGCCAAATGGAGAGCTCTCCCCCATTAGGCTGTAAGATCGTTTGGGCAGCTCTGGTGTCACCGTCCTTGCACAGTAGCGATGGTTGCATCTCCTCCAAGGCGTGGCCACCCGCTGCGTGGTGCTTGGGGGTCCGAGGGCTGGCCAGTGCGGCACCCCACCTCCCGCCACGGCACCCCCTTCTGTGGGAGGCAGAATGGGGGTGTTCATGACTGCCTTTGGGTTTGGAGTTAAGGTAGGACCAGGGTGAGCATCCGGACTTGGAAGCCCAGACAATCTTGTGGTGGGCTGACCCTGGCTGGATGCCAGGTACCCACCAAAGCCACTCTGTCACTCCCCTTCTCAACTGGACAGGGGAGAGAAAATGTAACGACAGCTCATGGGTTGAGATAAGAACAGGGTGAGATAATTCAGCAATTACCGTCATGGGCAAAACAGACTTGACATGGGGAAAATCAGTTTAATTTATTACCAGTCAAACCAGAGTAGGATAATGAGAAATAAAAACTAAATCTTAAAACACTTTCCCCCCACCCCTTCCTTCTTCCCGGCTCCATTTCACTCCCGATTTTCTCTACCTCCTCCCCCCAAACAGCACAGGGGGACAGGGAATGGGCGTCGCGGTCAGTTCATCACACGTTGTCTCTGCTGCTCCTTCCTCCTCAGGGGAGGACTCCTCACACTCTTCCCCTGCTCCAGCGTGGGGTCCCTCCCACGGGAGACAGTCCCACGGGCTACAGTTCTTCATGAACCGTTCCAGCACAGGTCCCTTCCACGGGGTGCAGCCCTTCAGGAGCAGACTGCTCCAGCGTGGGTCCCCCGCGGGGTCCCAAGCCCTGCCAGCAAACCTGCTCCAGCCTGGGCTCCTCTCCCCACGGGTCCACAGGTCCTGCCAGGAGCCTGCTCCAGCGTGGGCTTCCCACGGGGTCACAGTCTCCTTTGGGCACATCCCCCTGCTCCGGCGTGGGCTCCTCCCCGGGTGCAGGTGGATCTCTGCTGCCCCGTGGGCATCCATGGGTGCAGGGGCACAGCTGCCTCACCATGGGCTGCACCAGGGGCTGCAGGGGAATCTCTGCTCCGGTGCCTGGAGCACCTCCTGCCCCTCCTTCTGCACCGACCTTGGGGTCTGCAGGGTTGTTCCTCTCACATGTTCTCACTCCTCTCTCTGGCCGCAGTTGTGTAGGTTCTTTTCCCCCTTCTTAAATACATTATCCCAGAAGCCCCACTGCCATTGCTGGTTGGCTTGGCCTTGGCCAGCAGTAGGTCCCTCTTGGAGCCAGCTGGCATTGGCTCTATCAGACATAGGGAAGCAGAAGCCATCCCTGTAGCCCTTCTGCTACCAAAACACAAACCCAATATAAATCTCAAGTCCCCTGGTCAGATGTAGGCATATGCACTGAAGATGACACCCTGAGGAAGGCTAGGAGGATACCCGAAGGATACCAGAATCCTCCTACTGAAACATTTTGTATGTGTTCATGCTGTTGACAGTGAAATACTGGGTTGCAGTTTTCCCTTCCCCACAAAATGTGGAATTTTTTGACTGGCAATAGGGATAATCCAAGAAACCCTGGCCAAAATTTGTAGTTTTTCCTCAAGAGAGCACGGACTTCAGCAGGGTTAGTAGTTTCACTAACATGCACGAAGCCAAGCATTTGGCGGGTGGGACATCGGGTCGGCCCAGGTACAGCAGATGATGGTACTACGCTTGGGCTTGGCCAGGTCCCTTCTGCCAGGTACCCGCTGGCAGGGGTGGTAGGGGAAGCCTTCCCTGCAGTGCCATCTCCTGGGTCTGCAGCGGTGTCCGTATGTCTGTATGGGCCAGTGCTAGGTAGTGTGCGGACCCCAGACTGGAAACCCTGCTGGTTGAATATGAAAGAGTGTGATTTAGGCTTCCTCTCCCAAGGAAGTTTCACATCCTGTAATTTGCAAGCGGGATGAAATTTTGGTCTTATAAGGGCTCCTGGCAAAACTTCTCCAAGCTTCAGTGGGAATGGTTTTTTTCTCCTTTCCGATGAGAGGAATAATGTGGCTTTTGTGTTTGCAAGATCAAGGCCTGTCTTTTTTTATTTCTGCGTAAAAGGCAGGGACAAGAGCTGTGCTTAAAACGCTGCCTCACTCAACAGCTTCTGTGAGTTCTCCCTGCTGGGAAAGAGCCTCTTTCCATTTTCTGTTCCAGACCCTTCCCACGGCGATGGCAGGGGCCATGACAGCAGCTGGGTGGTGGCACAGCCATCCGAGCGGGTGTCTGGTGTGGTAAGAGACGCGGGAGGGGCTGTGGCCAGATCCCCAGCAGTGTCTGGCGCTGATCTCCATCGGTGATCTGTCTTGGGTGACTGGTTGGATGGTGCTTCCACCAGCTGCTTCCAAAATCACCCCTCTATTCTTTTACTGATTGTTAAGATGTACTAATAGTGAGGGAGAAGGTCAGCAACAGCGGCAGTCCCGTAATGGAGTATGCTATACATGTTATTTCTGAGTTAGAAAACAAGATGAAACTCAGATGAAACTCCCTTTCCCACTCCACCACATCACGCGGTGCTTCCTCACCATTAACGCTTTCTCTCTCGCATCCCATCACCGTCTCTAGGAAAAGACCTGCAATTCCTCAGTTTTCCCGTATGCAACACACACTTCAGATAGCCCTTGCTCCATTAAAGGTACGATGCTAAAAAATAAGTCCTCAGATAACTGATACCCTCTGATCATCCATGCAAAATCAGAGAAAGGAGCAGCGAGGAACTGTAGGCAGGGCTGTGTTGGAAAGGAGATCAAGAGGAGGAACTCAGAGATAAACGTCTTCTGCTCCTCTGCATGCACATGTATAACCCGTACAATTGCTAAATAACCAGACTTATTCATTTACATAATTATTTATTTATTTATTTTACAGGTAACCCACAGATTTTTCTCATGAAAATACAATCATTCATCAGAAATTATATTATTTTCCTTGTTATCAGAGAATCCACATTTTTGGTTTTGAGGGCTGGATGAAATAAATACCAGTTGCAACAGTGTGGGTTACCAAAATGGAATGATTTTCATCCAGAAGAAGCTAGAACCATGCCGCTAGTCTTCCTACTGACCTTTAGTATTGGCGACATAGGGATCACACAACTGGAAAATTCACAAATTGGTAATAGCATTACAAGGTGGACTTGAGGGATGGATTTCTAAATTGATGGTGTACCCTGCAAAGACAACATCTGCTGCTTTTCTTTCAGTATTTTGCTTTTCTCAGGCTCTCCCTGTGCTGCCTGTGGGAAGAGACCCTCTGGAGAGCGTCCGACCAGAGCCCCCGACCCAGCCGGCTCTCGGGAGCCCTGAAGTTGGTCCCGCTGTGTGCAAGCTTAGGGGCCTGAGTCGGATGCTCAGTGTGAGGGAGGGGAATGCTCCCTGTGTAAATATCTGCAGTCTGTAGGCTTCCTCTTTTCCTTCCTACCCTACCTAGTGACCTGGTGACCCGTAGTATATACAGTGCATTAATTTCCTTCTCTCTTATAGGGAGACAGCTAGTCCACTTAATCAGCATTTTGAATAAACCTAATTTATTTTTTAATCTGCTTTAGCCATATTTAATCTCTTTCTATTGTGATCATCCTTATACTTTTTTTTTATTTTTAGGGTTTTATTCTGAATCAGTATTTAACATATTTCCCTAGTTAACATTTCCCTAGTTTAAAATTTATTTATCGTGGTTGGTTTTCATTATTGAACCTTCTATATCTACTCTTCCTTTCCTGTTGTCATATTTTAGCACTAGTAGACCTTTATTAGATTGTGAGTGTACGCCCCTGACTACTACTGTTTCAGGAAGCCACTGCAGTTGTAGGGTTTTTTCTTTAAAGAAAATCTCACAAGGAGGTCAACACATTTCATTTTGTTCTTGCAAGCCCTTATCCTGCAGAAAGTGAACCGTTTTAGCTGGGAACACTCATACGTAAGAGCTAAGTAATCACGTATGCTTTTACATCAGAAAAGTTTCCTTCCTTGTAGCATTGCATTTTAATGTAACCCACTGAGCATGAGATTTGGGTAGATGAACGCCAGAGGTCCCTTCCAGCCAACACATCCGCGGTCCTTTCTTTTCAGCCTCTTTAAACTGGGTACCACAGGATGGAAAAGTGTGGTTAAAACTCTAGTGTCAAAGTGTTTGGGACAGCAGAATGGCAGCACAGGCCTTTCACATCATGCTTAAATCAGTGAGTCCAAAAGTTTTTGGAAAAGGAGGTCAGCATCATTTCTGGAATTGATTTCCCCAAAGTTAAAGCACTGTAAAACTGCAGTAAACAAAATATTTGTTTTGGAGACCTGAGTATTTTACAAAATGTTTTTGTTCCCGTAAGCAGAAATAGCCGTATTTCTTATGAAAGTGGAATTTCTTTCCCCATAACAGTTCCTGTCACTGTAGTGTTGTGTTGCCTAAACCTGAAATGAAAGCAGTTTTGTTAACCTTTTACAAATGCTTGCTGCCATGTTAGGATTGAATTGCCTATCCCTCTCAGAGCAGAAAAAAAATACAAAAAACGTTTCATTTTCTTGTGTGTACTGGTAAAAGGGAGCCAGTATGCTGGGTAAGAGTGGAATGGAGTGAAAAAAATTCTGAAATAAAGCCAGAGTTACTGCTTCTTTTTTTTTTTTTAACAATAGTTTTATACGGTCATCACGTTAAATAACAAGGAAGGAAAAATGGAGACCCCAGTGTCTGCTGTTAAGCAGAAGTCTCAGGTTGAATCACTGAAGACGTACATAAAAATAGTATCTTTAGAAACAACTTCTTGTTTCATGACATGTAAAGATACCTGAGAACATTCTCTAATTTTTATATAAAAAAGTTTTTGAATTAACAACTGTAGGAAGTTGTCAATATAATTTTTCTTCTACTGCTTATGGGAAGAACTCAAAAGGTGAGATTTCAGTGTATCTTACAGACAAATGCTTCTTCGCATTTACAAGAAAATAAATAATTTATGCTATGTATCAAAATCTCTTTACAAATGATACAACTTTTACCCTACTTTTAAATTCAAAAGCATCTGTACTCCTAAGCATCCACAAACTTCTCTAGCATTTATGCCCTGTTGTTTTGTATACAGTCCTTGCTTGCCTGACATTCTGTAAAGAGAAATGTGAAACTCAATTTGTGAGATTTTTTATAACAAAATATTGGTAATAAACTCCTGAAAATGTAACTGGCTCCTATTAGTTAGCTTTGGCAGACTGTTTTTCTCTTCTTCCCTTCCCCATATCTTTGCTGATTTATGTACAGGCAGGTGTCACGACTTTGCTCCTCGTTTTTTTCACCTGTGAAAAGCAGGCCAGAGTTTTCAAAATAAAACTTAGCTTTCATATTACCCAGTTTAAGACATGAAAAAAATAGAAGTGTCTCTGGAAAGTGCTGAGCAGCTCCTGTCAGAGAGCCGTACTGTACTCCTCGAGGTCCCAGGGAAGAGGATGCATCCAGCCTTTCTGGAAGACCCGCAGCCTAGAAGTTCGTGGAAATCCTTGGGTTCTGGATCTCAGAATTCACCCAGTTCCACTGAGGGTTAGAGAAAACAGCAAAGACCACACAACAGAAGTGCAAATAGCTTGAATTACGTTTTGCAGGCACAGTGAGGTGATTTGCATGTTAGCGACTTGATCAGCTTGGCTTTAATGAGCAAAGTTAATCAGAACTGTGATTAACACAGGAAGTGTGAGCAGGGACACGCAATGAGCAACAATGTCAGGACATTTATTTTTGCCTATGAATTAAAATGAAGTAGTTCATGCTTTTTTTTTTCTAAAAAAACCCCCAACTTAGTCTCTCCTAACAGCTCTATTTTAAAATACCCACCTTGCCATTTCTCCTGAGCATGCTTTCCCACCGGCTTGGACCCTGCGCATCAGGGGGGTCCTCACCGACTGCTCTGTTGTAAGTCTAGGCAGAGTAACTCCTAGCTTGGACACTCAGCTTAGCTCCCCTTGCTAAAAAAGACCAAGAAGCAGAGGAAAGCATCCTCCTCACCAGGTACCCAAAGCCAAACGCCTTGCCAAGCTGGCTGGTGGGGTTGCCCCCGTAAAGAAGCCATCTCTGAATATGGGAGCAGGCTCCCCTGTACCAGGTGGGAGAGACCTGCGGTGCCATCAAGTGATAAGCCTGGGGGCATCTGCTGCCTGCGAAGTGGTGCAGTAATAACATAGACCTCACATGGATAGATGGTGTGAGGGGACACTGGGGCGGAGGAAGGGGAGTACCCTTCCTGATGAGGTGGGGTCATCGGCCCCTGGAGGTCTCCCATGCTCATGAGAACGTGTTTCTCAGAACTAACACCATCCATAAACTATTTAAAAAGAAACTGTCTTTGAATATGCATGTCAGTAGGAAGCCTGATATTTGCAAAAGCTGTTGGGTTTTAGGTAGTATTGGAGGTGTCAGTATGCACAGGGCATTTGGGATAAATTATTAAAAAAAAGTCCTGCTTTTTTTTTTTCATCCTTCTGGTGATGATCAATGTTTTACAGGATGAGGCAGTAATCAGTTTCTTTATTCTTATATTGCAAACATAGTTCTTATATTGTCTGTTTGCCTCAGAGAGATTGCTAGGTCAAAAAAGAGATACCAAAGGAGAGATACTTCCCAGAAAATGAGAAAGGGATTTATAGTCAATCAGAGAAGGGAAATGTCCTTACTAAAGATCCTTTAGACCCACCTTCAATCTCCTGTAAGTAACAGGATAATTGACACATTTAGCATCTGATTTCTAGTATCAGAAGGAATCAAAATATTTGTTAATATTAATCACTTTTTTTTAAAAAATACCACCCTTCCCCTGCCTTCTTTTCATTTTGGGTGTTCGTTCAGTTAAAAAGGCAGTGCAGTCTTAACGCTGTGATATACCAGTGAGCCCCAGTGTTTTTGTGTGGATGCTACACGCATAGATGAAAAAACAGTTTTTCAAGCCAATTCAAAGGCAGCCCTCAGGTGAGGATTGGCATTTTACACTAATTTTTAGATAACCCCGTCTGGCTGCCCTTGCTGCAAAGCTTTGAGTGTCCAAGCATTCGCCTTTGCCTGCAGTTCTCATTTGTATCCCAATGTCCAGACTTCATCAACATCTACTTTCACAGTTACATGTCCCACATAGGCAAGCAGAAAGTCAGAAGAGGAAGGACTGTCCAGTGGTTAGACCACTATTTCAAACCATGGGAGAGCGCTCTCAGATACATATATTAAAAACGTGTCTTTTTTTAAATAAGAGAAGTAGAATACATTAGGCAGCGGCAGCTCAGTTGCTACTAGCATTTGAGGTAGCTTCTTTAAGCAAACTCAGGTATTTCTGCACTCTTCTGCCTTCAGTGTCTACATGGCCTTAGTTAAATGGGTTTGTGCAACCAATGGTAACCAGAAATCCTAGTAGCTGCAAGAGAGGTATCCCCTTAGGCTGTGACCACCATGTATCTGCCATCTATTTATCCTCTCATCCTTCCTCTCAGAGCCTTGTGGTGGGATTTGAGGACTCTCCTGTGTTGGCCCAGGTGCACAGAACCCATACAGTGGTGTGTCCCAGAAATTTTGGGCAGAAGCACACAGCCTTTGCTTAAATGCTGACTTATTTTGCAAGGGCAGGTAGGAAGACCTGCTGAAAAGATGGCCTTTAGTAAAAGCTGGGGTTTGCGGCTGCAGGTACCTATGTGCTGGGAAGGAAGGGAGACCATAAAACTTTGCAGGGAGGCTGCAGAGCAGCTGGTGCACGGGATTTTAGTAAATGCACAGTAATTTTTCTCTCACTCCTGAGTCAACATCTCTTGTGTTCATCGCTGGAACATACCCTTGGGCATAGAGTAGCTGGAGCATCAGAGTTCATATGCCAGCTGTCCTCACAGTGCCTCATTCATGTGGCCATGGCCAGAAATGCACCTTCCAAAGGTGTCCCTGAGCTTTAAGTAGAGAAAGCCCACAGTACTGAAATCTGACTGGGATGTGGAAATACGCTTACGTTTAAAATGAAAGGTAACAGCTCTTCAGCCATGGAGGAAAGAGAGATTACAACATACAGCTGAAACTACCGAGGAAATGTGAACAGGCTGAACTAAATCTAGTCTTTGAAAAAGCACCTGCAAACCTTCTTGTTTAAATGTGATTTACAAGTCAGAGCCTGCAGCATGCAGTTGAGCACACACTTACAGTATCAGTGTGCTGCGCAGGAGCACAGCGGGTCTTCTCTGTGAAATGAGTTAGGAGAAGATTGGTTTGTAGTGGATCGTTGCAGGCCATCAGAGCCACCCCCCAGTTTTTCTTCCTCTTCCTGTTGCAGCTGCAGGAACAGCTCACATGCAGAGCAGGGACAGGGACCAGCCAGACTGTTGCGATTTTTCTTCAGCATGAGATCTTCACCTGGCTCTGCTATAGTTTTGCTGCCTGGTGTTTCTGACAGCTGAAGTGGGTATTTCATTACACACTACTCAGTCATGTAATATGTAACGCTGTGAAGAGCTGAAGAACATACTTTGTTATACCTGAAACTTAGATACTTTCCACACTAACGCTTAGAAAAGGATGTAGAGTTGCTGTCACGTAGGAAACTCGTTGCTGCTCATGTGAAGCTCATAACTCACCAGGTGGGAAAAGGCAAAGAAATGCCTGAAGGAGCATTAAACCAGCCAAAGCAAGTTTAACCAGCAGGCAGAGTGCTCCTGCCACTCTTGACACTCAGCCCTCTTTGCCTTGAGATATTTGGTCATTTGTGCCAATCTTTTATCTCAGTCTCATTCCACCTCTCCTGTGTGCCTGTCCTTCAGCCCTGGCTAGCAAAGGGGATTGAAATAAAAACCGAAGATGCTCTTGCTTTCTTCTCCCCCCACCCTTTGTGGCTCTTTAAATGGTGGTGGTGCAGTAAACCATCCTTCTGTCTGTCTATATCTGGTTTCTCTTACCTCCCTCTCTGTCTCATCTGGGAGAGCGCAAGCCCTTTGGGGAAGCTTTCTTTCTTATCCTCTGTCTTTCTTCATTCCTGGAACCACAGCGCTCAGAGGCTGCAGGAGCTCTTGTAGAAACCACCCCTAGGAACAAAGATGACACAAAGATGCGAAGGGAAAAAAACGTGAACACCCAGGAACATTCTGGAAGAAAAATTTCCCACCACATTACCCATTCCTTTATGCAAACCTGAGGTGCCAGGGAGGATGGTTTCTGGCCAGCACTTCACAGTGACTGAGGCCATTTTCATCCTTGAGCAGTAAGGTGGTTCATTGTACCTGGTCCCAGGTTTTGGAGTGGACTTCATGGCCAGTCTGTACATATTGACCGTGGCAGAGCTTGCCAGGCACATCTTTGCCACCGGCTTCAGTGGGAACATACCTGGCAGAACGGGACTGGCAACCCCAGGGTGGATGTGTAGGTACTCCTGCCTGTGGAGATCTGCAGAGGACTTACTTGCAGCTTCTTTGGCTCGGTCCTCCCACATGTGGAGCCTGCAAAACACCACCAGCACTGCTGGGTGTTGGAGCTGCAGGAGGAAATAATCTCATACTGATGGTGCACCAAGAAATCCTACTGCTCAGGTGGTATTCCCGGTGCCCATTCCTCCTCTGTGTGCCCTCAGTTAACCCATATGGGGTGTGCAGAGGAGATTGAGGCAGAGAATAAGCTTCTACGAATGGCTCTCAGCTGGTCTGGCTCCATCCTTCCCCCATCCATCGACCACCCACTTTCCCCCCTTCCCTCCTGCTGCCACAGGGCAAGCACCAGCTCACCGGGGCGATCCCAGCCTCAGGTTCCCTGCATGCCTGTGTCTTGTCCTTGGCACAGCTTCAGCTGCCTGGCCAGGGGGGAGTACCGGCAGGGCTGCTGGCCATGTCTTGGTTGTCCATACCAGCCAGTTGCCCGCTTCCAGGTCATGACATAAGCTGGCCAGTGGTGTCATCTGCAGAGGTTTCCTTCATCTTGAATGTGTTCAGAGGTCTATGTCCCTGCTGTTTGGGAACAGCTGAGCTCAGAGGTGATGGAGTTGGCCATTCATTGCATGCAACACTGATAAATATCCAAGAAGGGGCTAGACAGATCTCGCTGAGACCATCTCCAAAGCCATCCTGCTCATCAGCTCAGCTGTACAATAAGGGTTGGAAACTGGGCAGCAAAGCCAGCTGGGAGCAGGACTAGTGACACTGTCACTTTTGGGGTTTTGGTTTAGGGGGTGGGTTGTGTGCTCTGGCATCCTACAGGTCAGTGAGTGCCTGGGAAAACGAACCTCACTGTTGACTTGTGGGTGACCTGCAAGGATGCCATGGTCTGTGCATTTATTTAGTGGGATGCAGAGCTGAATATGGCTGAACACTATTGCTCCTTGGGCTGCTTATGTGGGAGATTTCTGGGCAGCTGCCCGGAAGAGTTCGTTCTTTTACCGTGATCTGTGAGAGCAAAGAGGGTGCTTGCTGGGATTACCGGTGTGTGTCACCTGGATAGCACCGGGCTTGTCTCCTGGCTCTGTCCTGCAGAAGGCCTTGGTTTCTGAATTCCTGACACCACCAGCACAAATACACACACACACACAAGATCAAGATGATTGTGGAGTTTTCATGTGTTACCAATTTGTTTAACATTTCAGTTTCCCCTCTGCCTCTTGAATGCTGTGTCAAAAGAGCAATTAATGTTTGTTTCAAGTTTATCTGTCTTTTAGGTAACACTCAGGAGGTAATGTTTTGTGCTGCTTTTCAAGAACAGTTGTTTAGGGGCTCTTTTGAGTCTTCTGACATTTGGAAACACACCTGATGACTTTGCCTCATTATTTTTCACTGTGCATTGGCCACAGCAGCACAGAAAATTGAGCAGCCAGGTGAGGATGAGGAGATGAGAAACTCCTCTGCTTGTCTGAGGATGTGCTCTGCCCATTTTCTAGCAGTGTAGGCAGCTCCTGTATGGTATCCATTGGTAGCAACACAAGCAGCATCCGTGCAACAAACTGATGCCATCTGAGATGCATCTGTCACTTCACTCTTGACACTTGCCTTCGAGTGGCGGATCTTCCATCTCTCTGTTTTCCCTCAAAGCACTTTAAGCAGTCAACAAAATTAAAGTCTAGTTTTCTCTTTGACAATACGTGCTTCTGTATGATTGATAACTTAACTTCTGTCCCAGTATAGAGTGTCCTCCTGACCATATTTTAGTCAGGTGCTAAATACGTTGTTTGCTAAAACTTGTCCAGGCTGCCTCAAACTTTTGCTCTGGTGTGCAAAGCCTCGCGGTCTTGGCCACTGTTACTGTTAAAGCCCGGCTACTGCTCTATATAGACTTCTGGAATAGGAACATATCTTCAGATGAATACCCTTCAGTTGCCTTGCAGAGCGCATCCACATCTCTTCAACCTTATCTCAGCTGAGCTTCCGAGAGATATCAATGTCAACAACTAGGACAGGAAGGTGCTTGACCAGAAAGATGAAAAAAAATGCTTGGTTTTGCTTATTTGACATAAGCAAAGCTGATTGATAGTGAAAACATGAAGAAATCATTACTGGGTTTTTGTGGGGCTTAGGCTGAAGCAGAATTACAGCTAAAACCAGCTATAATTGGTATTTGTTAGTTTATCTATGTCATGGAAAGGATTCATCCCAATTGCAAGCTCTGACTCAGGAGGTTTTCTTAATCACCATGCAAAAACATTACTGAGACTAGATTTGTCAGGAAAGAGGGTGGCCTTTTATGCATTCCTTTTCCAAAAACAGAGATGCACCAGGTAAGAATTTGTTAAGGATTCATGACCTAAGGCCTTTGCAGAAAGCCTGGGCTCAGATACCTCCTGTGTTCAATTTCCATGCTAATGCCTCCACCAAAAAAACCCCCAAACAAATCCACAGTCCTTTTCTTGTCTTCCTGCAGCTTCATCAATGCAGGACATGTTCCTTCTGAGTGAAAGGATGTCACCCAGCACAGCACACGGTCAGCCTAGCACTGGCTTTCATCCTTCACCCACAGAGGGTGGTTGAGGCCAACTGTATGAGGTTCAACAAGGCCAAGTGCTGGGTCCTGCACTTCAGTCACAACCACCCCATGCAATGCTACAGGCTTGGGGAAGAGTGGCTGGAAAGCTGCCTGGCCGAAAAGGACCTGGGGGTGTTGGTCAACAGCCGTCTGAACATGGGCCAGCAGTGTGCCCAGGTGGCCAAGGCGGCCAACAGCATCCTGGCTTGTATCAGGAATGCTGTGGCCAGCAGGAGCAGGGAGGTGATTGTCCCCCTGTACTCGGTGCTGGTGAGGCTGCACATTGAATACTGTATTTCAGTTTTGGGCCCCTCAATACAAGAAGGACATTGAGGTGCTAGAGCGTGTCCAGAGAAGGGCAACGAAGCTGGTGAAGGGTCTGGAGCACAGGCCTTATGAGGAGCGGCTGAGGGAACTGGGGTTGTTTAGCCTAGAGAAGAGGAGGCTGAGGGGAGACCTTATCGCTCTCTATAACTACCTGAAAGGAGGTTGTAGTGAGGTGGGTGTTGGTCTCTTCTCCCAAGTAGTTAGCAATAGGACGAGAGGAAATGGGCTCAAGCTGCGCCAGGGAAGATTTCGATTGGATATTAGGAAAAATTTCTTTACGGAAAGGGTGGTCAAGAATTGGAACAGGCTGCCCAGAGAGGTGGTGGAGTCCCCATCCCTGGAAGTGTTCGGAAAACGGGTAGATGTGGCACTTTGGGACATGGTTTAGTGGACGTGGTGTGTTGATGATTGGAATGATGATCTTAGAGGTCCCTTCCACCCTTAATGATTCCTAGTTTTTACTTTCATTAAAAATAATCCAGCCACCAAGCCAGGAAACATAAAATTATTATTCTACCCTTAATTGGTTTAGTGTTGGACTTGGTAGTGTTGGGTTAATGGTTGGACTGGATGATCTTAAAGGTTTTTTCTAACCTAAACGATTCTATGATTCTATGATTCTATTAGGCCCCCTGAGGCAGAGCCAAAAGCAGAGCCAGCTCTGCAAAGACAACCACGGCAAGGCTCGAAATGAACCCCCCTCAGTATGGCCATTTCCTCTCCAGATTCTGTGCTGAGATTTTTTGGGGGGGATGTGCTGTAGAAAGACAGCAAGTTCCGCCTGGGGGAAGTGAACTTCTCCTCCCAACAGGGAACTAAAAACTGCTTGTATGGGTTTCTGAGTGGCAGAATTTCGGGCCATTGACCCGCAGGCTTGGAAAATGCAGGCAAGAGTCTGCAAAAAGAAGTGGGGCTTCTGAGAGGAATAGCCTTAGAAAAACTATGAAAGACACTGGCAGAAAAGCATTGCATGAGGGCAAGTGAGCAGAAACTGCTAGGGTAGGAGTCAGGGAGTGAGGAAAGGCAAGATGTAGAGGGAGAAAGGAAAAAAAAGTAGAAAATGTGCAAAGGGAAAATGAGAGAATAAAGGGAAATGTGAAAAAAAAAGAGGAAGAGGAATATAGCTTTTAAAGAAGCTGAGTGGAAAAAAAGAAAAATAAGCTAAAAGCAAAGCAAACAGCCTAGGAGGTTAAAATTGCCAACATTTAAAAACATATAAAATCAAAACATAATGATAAAATATACAAGAACGTATGTATGTGAGTGTGCCTGCATGCACACAACACTTTGTTCAGTCATACAGGTGTTTGTGTGCAGATTTCCTTCTGGATCCAAAGCAAATTGAATTATTCTTTTCTTGGCAAAAAGCCACCTGTGGGGAATTTGTTCGGGAGAGCAGCTTCATTTATAATCATGGGGTTTTTTCCTGCCATTGCACCAGTTTGCAGCAGAAGACAGGTAGTTGAAATTCTGGTGGTGGGGTGGCGGCGCCAGGGTTTCCTGGCAGAAGTGCTTTATCTTTGCCGTGACAGCTGCCCCGGGTGTGCAGCAGAGCTGGCGCCCACATAGCAGACAGGGGAGGGGGGGCTGAGGAGGCCCATTTTGCTACCGCAGCAAAGCCACCTAAGGTT